>NC_090442.1:186636895-186953395 GCF_031143425.1 Pleurodeles waltl
CCAGGGTTATATGGTGTGGGAGTTCCTAAAGCGATGCGGTGCAAATGTAAACGACGTAATAATTGCTTATTTTAAGAAACGCAACAATAACAAAATAAAGGAGCACTTTGTTTTATTTGGGTTTGATTGATACTTTGTTAGCGCTCAAATTTTCTTCTAGTTCCGTTATCTGCCAGTCGCCCAGCTGTGTGTTGAAGTGTGGTTCACCTCACACAGATTCCGTAGCACGACTTCTGTGTTCATGATTTGTTGATAAGAGGCAGTGCAAATTTTCCACCCGGCTCAGTGGCGTAAGGAAACGTACCCCCAGGGGCAAAGTATCTGTCGGGGGCACCCTCCTTCCTGGACCCAATCAGGGACCTGCCGTCTGTGCACAATGCCAAGGCCCATACGCCACCCTGCACCGGGGGCCTTTGTTACGCCACTGGTCCAGCTCATATTAATACGGTCAGCAGGGATTGATTAGAACAGAAGACAGCAGGCTATGGAGTCAGAGCAGAGTCCCTAGGTAAAGACCTGAAATTCTGGCCACAAATTATAGGCCTGTTTGTGGTTCGAGGGTGTGAAATGTTTCATCCACTCCAAGTTGTAGTAGTTGTGTGGTTGGTGATGGTGCGGCAGCTGGAAGGGAAATGGATGATAGTGCCTTAGGTGGTCTGATGGTGGTGGTGTGTGTGATGGCGCTCTTGCAAGTATCCGAGGAGATCTGGGACAGCATCCGCAACATCATTTTACCTCACGGATTATATGAGGTACTGAATTTATCTTCTATTCATTTTTCCTCACATTTGCCCATTTGTTCCAGCAGAATTCCTGTGCATCATTTTGAGGTTTCATTAGATGTATCCTGTATTCCCTTAATTGTTCTTAGTGTTGCTGCATTACTTCCGGCTCACATAACTTGCTCGAACGTTCATTTGATTTAATAGTGTTTATATGTGTGTTTCTCCCTGTCTTTTGTTACTTGGTGGTTGCTGCTTGGGGGGCTTGAGGTTATAGCTTATTCTGGTGATTCTGTGTGAGCGCGTGCTTTGGGCTTATGACCACTCCAGCTGTGACGAGTGCAAGATTTAAACAGTGACAACTGTTGTGCCTTTGTAATCGGTGCTGCTAGGTTGTGTACTTGGAGCGCATTATTATCAAATAAACTACACTTCTCATTAACCGCTTCGCTGCTAAGCCTTTCCCCCCCTCCGTTGCTAAGCCTTTTTTTTGGCAATTTGGGGTAGTTCACGCTTTGCCCACAATAACTTTTTTTCCACATAAGGTATCCATGCCAAATTTCCGTCCTTTTTTTCCCAACATCCTGGAGATTTTAAAGGTGCCCAGGGTTTGTGGATTCCCCTAGTGGGGACTGAAAAATTAGCCGACATACAGCTAAAGTTTGGGAAAAAATGGGAAAAAAGTGCTGCAGAAGAAAGCATCTGTTTTTTCCCCTGCAAATACCATCAACAAAGGTGCTAAAATCACCAGCTTTCAGGAACAGGCAGACTAGAAACCAAAAACCAAAATTTTCAACACAGTTTTGGCATTTTACTGGGACATACCCCATGTTTCCATTTTTGTGTGCTTTTAACCTCCTTCCAGTTAGTGACAGAAATGGGCATGAAACCGGTGGTGGATCGCAGAAGGGTATACATTTTTGAAAAGTAGACATTATTTTGAATTCAGCAAAGGGTCATTTGTGTAGCTCCTTCAAGGTTTTCCCAAAGAAAATAACAGTTGAAATAAAAAAAAAAATTGAAATTGAGTTGAAAAAGACAGCCATTTCTGTCTGCGTTTTCATTTGCAACTTTTTCCAGCCATTTCAGATTTTCAAAAGCAATATACCATTACATCTACTGGACCTTTCTGTTTGCAGGGATATATTGGGCTTGTAGGTGCACCAAGAATTCAAGGTACCCAGAGTCAAGAAAGTGAGCTGTACCACGCAATGGGTTTTCATTGTGTATCAGGTATATAGTAATTTATTTGGTAAAATATAAAGAATGAAACATAAATATTTCGGAAATACATAGGTTTCCTTGATGGGCACAAGATATGGAGTTTAGAAGCAGTGGTTATTTGCACATATCTGAATTTGGGGTCAGCCATGCTAGCATGTGAATTACAGGGCATTTTTCAAAATTACTTCTTTCTTACACACTGGCTTAGATTTGGAAGGTGCAAATTTTAATAACACTTGTTCTGCTATTCTGTGGTCCCCCAAGTCTACAGATAAAAATGGTACCTTACTTGTGTGGGAAGGCCTAGTGCCCGCAACAGAAAATGCCACAAAACAGAACATGGACACGTCACATTTTTCCATTGAAAACAGATGCGTTTTTTGAAAGTGCCTAACTGTGGATTTTGGGTTCTAGCTCAGCCGGCACCTGAGGAACCCTAAGAAACTTGTACGTTTTTGAAAACTAAACACCTAGGGGAATCCAGGATGGGGTGACATGTAGGGCTCTCACCAAGTTCTGTTACCCAGAATCCTTTGCAAACCTCAAGAGTTGTCTAAAAAAACACATTTTCCTCACATTTGGGTGATGCATGCTTTCTGGAATCTGAGGGGAGCCACACATTTCCTTCCACCCAGCATTCCCCCAAGTCTTCTGATACAAATGGTACCTCACTTGTGTGAGTCAGCCTAGTGCCCGTGACAGGAAACACCCCAAAATGTAGTGTTGACACATCACATTTTTCCACTGAAAACAGACAAGCGGCTAGCTCTGGGTTTTGTCCCCTAGCTCAGCCGGCACCTAGGGAAACCTAGCAAACCTATACATTTTTGGAAACTTGATACCTAGGGGAAACCAGGATAGGGTGACTTGTGTGGCTCTCAGCAGGTTGTGCTACCCAGAATCCCTTGCAAACCTCAAAATGTGTCTAAAAACAAATTTTCCTTACATTTCTGTGACAAAAAGTTCTGGAATCTGAGGGCAGCCACAAATTTCCTTCCACCCCGCATTCCCCCAAGTCTCCCGACATTTCTGTGATGGAAAGTTCTGGAATCTGAGGTTAGCCACAAACTTCCTCCCACCCGCATTCCCCCAAGTCCCCTAATAAAACTGGTGTCTTACTTGTGTGGGTAGGCCTAGTGCCCGCAACAGGGAAAAACGTATTGTGGAGACATCAAAATTATTTATCACAAAATGACCTGTTTTTGCAAGGGGGCACCTGCATTTTTGGTCCCAGGTTCAGCAGCCATCTAGGGAAACCTACCAAATCCAGACATTTCTGAAAACTAGACACCTGAGGGAGTCCAGAGAGATGTGACTTGCATGGATCACCCAGTGTTTTCTTACCCAGTATCACTAAAAAAATCACATTTTCCTCACATTTCTGTGTTGGATCACCGCACCGATACAAATTTCCTACCACTCAGTGTTTCATCTCCTGATAAAAATGATACCTCACTTGTGTAGGTGGGCCAAGTGCCTGTGAAAGGGAAGGGTCAAAAACGTGTAGCAATTAAGGGGAACAAAAGCAGGTCCAAAAGGGCAGTTTTTATCAAAAGTTTTTAGAATGACTCTGCTTTGGGCACCCACACAAGTGGGCAGACTTTTTATTGGTACAGATGGGGCAATGCTGGATGGTAGGAATTTGGTAGATTCTGGCAGATTCCAGCAGTTTCCATCGCAGAAATGTAGGGAAATGCATGATTTCAGTCAAAGTTGTAGGTTTTCACAGCATTGTGGGTAAGAAAATGGCACAGGGTGCATGTGAAGCACACCACCCGCCTCCCCCGGATGTTTAGTTTTCAGATGTGACTAGGTCTGGTTGGATTTTCCAGGTGGCAGCGTACCCAAGTCCAAAAAGTGCAGCCACTCACCGTTACAAGTGGGACGATACT
Organism: Pleurodeles waltl; assembly: GCF_031143425.1. NCBI lineage: Eukaryota > Metazoa > Chordata > Amphibia > Caudata > Salamandridae > Pleurodeles > Pleurodeles waltl. The sequence goes on from NC_090442.1 coordinate 186,640,734, forward strand.
GGGAGTTAGACAAGCTCTCTTGGCCTATATGTAAAATCAGAACCCAAAAGAGTCAAATGTCCTCTTGCTTGCTATTTAGATGAGATGCTTTAGTTCACAGGGGGCTGAAACACTGTTACCCCGTTTAGTTGGGGGGCATAACCATACCCATAGTGGTGGGCAGCCCCCACCACTCTATTTTTTATATTCCCTAGCGTCTAATGGCTTTCTGTCCCTCCTCCCACCCCAGGGGGCAGATTGAGGGTAATTACCCCATCTGCCTCCCCAGGGGTGCAGAAAGACTTTGTCCCCATTTATTTGATGTGGGGACATGGCCATACCCCCACCGCTCTTTTTTAAAAATAATTATTTCCTGGTGTCTAGTGGGCTTTCTGTCCCCCCCCCTTCCACCCTTAGAGGGCAGATCAGGGTAATAATCCCCAGTCCCCCGGGGGGGGGGTCAGAAAGGCTGTTTATATGTTTGAGGTGGGTGTGGAAGTTGACTAGCTCATTTTGGGCAGCCCCCCCACCCCAAAGTTTGAAAGAAAAAAAGTAATCCCTGGTGCCTAGTGGGCTTTCTGCCCTCAGTCGTGAGATCGGGGGCTATTGCCCCCATCCGCCCCCCAGGGGTGTAGAAAGACTGTTTACATATTTGGGGATGGCTAGGGGGCATTGGCATGCCCATTTTGGGCAGCCCCCCCACCCCTATACATTATTTAAAAAAAAAACCTTGGCTCCTAGTGCGCTCCCTGCCCCTGGGGTGAGGGGTGGGTGGGGGAATGCAAAAGGATGATGGACAGAGTACTGAAACTTTTCAAACAATCACCCACAGTCACAGATCTGGGTTAAATCCATTGTTGTTTTGCTCACCATGCCACCCCAGTTTGGACCCAGCCATATGCAAATCAGTCTTGACCCTGTTCCCCATGGAAACAGTTCAACCCAAAATGCCAGGCCAGATCCTCCCTGGACTGGACACAAGCATGTTGGGACTGGATTCGGGGTATCACCCCTCATCAGGCAGGGTAGCTTGAATCCAGTGGCACGGTGAGCAAGGGACCCACATCTGGGCATATCCTGTCCACTTAGGGCAACTTTAGCAACACAAAAGGATGATGGACGGAGTGCTGAAACTTTTCAAACACTCAGCCCCAGTCACAGACCTGGGCTTAATTCATCATTCTTTTCATCGATCTTGGGGGGGGTTTGGTGGGAAGATCAGAGGATACCGCTCCCATCTGCCCCCCCCCCCCCCCCCCGGGACGGGCAGAAAGACTGTTTACATATTTGGGGGGGGTCGGTGGGGGGCACTGGCATGCCCATTTTGAGCAGCCCCCACCACTATACATTATTTTTTTTAAAGTCCCTGGCGCCTAGTGCACTTTCTGAGATCAGTGGATTATGCCCCTATCTGCTCCCCAGAGGGACAGAAAGGCTGAATTGTCCCAAAAATGTAATGGGGGAGCAAAAGCCCTTGCCCAGGGACCACTCCCCCTCCCTGGTGTCTAGTGAGTGGATCCCTGCTTGGGGATCATCCTTCTGCAGTGATCACCAAACAGGGATCCACTTGGGAGGGGTACTATTGGAAAGATTCTCCCCTTTCAAGCGATACCTCTCCCACTGAGATAGCTCCCTAAGCACCGAGGCAGAGAAAGTGAAATGAGCTGATTGGCTCATTGAAATTACGTTACGGCGACGTGCGCGCCCATCGTCATTTCAGTGAAAACAAAGAAACAGCCTCAGGAGATGGGGAAGCTTTTCCCCATCTCCTGTGGCTGTTCCCTTGAGAAAGGAATCCCTCTGGTGTCTGTACCAGAGTGATTTCCTGTTCATGTGCCGAGGATGGCCAGGGGCTGTCTGTGGCACAGGAGCACCGTGACTGAGGGCGGCCCTCAGCCATCCTCAGCGCAGAAATGGTTAAGCGTACTTATGTTCGGCAGTATCTTTCCCACACCCAGTCTGAACTGCCAGTGGGCATTTTAGATGCAGAAGCTCAGCAATTTCTGGTAATCAGGATGTGGAAATATGCAACCATTAGATGGACTACTGCTAAGATGAGCCTCTAGGAATCAGAGAAATACATATTTGTAGTGTTTCCATCTTGAATGATAGGAATATTCCTCACCAATTTGTTGACTCTTTTGAAGACTATCACCATCTGAAATCCTCCAGATCATAATCTTCCTTCCAGGTTCTTTAGACCAGTTACAGGGATTGTTGCTTTCTTCTCTATATGAGCATCTATCCCTTGTTTCATTGTTTTTTTGTTGTTGGGACATGTCGGATAAGGCATACATATGGTGCCAGAATTTGGTGGAGGTGAAAGAAACTCTGTCCTGTGGCCCTCCTGGACTATCCCCCAAACCCAGCCAACTGAAGATTTGCTCTATTCATCCAGAAAATAGAGAAAATGACCCCCAACCAGTAATCCTGGACCATCATCTGCCTGGGACTCAGCATAGTCAAAACAAGCACGGGCATAGCTAATAGGTCTCGTCTTTGGGACCTTATAAATGATTAGCCAGAGCTACCCTCCTTAAGCAGCACAGATGATAAATAAGAAGTTGTGGTACTCTAGAATAAATGTTCTTGGGTGTGTGGCTACATTTCTACAACTTGGGGGATGGAGGGAAGGCAGCTGAAAATGAGTGGTTGGATGGACATTATGGGGGTCATTCTAACTCTGACGGGCGGCGGAGGCCGCCCGCCAGAGTTCCCCCCTCCAGAACACCGCTCCGCGGTCATAAGACCGCTGCGGTGATTCTGGGTTTCCCACTGGGCTGGCGGGCGACCGCCAAAAGGCCGCCCGCCAGCCCAGTGGGAAACACCCCTCCATGAGGATGCCGGCTCCGAATGGAGCCGGCGGAGTGGAGGATGTGCGACGGGTGCAGTTGCACCCGTCGCGAATTTCAGTGTCTGCTCAGCAGACACTGAAATTCTTTGTGGGGCCCTCTTACGGGGGCCCCTGCAGTGCCCATGCCATTGGCATGGGCACTGCAGGGGCCCCCAGGGGCCCCACGACACCCCATACCGCCATCCTGTTCCTGGCGGGCGACCCGCCAGGAACAGGATGGCGGTATGGGGTGTCAGAATCCCCATGGCGGCGCAGCAAGCTGCGCCGCCATGGAGGATTCTGCAGGACAGCGGAAAACCGGCGGGAGACCGCCGGTTTTCCTGTTCTGACCGCGGCTGAACCGCCGCGGTCAGAATGTCCTGAGGAGCACCGCCAGCCTGTTGGCGGTGCTCCCGCCGACCCTGGCCCCGGCGGTCCGTGACCGCCGGGGTCAGAATGAGGCCCTATCTCTTGAAAGGGCAGCTGTTGTATAATTTGTATCGGATGGATTTTGAGTAAACAGAGGAAGTTTATGAGAAATGACCTTCCTGGCTATTCGTCTTCCAGTAATGTAAAATAGGAGGTGAACGAAAGGCACATGTGTCAGGGGAGACTTCCTAAGACTCGGGTCTACTGGTGAAACTGTCAACTGAGCAAGCAGGAGGAGTCTTTTCAACAAACCCTGGGTTACTGGTAAAAATGCTTCGATTTCCGTGGGAAATGGCTTCTTTAGTGTTAAAGTTAGGAGAACTTGGTATCAAGCTAAGCGACAGCATGTAGATATGTTGCAAAAGGCCTGAGGCGCACAGCATTACCATGGTACCGATGCCGCCCTACCAGACTTGTGGCAGTGCCGTGAAATGGCCCGTCACTTGGGCAGTTCGCAGGAATTACTGGGAGCTTGTGTTTACGTATCAGCCATTTCATGTGACACGCTACCCTGGTTGCTTACCGCATAGCCCCTTCCAGTGCGTCCCTCCACCTTCATTCATGGACACAGAGCACTCTTTTTACAGGGAGCCAAGGAATGTGGCCAAGGAAGGGCTTAGTCACTGCAGGAGCAGAGAATCGCACCCTTGTGCGAAGAGCCCACAGTACACAAAAGTCCTCCTCCGGAATTGTTTCACCACGTGGGTTTTGGCAAACGGGGAGAAAACTCCCAAACAACAAAAATGGCCACTGTGAAAACAACGGCACAAAATAACATATTAACTCCTAAAGAAACCTCACTGAAAGGAAGAGACTCCCTTGCTTCACTAGGCTGTGTCTGAACGAAACAAGAGAGCACAGCAGTCATGAAGAAAGATAAAGTGTGGCAAACAAAGCGGCCAGGCAGCTTTCTTTTATCAACACGGCACACAAAGTAAACAAAAAACAAACACTTATAAGAAGTACTTGTTCTAAAGAAACAATAAACAGAATTGGGTGCGCATGGGCAAGACAAAGAAAAAAAAAGTAACTGACCTGAAGTGCGTCAGACAAACAATAAATAAATAAAAAAAGTAACTGACCTGAAGTGCGTCAGACAAACAATAAATAAACAAACGAGTAAGACCACAAGTAACAGGGGTAGTCTCCATGGAAGGGAACCAAAAGTCTGGACAAATACAACAAAGGGACTACAGAAAGCAACACTGTATGAGGTGCACTACAAGGAACCAATGAGAGATGATCGGTGTGCACAAAGCCCACTGAGAGAGATACATCGTGTCTCCCAAGACAGGGCATGCACACTGCCTAAACTCGACCTAAACAGAGATTTTTGTCAGAAGAATGTTGTTTCAGCATTTTGGATTAAGAGCCAGAAAATTTATTTCTTTAAGATTTATTGGCTTGGCCCACACAGTGCTGTCTCCTGGAAGGCTGTCTGAACAAAAAACTTTCTTTATTTAAAACTTTATTTATAACTTTAACAAAAAAGAAGTAGTACAATAAGTCTACATTCACCATCGAGGGCTCAAAAAATCAACTCGACAACTCGCATTGGTGAGTCTTATTTGATCAGGTTGAGCTTTTTTGATACTTACTCGTCCCTTCTGGCGAGTTAGCACTGAACAGGTGTTCTGTTCAGTTGAAAAGTGGAGGAGCAATAAAAGATGCTTTTAAATCTTGTTCATATGTCACATTTGCTCTGTGTTCACAGACAGAGGTCAGAAGTCAGTTTTCTGACAATTAATTTTCCTTCTGACTGCAGAGTACCAGGACTTTACAAGGTGAACTGTATGGCCTGCTGCTTAGAATGTAAAATGAAGGGGGGCGTGGCCGGCAAGATGGCTGATCGGAGGCACTAGAAGAGTGCTCTCGGCCCCAGCGTCTCAATCCTGGATTATCCTGCCGCCCCTGCAGACCTGGAAGAATGGTCATAGAGGTCTCCGGGATGAGGATGGGGGCATGAGGAGCGGAAAAAAGCACTGCGATCGTGCCGCAGGGGAGCGCGTGTGGAGTGACCCTGAGATGGCAGCCGCGATTGCGGCCGTGAACTAGGCAGAAGGCTGCTGAACACAGCGACAGAGCAGTGCAACCTAGGAGGGGGTGGCCCCGATGGGGGAGGTCGCCTGAGGTAAGGAGTTGACCGTGTTCTCGGCACGAACCCCCCTTGTCCTGCCCCCTGTGTAGAGCGAGCAGAGCTGGTTGTAGGCCCCCCCGGGCCTGGAGACCCACGGAGGAGGCCTGGAGGCAGCAAGTGTGCAGCTTGGCGGTGGCGGAGGTGCCCCTGGTGGGAGATTAGCCTTGTGGTGGCTGGTACGACGAAGGGAGTGGGGGACACCTGCTTGGTTGACTGTCTGCTAAGGTGGGGGCCCTGGCTGCAGGAGTCTGGTGCTTGCGGAGCTGCACTGGAGTTATGAGGGCAGTTTAGGCCCACTGCTGAACTGGAGATACAAGTGCACACCCCAGCTGCGACGTTCTGCCTGGATGGCCCCGCGCTGATAGGTTCCTAGGATACGGGACCGGCCGGTAGCAAGGCCAGTAGACTGGAACGTGTAAAACGCTTTCGCTGATACAACCTGTGCTGGAATTCACCTTGGAGTGGCTCCGTGAGGGCGAACAATTTAGTGAACGTGCTACGCTGAGCGGTGAGGGTACGGAGATTGAGCTCTTGAGCTACTGCTGGCAACGTGCATCCCAGTACCCGGTGAATTCATTGGTAGCTGGCCTTCCACAAGGTGTACAACATGGGCAAGGATAGAGCAAACAAGGGAGCACAGCAAACCCAGATGGACCTATGCACAGACCAGAACACGGGAGCGAGTCTGCAAAAGATCCCCCCATCCCCACGGAAAAGAAGCTGAGCCCACTGGGGTACAAATCCTGGCTGCCATTGAGACATCAGGTCAAGCGGTGCAAACACAAATTGCGGCCATAGCGGCCGATGTCAGTCTACTGAGAGCTGAATTGAGGGTTGTAGCAGAACGCTCAGTGGCCACTGAGCAACGGGTGACATGTATGCAGTCTGATATAGATACACTAAAGGCCTCAGTGGCCATTCTTGAAGTTAAATTGCGTAAATTGGAAGCGAGAGTCAAGGATGCGGACGGTAGGGCGAGAAGATGTAACCTTCGCATAGTGGGCTTCCCCAAAGGTGTGGAGGAGGCGAACATTGAGGCCTTTTTCGAGGATTGGATTCACAAAACGTTGCCTGCCGCCCCCTTATCATCTGTGTTCGTAGTGGAATGTGCACACAGGGCCTTAGCACAACCTCCGCCACCGGAAGCCCCTCCAAGAACAATTATAGCCAAGGTCCTCAATTATAAAGACCGAGACGTTGTAATAGTGAATTCAGATTTTAGAATGTTTAGAATGGAACGTTTTCTGTCGGCTTACGATGAGAAGCGTTTTGTTCGTTAGGAGCGTGTGTGAGTGCTCCAATAAAGGTTACTTGTTTCAAGGACATCGTTGTTCTTGGTATCATCTATTACTACATTTTGGTGACGATTTATAAACCAGGAGCACTCACCACAGACTCGACGATTTTCACCATCTTCAGCACTTTGTAGATGGCAGACGAAGACGGTTTAGGAGTGTCCCTGCATTCCGGTGATATTGGATTTCTCAGAGGATAGATGCTATACTTTCAGGAACTGGAAGTGGTAAGGCAGAACATTTTTGACTGAACTGCATACTATTTATCTGAATTGGCAGTTGCTTGGCAGCCATCTTAGAGACAGTTTTGTTTGTATAAAAGATTAGTAACAGAACAACGTCATTAATCGGCGGCCATTTTAGGTGAAGAGTGTTTTTTTGCAATACCAAAGTGCATTTAAAGGCACATTATTGCGGTATAAAAAAATTAAAAAAAATAAAACAAGAAGAAAAACTCTCATTTTTATTTTCTATCCTTGACTATTTATTCATAATGAATAACATTTGTGGTAATCCTCCTCCACCATTTTTAAACTCTGCTAATGAGGCTACTATGAAATGGAAAAATGGTTCAGACATTTTAAAAAACTACATGTTGGCAATTAATGGAGATTCATTTGAATCACACAGAAAAAAAGCGTTACTTCTCAACTTAATTGGCTTGGAAGCTGAAGACATCTTTGAGCATTTACCTCCAGTTCTACCACCATCTGGCACAGAGGCCAGAGATTATGACTGGTTTTCAGAAGCTGTAGATAGGTTTAAAAAAAGGTTTTCAGAGGAACCACACATTGTTATGGAAAGGTATACGTTTTTCACACGTCATCAACAACTTAATGAGTCAGTTGACTCATATATTTCTGCTTTACGAATTTCGGCTGCAGACTGTGAATTTGGAGAAACAGCGGATATTTATATTAGAGATCAGTTAATTATTTTCTGTTCGAATAAAAAGATTCAGGAGCAATTGCTTAGACAACGCAATCCCACTTTGAGAGAAGCAATTGACACAGCTAAGAGTGTTGAATGTACAATAAAATCTTTCAAAGCTATTAATGTGGATGACATTAACAAAGAAATTGCAGCTGTAGCTTTACATGATACAGAGAAATATGAGGCTAGTAACAAAGGAACATTTTCTAAAGGAAAACAAGTCAGTATTAACAAACAAAGTTCAGGATACAATGTCAGTAAAACATTTTGTGATAAGTGTGGTTCCAAAACACATGCATCTCAATTCAAGTTTTGCCCAGCCAAAGGCAAAGAATGTTTCAAGTGCAAGAAGATTGGTCATTTTGGCAATGTTTGTAGATCGGTAGCCAACAGAAGAATATCTACGCTGGAGAAATCAAAGTTTGATAACAAGATGGAAGATCATTTCGTTCTAAGTCTTAAGGAAAAGGTTTCATGCATTAATGAAGAAGGCAAAACTTTACATAAGGTTTTAAATAAGTCTGATACAGAAAAGACCAGGAAGGGTATTAACTGCACAGAAATTGACAAAGAACCCTATATTCCACCTGATTGTGAAATCGTCATTGATGGTTTGAATGTGAAAGTTTTGGCAGATTCTGGATCACCATATACTATTTTGTCAGATCAGTTTTTTTATGAAAACTGGGGTGATAAAAAGTTAGAACCAAATGATGTCAAAGTATATGGTTTTGGGGGCAAAGAGATTGATATGCTTGGGTTCTTTATAGCGGATATCAATTTTTTAAACAGGGCAATTATTGGAAAAGTATATGTTGCCATTGATGGGTTACATATTATTGGTTGGCGTCAACAAAAGAAAATGGGAATGGTGCTCAATCCAAATGCCAAGAATCCAGTGTATCTGTCTGATAATATACAGTCTGTCCAAGTTTTGAACACAAGTACAGATAAGTTGGAGTTGTTATTAGAAAAAATAAAAAAATTGTTTAGCAAAGAGTTAGGTAAGGTGACAGGATTTTCACATCACATTCAACTTAAAAAAAATGCTGACCCTATCTAACACAAATTAAGGCATGTTCCACTTTCGGTCAGTAAGGAGTTATCTGAGATGTTAGTCAGAATGTGTAAGGAGTATATTATTGAGCCTGTTGATGCTGCAGAATGGGTGTCCCCAATTGTTCTGGTGCGGAAAAAATCAGGAGATTTGCGTTTGTGTGCTGATTTAAGATCTGTGAACAAGCAAATTTTGGTGGATTGTTTTCCACTTCCACGCATTCAAGAGCTTTTCACAAAGTTAGAGGGTTCTCATTTTTTTTCAAAGATTGATCTGAAGGCAGCATACCATCAAGTAGAGTTACCTCCCGAGTCTCGTTGCATTACTACTGTTATTACTCCAGATGGTGCTTTTCGGTATAAACGCATGCCGTTTGGTTTGGCATCAGCTGCTTCTGTTTTTCAATTTTTTTTTTTTTTAATAAAGATTTTTATTCATTTTATTTGAATGGAACAGTGCAAACACGTTACAACAATAAAAACCAAGGAAACAAAGAAAAAAGATATCAACAGTTACCGACAAATCGACACGATTTTTAAGATATAGCATCTTCTGCATATTAAGTGTTCCTCTTAGTGGTCTAAATGACTTTAATAATCTTAGTGGGCCTGTCCAGTTCCTTTTGGTCTAGGATGTGAGTTATAGTCTGGGTCTTGTCCCATCGCTCGAGTGCAGGGTCTGCAGTCTTCGCTGCCACTTTATTTGTTAGGGTTCCACTTCGTCATCACACCACCCTTTGTGGGTCTGGTCCCTCCGTTATCACTAAGCGGGGTTTGCAGCCAGCTACGTCCCCTCCCCAAGGGTTAAACGGTTTGTCCAGGGAGTCTCTGGGGGTTTTACTCTAATAAGTTATTCAACTGTCTAGTTGGCTGTCCCAGTTCCCCCATATTTTGTTGTATTTGTCTGGGCAACCCCTCACTTCATATATCAGCTTTTCACATCTTGCGCACCAGTCCATTCCTCGTCTCCATTTGGCGACGGTCGGAGCTTTTGCTGCCTTCCATTCTGACATGATGTCCCTCTTCGCCACCAAACAGGCTCTCCCCAGGAAAGTGCGGTCTGCTCTGCCCAGCCCCATGCCATCCATGGCCCCCAACAAAATCGGGGATGCCTCTATCTCAGACTGTAGGGTTTCGGAGATCTCTCCCAGGACTATCCCCCAGTATGACTCTATAACTGGACAGGCCCAGATCATATGGAAGAAGTCAGCGCCTGTCTGAAGGCAGCGGGGGCACTCATCTGTGGGGCGGAGGTTAGCTTAATGGAGCCTTTTAGGAGTAAGGTAGGCTGTGTGTAAGTAGAGGGTTTGTAGCGCTTGAAATCGTGTAGATATGGCCAGTGTCCGGGGTGCTGCCAGCGCGTCTCTCCAATCTAGTTCTTCCAAGGGGCCCACCCAACCCTCCCATTTCCGGCGAAGCATCTCAAGGGGGGGAGAGGTGTTCGTTAGGATGACTCGATATATCTGGGAGATCCCTCCTTTCTTTATGAGTCCCATCATTACCTTTGCTTCGAGAGGGCTGTGTTCTGGGATGCTATCCCCCGGTTGTAGGTGTACTGATAGGGCGTGCCTGAGTTGAAGGTACTTGTGGAATTGGGTCTTATTTAGAGTATGTGACCTCTGAAGTTCCTAAAAAGTTCGGATTTGCGAGTCTCCCCAGACATCCCCCAGCGTGGATATCCCTATAATGTCCCACCTCCGGAATCCCGCCAGCGTGGAAACCTCCCTCAGCCATCTCCCCTGCCAGAGAGGTGTTTGTTGCGTTAGTCGGGACCACCACCCCATGGTCTTCTGTGCCGCTCGCCACCCCGTCAACACCATCCCAGTGACTTCAGGGATAGTTTGTGGTATCGTTCCCCCATATAGCGCGTCAAAAACCCCATTGTAGCTCAGTGCTTGGAGCTCTAGTCTATATGCGGGGTCCGTCCAGCCCCCCGATAACCAGTCATTAATCACCTGTATGCGCATGGCTAGATAGTAATAATAAATGTTGGACATCCCTAGGCCTCCTTCACATATGTCCCTTTGACATGTGGCAAGGGATAGTTTGGTTCGGGAGCCGTACCATAGGTATTGACGCGTAGTCGATTCAACATCTTTAAACCATTTCCGGGGGATTGGGTGCGGGAAGTTCTGAAGTTGGTATAAAAATCTAGGGAGTATCATCATCTTATACAATGCGATTCTTCCCAGTATGTTGAGTGGTAAATCTCGCCAGCGTTGAAGATCTTTTTTGGTCTTTTTAAGAAGTGGTGTGATATTAAGCTCCCACGTTAGTTCGGGGAGCAGCGCTATATGGACTCCTAGATATTTAAAACTGTTACGACGGATTGGGATGTTTTCCTGCCAGCTTATGCAGTCTCTAGAGGGGTGTAGGGGGATCAGCAAGGATTTACTAGGATTTAGGGTTAGACCCGAAGCTTGTGAGAAGAGTTCCAGGAGTTCCAAGACACGGGGGCCACTCCTCGCTGGGTTGGAGAGGTAGAGGAGAACGTCGTCAGCATACAATGCTATACGGTCTTCCGGGCTTTCTGGCCATGTCCAGCCTGTCATCAGTGGGTCCATTCTCACCATTGTGGCCAACGGTTCGATTGCTAGAGCGAAGAGCAGCGGGGACAGCGGGCATCCTTGTCGTGTCCCGAGACGGATAGGGAATGGATCGCAGGCCACACTGTTTATCTGAATACGGGCGGTTGGGTTGGAGTAAAGTAGTTTAACAAGGCCGCAAAACCTGGGTCCAAAGCCATTTTTTATAAGGACTTGCTCTAGATACGACCAGTCCACCGTATCGAAGGCTTTTTCAAAGTCTATCATGAGGAGAGCAAGGGGGGATCCAGTCAGGGTGCCGCGTTGAGCCAGCGCGACATGCAGTCTCCTTATGCAGTGTCTCGTGCTGCGGGAGGGCATGAAGCCGCACTGATCTGGGTGTATCAGTGTAGGAAGCACCGCTTTCAGTCTTGTGGCAAGTATTGTTGATAGGACTTTGATCTCCGCATTTAGCAGGGAGATTGGTCTGTAGGCCGATCTATTGGGTGAAGGCGGCTGTGACTTTGGGATCACCACTATTGTGGCTTGGTCTATCCCAGTGGGGAAGCGGCCAGTCTTCTCTGCTTCATCAAACATGCTAAGTAGGTGGGGGGCTAGGATATCTCCGCATTTATAGAGTTCAGCCGAAAAGCCGTCTGGTCCGGGTGTTTTACCCGATGCCAGGGCAGCTATGGCCGTTGTAATTTCGGCCAGGTTTATGGCTTCATCCAGGCTCATCCTGGTTGTATGCGAGATACTAGGGAGAGTAATATCGTTCAAGAGCGGGGACTCCCTTTCAGCTAGCGGGCGATAACGCACCTCATATAATTTGGCGTAATAGGAGGCAAAGCTCCTCGCAATTCCACTGGTGGTTCTCTCAACCAAGCCTGTCTCATCCACTACCTCGGGGACAACTCTGTTGGCCAAGGGGCTCGAGGCCAGCCAATGAAGGAGTTTGCCGTTTTTATCACCCCATCCATAGACACGGGCTGCCGACGCCCTCCAAGCGTGTTTTGCGGCCTCAAGTACTGTCTGCTTTATTTCTTCCCTAGTTGCCGTTAGGCGTCTCAGCACTGAAGCCGACGCGGCAGTGGTCATAGATCGTTCCAGAGCGAGGGCCTTTATCTCGAGGGCTGTCACACGCTGGTCCCGAGCTCACTCTCGGGCGCGAACGCGATGCTTCGCGTAGCCTCTAAGAGTGGCTTTACATGCCGCCCAGATCGTGCCCGGAGACTGAACTGAGCCCACATTGTGATCAAAATATTGGGTAAGGTGCTCCCTTATTTCGGAGGTGTAATCCTCGTCCTGCAAATACCATGCATTCATGCGCCACGTAGGGCGCTGATTGGAGGTTGCGCTCCCCATTCGGATACGTATTGGGGAGTGATCTGAGACCCCTCGGGCCAATATCTCTGCGCCAGTGACTCTAGAGATGTCCAGTGCGGGCATGAACACCATGTCAATTCTTGCCTGAGAGTGGTGAGCCGCCGAGGTGTGGGTGTATTGTCTTGCCCTAGGGTGCCATGTCCTCCATACCTCACAGAGTCCCATTTTAGTAGCCCAACCGTTTAGACTGGATGCTCTCCCAGCTCTTACAGAGGAGACGGGACCAGAGACGTCTAAATTGGGGTCTAACACAGAGTTAAAATCTCCCGCTATGAGCGTGAGCCCCTGTGGGAGGTCAGTGAGCGTTCGGCGTAGTGCTAACAAGAAGTTGTCAAAACCAACTGGGGGGGCGTATGTACACACAAAGTTAATTGTCGATCCGTGTAGTGTACCAGTCACCGTTACGAACCTACCCTGTGGGTCTGACGTGGTGGAGGTGATTACTATTGGAAGTGAGCGATGAAGTAGGATGGCCACCCCCCTGGAACCTCTAGTGAATCCTGCATGGAAAACCTTGTCAAAACCCCCCGTGCTAGGAAGGGGCATTTGGTTCCAAGTAGGTGGGTCTCCTGCAGAAGGACCACCTTAGGGGCGTATCTGCGCAGCATGCTAAACACTGCAGATCTTTTGATCCTATCTAGAAGGCCGTTAACATTCCAGGATAGGATCTGTGTCAGTGGGGGATCAGTTTGTGCCATATCTGTGTGGTGGGGATTAGAGGACTTGACCTGGGAACCAGAAATGGGCATATTGACTGAGGAGGATTTATACAATAGGGGTCGGTATTGTTACGGCAACTTATCCTAACCACTACGCTAAGCCCTAACGTGAGCTTTAAACATCCCAACCTCCCCCCACCCCATACTTCTACCCTTGAAGCATCTGTCGCCCAAGAGCCCAACTGGGGCAATACAGTCGTATAGACTGCCATTGAGTGGAGTGGTGGACCCCTCCTGTGTGTTGGATCGGTTGCAATTAGCTAGTGAGAAACCCTCACCTTGGTAAAGTCTCTGTGGTGTACAACAAGCTTGGAACACTGGTGTCACTTTGTCTTATTAATGTGGAGCGGTATCCGAAGCTCCCAGTAGGTCCAGGCGAGCCGGAGCTCGGTACGCGCGGCGGTACCATCAGCCAAGTTTAGGGGACTGGCCCAAACGATCCTCCATTTTGTCCTCTCCCTTAGCTCGGTCTCTTGGGCAGTCAGTCGGGTCTCCCCCTGGCGGGGGGTTTCGGTTGAGAAGGGGTTCCTCTTCTGCTTGGTGGCTGGGGCTTCCAGGCCTACCCCGCCTGGACCGGGTTCGCTTCCGACCCCTTCTTGCGTTCATCCGGGCAATCGGTTGTGTCTCACCGGAATTCCTGGACGGGTCGGTTGGGCCCCTTCGGTTTCCCAAACCCTCCTCTGTCAGCCAGTCCCATGCCTGTTCGGGTGACTCAAAGAAGTGCGCCCTGCCCGCTAGGATTACCTTCAGGCGCGCCGGGAAGAGGAGCATGTATGTGAGCTGCATCGCTCTTAGCTTCTGCTTCACTTGTTCATATGAGCGGCGTTTAGTTTGGACCTCACGGGTGTAGTCCGGGAAGACCAAGATTCTCTGATTGTCCCAAAGGAGGTTGGGGGTCCGTCTGGCTTCTCTGAGGATGGCATCTCGATCTTTAAAGTTGAAGAAGCGTGCAATCATGGGTCTTCGAGGGCCCCCCGGTGGGGGTCTCGGGGCCAGGGCCCTGTGTGCTCGCTCTATTGCAAACCACGGCGAGAGAGAGCTCTCCGGCATCCAGGATTTAATCCATGTTTCTAGGAATTTGGCGGGCTTGCCGTCCTCCGCTCCCTCCTGTACGCCCACGAAGCGCAAGTTGTTGCGTCTGGAGCGATTCTCTGCATCCTCAGCTCTACGGTGGAGTTCTCCAGTCCTCGTCTGCAGCTGGGCCACTTTGGTTCTTAGATCCGCCAGGTCGTCTTCGGCCTGCGAGACACGGGTCTCCACCTCTGTGATGCGGCACACTGCATTTCTAAGGTCTTGCCTCACAAGGCCCATCTCTTCCCTCACCTCTCCAATTTTGGATTCCACTGCGCGCTGTGAGGTTTGAATCGCAAGTAGGATAGTGCTGACCCCCTCTGCGGTCTGGTCGGAGGATGCGGCGTCACCTCCGGTCCGGGGGGCCGCCGGCATGGTAAATTGGTCTATTTTCTGCTGGGAAGCTTGCGTTTGCTTGCTGGCTCTGTCTTTCCCCATGTTGCCTATTCTGTGTAGTTACAGCTTTAAGCGGGTGAAGTTCAGTTGTCTCAAGGGTTTTCGCGCCTCTTCTTTCCGAGGTCGCTTCGGATCTAGGTGATCACCTGTGGGGGGGGACTTGGCCGGTAGAGGGTTCGTTAGTCAGTTGGTCCCATCCAGGGACATTGAGTTTCACATTAGTCCATGGGGGGGAAGAGGGTTGACTGTATTACTGCCCGGCGGCCCCCAGACCCGGCCGGGTGGTGTGGGGGTTGGTCACCCTCCCTCCTCGATTGCAAGCCAAGGGTCCTGGCGATCTTTTGGTCCTCCCGGGCACCCCGGACTCTCCTCGGTCGGTCGTCCAATTATCTTCGCGCCTCCAGAGGGTAGAGCCTCGCGGCTAGCCTCAAGTGCTTGACGCCTCACTCGGCACAGACCACAGGGCGAGCCCCCCCAGCGTCCCGGCCTCCTCCATCTCTGTCCCCGCTTGGGAGGGCACGGGTCCTCTCACGACTTTCCGCTCTCCCCCGGTGGATCCACACCGGCCGGGGCTCGCCCCCTCCGCTAAGCCGGGTCTTCGTTAATATTCAGGACTTTTTACATTTGTATGGTCCCCTGCAGGGTCTGTGGGCCTCAAGCGCCTCCCCTCCCCCCCTTCATTTGTTGCAGCTTCTCTTTGCGATCTCTTGGCTCTATCAGTCCTTCAGGCTCCGATCAGGCAACGTTCCGGGACACGCAGGCTCTCCGTCCCTCAGACCGCACCCGGGCCTGCAACCTTGCTCCCTCCTGGACCCAGGGCACGGCCGCTCCTACCTCCCGGTCACCGGATCTCTTCACTCCGCTTCCAGCGGCGCTCTGCTGCCTCTAGAGTGGGGGCCTCGGGTGCTCATTCCTCCGAGCCCCAAGCTCCTGCCCTTTCTCAGGTGCTTCGACCACGGAGCTCCACGGTGCGTCACCGCTTTCTTCTTTGGGGATTCCTCGCGGTCCCGACAGCTGCGGTTCCCTCTAGGCGCTGGGGGGGGGGGGGAAGGCACCTCTCTTTTCACCGCTCCAGCGGTCCCGGGAGCTCCCGGCCGGCAACGCTCGTCTGCGAGGGCGTGCTCCGGTCCGGAGCGTCAGACGCCTCCTCTCTGCAGCGCGGGCCTGAGTTCGCGACCGCCTCTTCCCCCGCGCCGATCCGGTGTCCCCGGGTCTCGGACCAGGACCCACAGGGGCCAGAAAGGACCCCCACTGCCTCCGAATCTTGGTTGAAGACTCGAGGGGGTCAGTTATGGTGGCAGGATTCGGGCGGATGACGGAGGGGTCCTGAGCACTCTTAGAGTGCGACCGCCATCTTGACGCCCGTGGCCACGCCCCTCAAAAATTGATGCATTGTTTATTTAAAGATGTTGGGAATGTCATTGCTTTTCAGGATAATATTTTGATCTACACAGCTACAAAAGAGGAACACTATACAAAGTTGGACAAGGTGATGTAAATCCTAAGTGATAGGGGTATGACGATTCATTTGGACAAGTGTACATTGTTAACTAATGAAATAGACTATTTAGGTCATTCTATTTCAGGAAAAGGTATCACACCTATTAAAAATTCTCTACAGGTGATACAAAACATTGAGGAGCCCAGAAACAAAGACCAGGTTCATTCCTTTTTAGGCCTATGTGAGTACTATTCTAAATTTGTCAAAATTTTTAGCGATTTAGCTATGCCTTTACGTGTATTACTAAAGAAAAATGAAACATTTAGGTGGTCTAATGATCAGGTTGATGCTTTCAACAAGTTAAAGAAGTCTATTGTAAATTCGAAACCACTTTCACCATATTCTGGTGATGCAGTAAATGTTATTACTGTGGATGCAAGTTCAACAGGATTAGGAGCAGTATTAACTCAAGTCAAAGGGAATGTTGAACAAACCATTGCTTTTGGTTCTAGGGCATTGTCTGAAACTGAGTGTAGGTATTCAACTATTGAACGTGAGGCACTTGCCTGGGCGTGGTCTGTTGAACACTTTAAAATGTATCTTATAGGAAGGTGGTTAATGCTAATTGTCGCACATCTGACACAGGACGCTCCAGAGTAGCTACACATGTGTAAAGTCTTGTTCAGGGTGCCAACCTGGTCCGGAAACCCAACCACCTAGGGTTTCAAAATTGCACAGAACAAAGGCGGAAAAGAAGGCTGATCCACATATGCTGCGTGCTATATAATACAAAGTAAACAAACAAAAGAGCAACCAGGGCACTCCACAAAAAATAGGTCCAAGATGCATACAGTTGCATAAGATATTTTAATCCCTTGTGTTGAAGAAGACGAAATAATGCTCAAAGGTATTTCATATCCATATGAAGGCATGTGAGAGTTCAGAAACAGCCACCACGTGTTTCGTCCTCACTGACTTTTTCAAGGCTGAAAACAAAGACAAATGGGCACTCTTACAAATAGTAACACTACCATCCAGTAGGAACATTTAACAGTGAACCAGCCGATTCAAGTTAAAAATAAAAGGCAAATATATTTTGCATATGGTGCACATCCCTTCTAACATGCAGGGATAGTCCAAAACTGAGATATTCCCATTGTTGGCACGTTACACCAGAAAACATAAAATCCTTCATGCAAACGGTGAATATATGAAGGAGGTGGGACCAAAGTCATAGTAATAGTAAGTAGAAGTGTCAAGAGCACCATGTGGAAATTAGGTGCAATAAGAAGTGAAAACTGGTCATAAGAATAGAGACGATGGTGTTCCAATATGCCATCAACCATAAAAACACGGTGGGACAGACGCAGTCCGTGAGAGCAATTGTTTACCTCAAGCGCTAAAGTTGAGTAAGAGGAGTATATAAAGTACTTCTGTTGTGCCTCGCTTGTAGTATTATGTCTAGGGGAGAAACCCAAAAAGGAGATGGACTATAATAGTGAATTCTTTTTACAAAAAAGAAAAAACATAGGTAAGGGGAAGCGGAGGGCAGATAAAAGCCTACCAAAGTTTGTTGAGTAGTCCAGTGATAAATAGCGTAGTCCCTTATGATACAGGAGAGGGTATGTTTCCAAAGTTGAGGGAAAGTACCGTGGTGTGTGTCCGTAATGCAACAAAAACACTGATATGAAGATCAAATGAGACCCAGCCTGTAAAGAATATAAATAAGAGAGAGACCTATAAGACTCATAGGCTACATTCTATGAAGAAAACCCAACAAAGGTTACGAACACGTACTATATGATGTCTTCCTTTAAATGTGGGAAGATTGAGCCCTCAACACGACTCTGAGTGACTATTAAGCCACATGATTAGGCTAAAAACCGTCAAACAACGTGCACAAAAATATCCAAGCCAGGTGAGGCAAAAGCATATATCATAAATATCACGTGCATGGCTGGAAGCGTGAGTTCTATAGCCTTATGGGCAATTTTGCCGAGTAACAGCCTGCTATATGAGTCCTCGCAGTCGCTAGAGATGTGAGATCAGAGAATAAACAAACGCATAACCGTCCAAGTCATCGGAGTCGAACTCCGTGCATGTAAAAAGACTCGTAAGACTGTAACGACGCAATAACCAGTAGAGGAAAGACAAAAGAAAAAATGCCCTCCGCCTTAACGTTACGCATTGTTCCAGACCTTAAAACTATAAATATCGAGAAGAGGCCTAATCCCGTACCTGTGCTCATCCAGAATCCGAGAGTCAGGGAAGATGTACGAAATAGATGAAACAGCGCGTGATAACGCTGCCGTAGTGTGTAAAGGACCGTCCATGTAGCAGCCGGCGTCTAAATACGCGCACCCAGCAATAAAAAACGGACTGAAATCTACGTAACGGGAAACAAGCGGAACCCACTCATGATCCATGGCACTCTACGGGCGCCATGTTGGACGTACTAAGATCTGTGTGCCAAAGTGATTAAGCATAAAGAAAGCGAGGGGCGCATGGAATTCCCCCAGGATACCATAGAAGAGGGGGTTACTAACCCCTCAAGGTTGAGGTGTGTGTAAAGACAGAATGAAAGAGAAAACCCGTAACCAGAATATATTCAAAGAAATATTCGAGAGAGGAGCACAGAGGGTACTACTAGAGAGCAGTGTTAGTAATCCCTTGCAAATAAAAATACTTATACATTAAACACAGTATAAATGACATAGAAGTCCTAACAAGTACAATGAATAAACAACATATATACTTTAAATGGGATGTACATTTGCCCAAACAGATGGTGTTAGACATTAGGCTTGATGTAAAAGACATGCAGATCAATGTGGACTGACAAATGGGGAGAATCATGCATTTTCGAATGGAACCCAATGTTGGATAGTGCACATGTATGGTGCTTGACATAAAAAGTCATTTAGTAAGCGTAGGAGAGATAAGGAGAAAGCACAAAATTGTGACCATGAACAGTAAGGTCTATGTCAGAAATTAACTGTTATATACATAAAGATTATACTGTTCACCTTACCGATAGATGGCAAGTATGCGTTAATGCCCTAAATTATATATTTCCAGAAAAAATGTCCACAGAACACATTATTGAAAGTGTATTACAGAAATATAGTTATAACAGCATCAATCATTATAGAAACACATGGAGGTCCTTGTGGATATTAAGGCCCCGTTCTACCGCACGTAATTTAATGATCCATCTGCTTTCAAGGCGTCTTAGCGCCAGAGTGCGATTACCTCCTTGAGACATTCTGTTCAGGGAGTCTATCCCATGTATAGAGATGTCCAGAACTTCTCTGTGACCATGTACTTCATTGTAGTGAATTTCAAACGGATAATTGGTGTTAGACGTTCAAATAACTCTCAGGTGTTCTTGAATTCTCTCTTTTAGTGGTCGGATGGTACTACCAACATATATGAGCCCACATGTACAGACAATGCAATATACCACAAAGCTTGTGTTGCAATTGATAAAAGTTTGAGCTTGTGTGTAAACTGAGTGTTATACTGAAAGCTCACTGTCTTGTCTTTGATATATCCACAGATGTTGCAGTGGCATGTTCTTGTTAGGACTTCTATGTCATTTATACTGTGTTTAATGTATAAGTACTTTTATTTGCAAGGGATTACTAACACTGCTCTCTAGTAGTACCCTCTGTGCTCCTCTCTTGAATATTTCTTTGAATATATTCTGGTTACGGGTTTTCTCTTTCATTCTGTCTTTACACACACCTCAACCTTGAGGGGTTAGTAACCCCCTCCTCTATGGTATCTGTAGACGGGTCTCGGAGACCGCGTCTTTCCTACCTCGGATCCGCCATCATTCCGCCGGTTCCCTCGATACGGCGTTGCGTTCCCCTAGCAACGAGGGGACGCTACGTCGCGGCAGCAGCGTCAACTTCCTGGTTACGGAAGTTGAAAAGACGACGGACTACGCTTCTAGGGGGCTGAACGCCACAGAGAAGACGCCGACCGGAGGAGCGATCACACCCGAGACAGCGAACCCGAATACACCGGAACCCTTCAACGGAGCGGGTGATCAGACGTTGAAGGCTGCAGCCGGAGAGACACAGAAGACGTGAAATTCCCGCCACGACCCCGGAGGGTCGTGGCTTTGGAAGGTACGGTCCCTCCTAGGGACAAGAGGGTCACGGGGAACCGCGGGCACTGGGGAAGGGAACCCGGGAGGCGGGAGAAAGGGAAGAGAGGGTCACTGAGTCACAGAAAGGGAGGGCAAAAGATCAAGGAATTATACAGGCACCAAAAGAAAACCCCACCCTTTTCACTGTGACACATCCTCACCAACCCACCCTGCTTGCTCCCTTCCCCCTTTAGAGCACAATAACAACACCCCGACCACACAGAAGGACTTACCTGTTTCTTTCTTTCCTCCATGCTCCCGGAACCCGTATGAGAGGTCCGCACTTCCCACCGTCAGGACAGACCGGAGAAAGAACCTAAAGAAGAAAGAAGAAAAGAATTAGAACAAGTGACAGGAAGAAACGAGTATAGACAAAGAACTTATAACTACCGAACAAAGTGAATTCTCTGTGAACACAAGATAGAGAATAAAAACTATACTATAAGATCCGTGTACCACTTCTCCGACTTTGTTTCTATATACGCTCGTGTACACCAGCCTACCACAGTGGTGTCAGAAGTGGGATTTGGAATCCCCTAGTAGGCTAACGAGCTATATACACCATGAGCGAATCTCCAACCCTTGAGGATATGATTAAACAACTCGCAGAAGGACAAAGACATCTGCAGTTGGTGTGGGAAGCACATCAAAGAGAGGCCAAGGAGGACAGGGAGGCTTTACAATCGGCCTTAAAAAGTCAAGCTACGATTTTAGCCAATAATCAACTGGTACATGAAACCGCATTACAAAAGCTAACCGATACAATAGCGGCCAGTAAAGTACATCCAAACGTCCCTAGCTCGGTCCTACAAAAATACCAGGAAGGCGAGGACCCAGATTCCTTTTTTACAAACTTTGAACGGGTAGCCTCCTCCGCTCAATGGCCAGAGGACCGATGGGGTCAGTATGTGGCACCCCTACTTACTGGGTTCCTACAAACAGCATATCAATCCGCCAATCCTGAAGGCACCACTCCTTACAAAGATATAAAAAAAAGTATTCTTGCGCGAGTAGGCCATGATACAGAATACTACCGGTTAAAGTTCAGGAAAGTAAAGTGGAGTACGAATGAAGACCCTCGCTCTTTCTACTTCCGGGTGAAGGACCTGGCTCTAAAATGGCTGGGACCTATAGGGACAACCCGGGAGGATGTCATTAAGACTATTATTTTGGAACAATATCTGGATTCCTTACCCCCTAGCACCAAGAATTGGATCAGGCAGCACCCAAAGGTGGACACTGAGGTCGCTATCGACTTGGCCTGTGCTTACCAGCGCTCCGTGGAAATCAAACCCTTATCACCAAGACCCTTCCAAAAAAATCCCACACCTCCACCGAAACCAGTTCCCAGATACCTTCCGGAAGAATCCCGGTTCCTTAAACCAGTGTAACACCATCCTATGCAGTCCCTACAATGTTTCCACTGCGGGGATTGGGGCCATAGGGCATGTCCTAGGAAAACAGAAAGACCGGAACCCATGGAAATTGGGGTCACTCGTCGTAGGGTTCTCTGTACCGGAAAAGGAAATGAGAAGTTTAAACACGTTGTCAGAATAAATGGACAGGCCATCTCTGCGTTAATCAACTCGGGATGCAGCCAATCCGTAATCCGGAAAGATCTAATCAATCTTAATAATCCAGCCACAGATCAGTGGGTTTCTATCTGTTGTATACATGGAGACAAAGGAAATTATCCCCTTGCACTGGTCAAAGTTGAATGGGGTCCATTTCAAGATCTAGTCCCAATAGGGGTTATGGATCGACTAATCGAAGACTGCATTATAGGAACTGACTATGTCCGATTCTACGATCTCTTAGACCAGACCCGCGTCCATACCGCAATCCCAGACTGGTGGACCGAAGCTCCTTTCTTCAATTCTACCATTGAAGGCCCTCCCAATCGTAAGAAGCTCACTCGAACAGAGAAAAGACGAGAGAAAGCCCGATATCAGGAAACCCGAGGGACTAAGGGGGACCCTAAAATAGTGGCAGAAATTAGCAGCGCGCCCATGTCCTTTCGGGCCAGCCAGAGAGAAGACCCTACCCTTACACACGCATGGAGCTCGGCCAAAACAGAAATCACCAATGAGGTGGGTCCTTATTTTCTTGTCAAGAAAAACCTCCTTTATAGAATAACCACGACTGTCACGGGAGAAACTAAGCAGCAATTAGTAGTCCCTGAACCATATCGAGCCCAAGTACTATTTTTAGCCCATAACCAACCTGGGGGAGGTCATTATGGCTGAGAAAAAACAGAAGAATATCTCATGCGTAGATTTTATTGGCCCGGGGTCTATGCCCAGATAAGAAGATATTGCTCCCAATGTCCTAGATGCCAGCTAACTGAACCAGGAATGCCCAGAAAAGCACCTCTATACCCTTTACTCATTATTGATATCCCTTTTTGCCGGGTGGGTATGGACCTAGTTGGTCCACTGCTTCCCTCCTCTAAGGGTCAGACCTACATCCTAGTTATAGTGGACTACGCGACTAGATACCCCGAAGCCATTCCCTTGTCCAGTATGACAACAAAAACAGTAGCGCAAGCCATGATAACAGTTTTTTCCCGAACAGGTTTTCCCCAGGAAATACTGACAGATCAGGGTACACCCTTTATGTCAAAACTCATGAAACAGATATGTCAGATATTAGGAATTACCCAACTAAAGACCTCGGTCTACCACCCCCAAACAGACGGGTTGGTAGAACGATATAACCGCACTATCAAGACATTGTTGCGGAAAACTGTAGACGATTCCGGCCGCGACTGGGATCAGAAGCTTCCCTTAGTCCTTTATGCCATACGAACACACGAACAGTCTTCTACGGGACACAGTCCGTTTGAATTAGTATTCGGGAGACAACCTCGTTGTCTCCTAGATATGGCCGCTGAGACATGGGAAGAGGAACAGGAAGAAGGGAAACCCCTGCTTGACTATGTCCACCAACTAAAAAGTCAATTACAAAATCTATGGGAAGACGTCCATAGACATTTAGTGACGGCTCAAACCCAGCAAAAAACCTACTATGACAAGGGAAGCAAATTACGCTCTTTCCTCCCAAATGATCAGGTCCTCATAATGCGGCCCACGTCTGACCATAAATTAATTGCTAAATGGCAAGGACCCTATAGGTTTATTAGAGCAGTCTCTCCTGTTACCTACCTCATAGAGGTAAATACCTGCCCGAGGAAAACCCAGATTTTGTTACGACTCAGTCGTCCCATTTCCAGGGGGCGCTGTAAGGGGACTGTCAGAAGCCTGGGAATCACCTTGAACACCTATCTAGAGTCCCTTGCTGACTCCTGTTTGTTTCTCTTTTCTCCATGGTACACTTGTGTAGGACTACATTTGCTTCTTGGGACTGCAAATCCCATAATGCACAGCTTGGTAGTCAGGAAAACCCGGATTCTGTTTCCCATTGTTTTCAATGGGAGAAGTCCAGTTGCTCCTTTTCACTGGATCCTCTCCTTCAGGACTTGCAAGTGTCCGAAACAACACACACCTGAAACCTCTCCTGTGCAGCCCAGCTTGGAACTGCTTATAAGCAGCCACTTCCTCAAGCTCCTCGTCGTGCATTGGACTTCAATTCCTTTGTGTTACAGACCCCTTGTCGGATGGTGTTCCAGTTTTGTTCCTGTTCTGTTCCAGCCTGATCCTGTTTCCTGTTTCTCTGCCCTGTTCCTGATTGTTCCAGCCAGAGTCTGCTCCCTACTTCTTAGCCTTGTACCTGTTTGTTTCTTCCAGAGCCTGCTCCCTGTTTCTCTGCCCTGCTCCTGCATTGTTTCAGCCTGAACCTGCTCTCTGTTTCCCAGTCCTGTTTACTACTCATTCCTACTCCCTGTATTCCAGTCCTGTCCTTGCCTGTTCCAGCCAGAGCCTGCTCTCAGTTTCCCAGTCCTGTCTCTGTTTGTCCCAGCCAGAAGTTTGCGCCCTGTTTTCAAGTCCTAGTCCCGCCTTTGCTTCAGCCTGAGCCTGTTCCTAGTTCTTGCCTCTGCCTCTTAGTTTGTTCCCTTCTGTTTCTGTTTCTTCTTGGTTATTTGTGTCTGGTAAGTGTTCTATCAGTCTTCACCAGTGTATAAGTGTCCTCCTTTGTGCTGGGATTGGCTCCTGGTTTCCAGGAGGCAATTCCAGCCCCCATCCTTGTCTAGTGTTATACGTTGTCTTTCGTTCCTAACAGTGACAGTGTGCTATTGCTGTTTTCTCAGGAATCGCCACTGTGTTTCCAGCTGGACCCACAAGAGCGTGTCCTGTGTATGTAAGTACTATCCTTGTTTGTGCTCTGGGGTCCAGAGACAGAATCACTTCTGCTGCCTCCTTTCTATGGGGCTGGCAGGGTGACTATCTGTAAGAGCAAACTGCACAGAGGCATTGAGATTCCCTGTCACTGTGGGAGGTTCTGTGCCTTACTCTGTGTACAACCCCAGCGTGTTTGTCCACTGGTAATCCGTTTCCTGTTTGTTCACACAAGGGTTGCTCTGCTTTTACTTTCCTGTTTCCTGTGCCTATCCATAGCTGTCCTTTCCGTGTATGCCTTTAGCTGCTCCTCTGCCCCAGTGTACTACCTCTTTAGGATATTCGGTGACCTCAAGGGGTGTCCCAACCAAAGTCCTGATCAGACCCGCCTGAAACCGTGACAGATTTACCATATCAATTTACTAAAACAATGGAGACCTACAGAGGAGGCAGAGGGTCAAACAGCCACTAGTTGTTTTGTCTCACCGTCCAGAGAACTTGATATAGACCTATGCCCTCTAAGAACAACAAATCCAGAAGGAATACCCGGTATCAATATGGCACTAACCGAAACTGAAAAAAATCAACTATATACACTTTTAAAACAACATCCCCATTTCATTTCAGAAATACCGGGAAAAACTTCTCTGATCCACCACAATATTAAAACACCTGTAGGACACATAGTACGCCTTCGTCCTTATCGCATACCTGAAGCACGGAAGCCCATAATCGAAGACGAAGTCAAATTTTTTTTAGCACTAGGTGTCATTGAACCCTCTAACAGTCCCTGGAATTCTCCTGTAGTACTGGTTCCAAAACCCGACGGTTCGATTAGATTTTGTATCGATTTTCGCAAACTTAATGATATCTCTCTATTCGATACATACCCTATTCCCAGAGTCGATGACATCTTGGAAAAACTAGGGAAGGCCCGCTACTTATCCACCCTTGACTTGACGAAGGGGTATTGGCAAATTCCCCTTACACCAGACGCTAAGGAAAAGACAGCCTTTTCAACCTCATCCGGTCTCTATCAATTCACAGTTTTACCTTTTGGTCTTCACGGCGCTCCTGCGACATTCCAGCGCCTGATGGATCAAATCTTAAAACCATTCCAGACCTTTACCGCAGCATACCTAGATGACATTGTCATTTATAGCGAGACCTGGCACGATCACTTACTACATCTTCATGAGATCTTTTCCGTGTTAACAGAGACCGGTCTAACGGCCAACCCTAAGAAATGTATACTAGGGAACACTGAAATCTCATACCTAGGTTACGTAATAGGGAACGGCACTCTTCAACCGCAAAAAAACAAAGTTGAGGCCATCCTCCAAGCAACTAAACCAATAACGAAGAAAGATTTACGATCATTCTTAGGGCTAGTAGGGTACTATCGACGATTCATCCCCAATTATTCGACCATTGCAGCTCCTCTGACTGACCTATTGACTAAACACAGCCCCACGAAACTCACACAATTCACCGCAACCCAGAATTGTAGTTTTGAACGGTTAAAACATTCCCTTACCACAGACCTGATACTGAAATGTCCTGATTTTTCAAAAACTTTCCACCTGTATACTGATGCCTCGGACGTCGGTCTCGGGGCTGTACTCATTCAACCCGATGATGAGGGGTTCGACCACCCAGTGGTCTTTATAAGTAGAAAACTTTTTCCAAGGGAGACCCACTACCCTGCTATTGAAAAAGAATGTCTCGCCATTAAATGGGCAATTGAATCCCTGCAATATTATCTTTTGGGCAGATCCTTCGTCCTGTACACTGACCATGCCCCTCTCACGTGGCTTGCCTCTCACAAAGACTCTAACTCTAGAGTATTGAGATGGTTCCCAGAACTTCAACCGTTTACATTCCAGGTCCGCCACATTCCTGGCTCCCAACAGGGTCCCGCCGACTACCTCTCACGGTTTCCTCCCTCTTCCTCCTCGGTCCTCGAAAAGTCCCGATCATGGGAAGGGGACTGTAGACGGGTCTCGGAGACCGCGTCTTTCCTACCTCGGATCCGCCATCATTCCGCCGGTTCCCTCGATACGGCGTTGGGTTCCCCTAGCAACGAGGGGACGCTACGTCACGGCAGAAGCGTCAACTTCCTGGTTACGGAAGTTGAAAAGACGACGGACTACGCTTCTAGGGGGCTGAACGCCACAGAGAAGACGCCGACAGGAGGAGCGATCACACCCGAGACAGCGAACCCGAATACACCGGAACCCTTCAACGGAGCGGGTGATCAGACGTTGAAGGCTGCAGCCAGAGAGACACAGAAGACGCGAAATTCCCGCCACGACCCCGGAGGGTCGTGGCTTTGGAAGGTACGGTCCCTCCTAGGGACAAGAGGGTCATGGGGAACCGCGGGCACTGGGGAAAGGAACCCGGGAGGCGGGAGAAAGGGAAGAGAGGGTCACTGAGTCACAGAAAGGGAGGGCAAAAGATCAAGGAATTATACAGGCACCAAAAGAAAACCCCACCCTTTTCACTGTGACACATCCTCACCAACCCACCCTGCTTGCTCCCTTCCCCCTTTAGAGCACAATAACAACACCCCGACCACACAGAAGGACTTTCCCGTTTCTTTCTTTCCTCCATGCTCCCGGAACCCGTATGAGAGGTCCGCACTTCCCACCGTCAGGACAGACCGGAGAAAGAACCTAAAGAAGAAAGAAGAAAAGAATTAGAACAAGTGACAGGAAGAAATGAGTATAGACAAAGAACTTATAACTACCGAACAAAGTGAATTGTCTGTGAACACAAGATAGAGAATAAAAACTATACTATAAGATCCGTGTACCACTTCTCCGACTTTGTTTCTATATACGCTCGTGTACACCAGCCTACCACAGTATCCTGGGGGAATTCCATGCGCCCCTCGCTTTCTTTATGCTTAATCACTTTGGCACACAGATCTTAGTAAATCCAACATGGCGCCCGTAGAGTGCCATGGATCATGAGTGGGTTCCGCTCGTTTCCCGTTACGTAGATTTCAGTCCGTTTTTTATTGCTGGGTGCGAGTATTTAGATGCCGGCTGCTACATGGACGGTCCTTTACACACTACGGCAGCGTTATCACGCGCTGTTTCATCTATTTCGTACATCTTCCCTGACTCTCGGATTCTGGATGAGCACAGGTACGGGATTAGGCTTCTCGATATTTATAGTTTTAAGGTCTGGAACAACGCGTAACGTTAATGCGGAGGGCATTTTTTCTTTTGTCTTTCCTCTACTGGTCATTGCGTTTTTACAGTCTTACGAGTCTTTTTACATGCACGTAGTTCGACTCCGATGACTTGGACGGCTATGCGTTTGTTTATTCTCTGATCTCACATCTCTAGTGGCTGCGAGGACTCATATAGCAGTCCTCGGCAAAATTGCCCATATGGCTATAGTACTCACGCTTCCAGCCATGCACGTGATATTTATTATATATGCCTTTGCCGCACCTGGCTTGGATATTTTTGTGCACGTTGTTTGACGGTTTTTAGCCTAATCATGTGGCTTAATAGTCACTCAGAGTCATGTTGAGGTCTCAATCTTCCCACATTTAAAGGAAGACATCATATAGTACGTGTTCGCAACCTTTGTTGGGTTTTCTTCATAGAATGTAGCCTATGAGTCTTATAGGTCTCTCTCTTATTTATATTCTTTACAGGCTGGGTCTCATTTGACCTTTATATCAGTGTTTTTGTTGCATTACGGACACACACCACGGTACTTTCCCTCAACTTTGGAAACGTACCCTCTCCTGTATCATAAGGGACTAGGCTATTTATCACTGGACTACTCAACAAACTTTGGTAGGTTTTTATCTGCCCTCCGCTTCCCCTTACCTATGTTTTTTCTTTTTTGTAAAAAGAATTCACTATTATAGTCCATCTTCTTTTTGGGTTTCTCCCCTAGACATAATACTACAAGCGAGGCACAACAGAAGTACTTTATATACTCCTCTTACTCAACTTTAGCGCTTGAGGTAAACAATTGCTCTCACGGGCTGCGTCTGTCCTACCGTGTTTTTATGGTTGATGGCATATTGGAACACCATCGTCTCTATTCTTATGACCAGTTTTCACTTCTTATTGCACCTAATTTCCACGTGGTGGCTCTTGACACTTCTACTTACTATTACTATGACTTTGGTCCCACCTCCTTCATATATTCACCGTTTGCATGAAGGATTTTATGTTTTCTGGTGTAACGTGCCAACAATGGGAATATCTCTGTTTTGGACTATCCCTGCATGTTAGAAGGGATGTGCACCATATGCCAAATATATTTGCCTTTTATTTTTAACTTGAATCGGCTGGTTCACTGTTAAATGTTCCTACCGGATGGTAGTGTTACTATTTGTAAGAGTGCCCATTTGTCTTTGTTTTCAGCCTTGAAAAAGTCCGTGAGGACGAAACACGTGTTGGCTGTTTCTGAACTCTCACATGCCTTCATATGGATATGAAATACCTTTGAGCATTATTTCGTCTTCTCCAACACAAGGGATTAAAATATCTTATGCAACTGTACGCATCTTGGACCTATTTTTTGTGGAGTGCCCTGGTTGCTCTTTTGTTTGTTTACTTTAAAATGTATATATGGGGGAAACATTTCAAATTGAGAACTGATCATAAACCACTTATTTCTTTATTATCTAAAAATGGTATGGGTAGAGCGTCTTCAAGACTCATACGTATTTTAGCAAAATTGTATGAATACAATTTTACAGTGTCTTATTTGCCAGGTACAAGGAATACCAGAGCGGATTGTTTATCAAGATTATCTGGCAGTAAGGAAATGTCTACAGATTCTGAAGTGATTGAAGAATGTGTTGTTGCAAGTGCGAAAGATGCAGTATTGTCGATTTCTGAAGTAATTTCAGAAAAAGAATGGGTTTCAGCATATGACAAAGATGAAGTTCTTGGAATTGTGAAGGGTTTTATCATAAAAGGTTGGCCACTAGAGAAATCTTTAACAAAGGATTTACAAGTTTTCTGGAAAGTTAGAAATGAATTGTCCATAGAAAATGAGTTGTTATTTAAGTGTGAATGTTTCGTACCTCCTACAGAAATAAGAAGAAAGTTGATTTCTATAGCCCATATTGGACATTTGGGACAATCTGGAACTATAAAAAAATTGAGAGATCAGTTTTGGTGGCCGTACATGGATTCAGAGGTAGTTGTTTTCATTAAGAATTGTTTGTTGTGTCAGGATTCTGATAAAGTTTTGAAGACACAGAAACCTGAGGTTAATGTATTACCGCTTCCAGAACAACCATGGAAGGATTTAGCTATGGATTTACTTGGTCCTTATGAAGGTATTTGTTTGGAAAAAGTATATGTATTGGTTATTATTGATTATTTCTCCAAATGGGTTGAGTATAAGTGGATTGAGCGACCCAATACTGATGAAGTAATTGAGTTTCTAAACGATTGTTTCAGAAAAGAAGGTTATCCTGATAGTGTCACTACTGACAATGGTACACAGTTTACTTCTTCTAAATTACAAGATTTCTTGTCTAATCTAGGAGTTAAACATAAACAAACTGCTTTATATGCACCCAATATGAACGGTTTAGTTGAAAGATTCAATAGAACTTTAGTAGAGGCAGTACAGCTGGCAT
Organism: Pleurodeles waltl; assembly: GCF_031143425.1. NCBI lineage: Eukaryota > Metazoa > Chordata > Amphibia > Caudata > Salamandridae > Pleurodeles > Pleurodeles waltl. The sequence continues at coordinate 186,670,954 of NC_090442.1, forward strand.
TAAATGCTAAGATTAATGTTAAGGAACATGTTGCACAAATTATTTGGTCCTATCACTGTACACCTCATTGTTCAACTAAATTTTCACAATTTTTGATGTTGAAAGGAAGGAAACCAAGACTAGGTCTAAATCCATCTTGGTTGCAAAACAAAGTACAGATTTATGACATGAATAGGATATACAGTGAGGCCAAGATGAATGTTGAGTTTAAGAACAAAAATAAGTGCAAGGAAAATGAACAAGGGAGTCTAAGTTTTAATGTTGATGATTGGGTTAAGATCAAGCTTCCCACACATGTCAGAAAGGGAGAATCAAAGTATTCAAAACCTTGGAAACTTATTAGGGTTGGGAGGTCTTCAGCTATGTTGAGTAATGGTTCATGGTGGCATTGTTCCAGATTAGCACGTGTAAACTTTGAAGGCTGTCACGAATTAAGTCATCTATCTGATCCTGATTTTGGGTGTGAATCAATCAAAGCTTATTCAAACAGTAGAACAGGTTATACCGACAATACTTTGTTGGGTCATCGTGAAGAATATAATTCTTCAAATGTTAATATGAATGAGTTTGGTGTCAGGGCCAGCAGACATAAAAAATTACCAAAGAAATACAATGATTACATAATGTATTAGACAACATTTGTTTAGTGTTTTTAAAAAATTATATTACGAGGTGTTATCTAATGTAGGAACTTATCTTACAAAGTTTATTGCAGTTTTTTTTGTTTTATTCATTTGTTTATTTCATCTTGTTTGTTTGAAAAGATGTGTAATAGTGAATTCAGATTTTAGAATGTTTAGAATGGAACGTTTTCTGTTGGCTTACAATGAGAAGCGTTTTGTTCGTTAGGAGCGTGTGTGAGTGCTCCAATAAAGGTTACTTGTTTCAAAGACATCGTTGTTCTGGTATCATCTATTACTACTGACGTTATCTTACAGGAGGTACGCAAACATGGAGACCCTACTTATGAGATTCACACTATTCGTTTTTTTTCCGATTACACCAGGGCGGTGCAGCTCCAAAGACAATCATATGCAGGTATTAAACGGAAGTTAAAAGAACTGGATTATACCTATATGTTGCTATACCCAGCCAAGATGAAGATTCTCCATGCGGGCTGCTCCCATTTCTTTCAGTTTCCTGAAGCAGTGTGAGACTGCTTGGAGCGGAGTGATGGGACAGGAACACCAGAATCTCTGCACAGGGAAAGTAGCGGGAGACCTCGAGGGGCAACGGAGGTGCAGAAGACTGCACGCAGAAGTAACAGACGCCACCGCACCAACCGTGGAGGCAGAGTGATTGTACGCCCGGATGGCACCCTGGCCCTCATTCTGACCTTGGCGGTCTTTTCGCAAGACCGCCGAGTTACCGCCGCGGTAAAGACCGCCGACCGCGGCGGTATGCCGCTGCGCGTATTCCGACCGCTGGGAGCGTTCCGCCGGAATACCGCCAGCAGCCACACTGGCGGTCGGCGGGAAAGTGGAGACTGGTCAACATCCACCGCCACGCCAGCAGAACACCGCCCACAGAATTACGACCCACATTTCTGTGTGGCGGTCTTCTGTTGGCGGTCTTCTGTTGGCGGTCACGTCCCTATGGCTCCCGTCGCCTCCCGGAGGACCAACGCACAAGGTAAGTTGATCGTCCGTGAGGGGAGGGGGTGGGGGGGTGTTGTGTGATGTGTGCGTGCATGGGGGTGTGCGTGTGAGTGTGTAGAGGGGGGGTGTGAGTGCGTGCATGCGGCGGGGAGTGCTGCTGTGCCTATGGGCGATGTGTGTAGTTCGGCGGGTGCGCATGTCGGCATGTATGTGTGCGGGTATGTGTCCCCGTTGTGTATGTGTGTGTAGGGGGTGTGTATATGTGCATGTTGGGGGTGTGTGCATGTCGGGGTGCGTGTATGTGCATGTCGGGGTGGGGGTGGGGAGGGGGTTCGTACCACCTCTGGGGGGTGGCAGGGGGGTGGAGGGTGTGGGGGGAGGACTCGGGGGGCAGTGGGGGGTGGGGGAGACCCCTATCAGTGCCAGGGAAGGAATTCCCTGGCCCCGATAGTGCCTACCGCCATGGTTCGCATGGCGGTTCCCGAACGCCAGAAACCGCGGCGGTAAGCAGGGTCATGATACCGTTGGCGGTCTTGGGTCGACCGCCGGACCGGAGTGCGCAGACTCCAGCCCGTCGGTCATGACCGCCGTGGCTGCCGGAGTGGGGAAGTGGCGGTCGGTCGCGGCGGTGACCGCCGCGGTCAGAATGCCATTTTTAACACCGCCGGTCTGTTCGCGGTCCGACCGCCGCCTCTCCGCCGACCGCCAAGGTCAGAATGAGGGCCCCTGAGTCTTGACCGTAGGAGATAAGAGCGTGAGGAGGCTAAACTGCTAGTTCAATCTGTCACGTCGGAGGCGTCCTCGCGCTCCAGGTCCCTGTGTGGCACGGGCATACTGTCTCTAGAAATAGATAATGCAGACACCTGAGGGATTTAGTGGGCATTCAGAATTGGTTGGAGACAGTTAGGTGGTCATTACAACCCTGGCGGTTGGTGGTAAAGCGGCGGTAAAACCGCCAACAGGCTGGTGGTAAAACAAATGGAATAACGACCGTGGCGGACACCGCCAACATAGACAGCCACTTTAACACTCCGACCGCCACGGCGGTACAAACAAACACCGGGGCGGTAACCGCCAACAGACCGGCGGAAGACAAGGTTCCGCCCACTGTATTACAACAGTTCAATCCGCCACCTTTTCTGGGGCGGATTCACCGCAAACAAAAACACGGCGGAAACAGGACTTGGAAGGGAAAACACTCACCTCTACACACCCCACGAGGAACCAGGACGCCATGGAACCCGAGCTCCAGATACTCCCAGCCTTTGTCTTCCTGCTCCTCTACCAGGAACATCAAAGACGGCGGCGAAGATCACAGTGAATACTGCACCTACGACACAGGGGAGGGAAAAAAGAGTGACACACACGCGCAACACGCAACACTCCCACCCCCACCTTCGCCCACTACAACACACACACAAGTACATGATGATACATTACATTAACAACCCCCAAAGCCCCCTGGAAGAATGCAAGGACAAAAGGAAATTAGTTGAACGTTTGTAATCTATTAAAATACAGTAATCAAAAATAGATATATATATTTACACTATAAACAAATATACACACCAAGAATACAAGTCCAAGGTATTCCACCATTAAAGTCCGTGGACCACTGGGCCCAAAATGCATGGGCGAGGCCCACACAAGATACCCGATCAAAACGGAGAGAACACTGCGGGGGCATCAGATAGAAATAAAACAGGCACCTAAGGGGGGGCACCTCAGCCGGATGACTGCACGACGCCAGATCCACGAGGGGGCTCCATGCCCACTGCTGTATCCTGGGGAGTGCAAAGCCACAGTCTCACAAGTCTTTACAGTGGGTGGGTTGCCCACTGCTGTATCCTGGGGAGTGCAAAGCCACAGTCTCACAAGTCTTTACAGTGGGTGGGTTGCCCACTGCTGTATCCTGGGGAGTGCAAAGCCACAGTCTCACAAGTCTCTCAAATGGGTGGTTTGCCCACTGCTTTATCCTGGGGAGTACAAAGCCACAGTCTCTCAAGTGGATGCCTTTCTCCACTGGTTCTGGAGGGGGCTTTGTGCCCAGAGTGCTTCATCCTGCCAAGGACTGAGGTAGTGGATGCTGATCTCCACTGGTTCTGGAGGGGACTTTGTGCCCAGAGTGCTTCATCCTGCCAAGGACAGAGGTAGTGGATGCCTTTCTCCACTGGTTCTGGAGGGGGCTTTGTGCCCAGAGTGTTTCATCCTGCCAACGACAGAGGTAGTGGATGCTGATCTCCACTGGTTCTGGAGGGGGCTTTGTACCCAGAGTGCTTCATCCTGCTAGTGGCGGCCTCAGTAGCGTCGGAGGCTTTGGCGCTCATTGGCCTGCGGTGCTGGTGGCGGTAGTGTCCTGTTCAGCGGTGCTGGTGGCGGCGGTGTCCTGTTCAGCGGTGCTGGTGGCGGCGGTGTCCTGTTCAGCGGTGCTGGTGGCGGCAGTGTCCTTGGCAGCGGTGCTTGGCAGCGGTGCTTGTGGTGGCGGTGTTCTGTTCAGCGGTGCTGGTGGCGGTCTTGTCCGCCATGCAGGTTTGCGGCGACTTGCCTGTTTTTCTGTGCCCCTTCCCCACCTTGGATGGTGGCGCAGCTGTCTTCCCACTCCCAACTGTACTCCTGGAGAGGCTTTGGTGCTAGAGGTTTTGCCTCTCTCCCGCCTGGCAGTGGCAAACTTTTTATGCTTTTGAGGTGGGGGACTGTCTGTGGTCTGGCTCCTTGGCACACTGGCTGCCCTGCTGTTTGGCGCACTCCTGAAGCCGGTTACTATTGGCATCACTGTTCCTGCAGATGTTGTGGCTGAGGTGCTGGGTTGGGACCTGGAAAGGCGGGCCCTAGGGGACTGAAGGGGTGGGGAGGTGAGGGGAGGTAGGCTCACAGACACACTGGGAGGGGACACCGGGGATGTGTGAATGGTAGTGGGGGTGGTGAGTGCAAGTGAGCGGGGTGTGGTGGTGGGTGTGCTGGTGATGGAGGTAGTGGCTGAAGATGTAGTGCATGCAGGTGTGAGTGGAGATGAGACTGGGAGGGAGGAGGGAGACGAGGAGGAGGGGGACACAGTGGAGGCAGTGGATGTTGGTATGTCTGCATGTGTATGATGCTCGCGTGAGTGCCTGTGGGATGTGTGGTGCTTATGTTTACCTAAGCTTCCCTTGTGTGTTGAGGTGTGTGCATGCTGGTCTGATGGTGTGCTTGGGATAGGCTGAGGTACAGGTGTTTGGGTCTGGGTGGAGGAAGTTGGAGGGGGGAGGCTGGACACAGGGACAATGGCTGCCATCAGTGCTGAGGCCAGAGTCTGAAAAGCTTGTGGTGGGCTGCCTGACCAGAATGAATGCCCTCCAGGTATGCATTGGTCTGTTGCAACTGCCTCTCTACACCCTGGATGGCATTCAGAATGGTAGACCACCCAACAGTGAGGGACCTGAGGAGGTCAATGGCCTCCTCACTGAGGGCAGCAGGGCTGACAGGGGCAGGGGCTGAGGTGCCTGGGGCGAAGGAGATGCCCACCCTCCTGGGTGAGCGGCCACGGGACAGACGCTGAGGGGCTGCTGGGAGGGCGGTGCCGGTAGGAGGGGTGGGGGCTGTCCCTGTAGATGCGGGGGGCACAGAGGGGCCCGCCACCTCAAGGGAGCTCCCATCAGAGGAGGAGTCCGTGTCGCTGGTCTCAGCTCCTGTCCCCACCGTGGAGCTCCCCTCACCCTCCGTCCCACTGGTGGCTTCTGACTCCGTTGTCTTGCCCTCCAGGGCCATGTGGGATGCAGCTCCCTAATGCTCCGGTGCCACTGCTCCTCCGTCTGATGATGCTAATGCACACAAGAACAGGGAGACCACAAAAAGGGGAGGAAGACAGAAGAAAGACATGTTGAGTGCATGCAATACTGCTACCGTTGGTGGACACTACAGACACAGAAGCCCCCTGCACTACGCCGTGCACTTTGAGTTCCCTAAGTCATTACAGGGACATAGGGTACAAGGCCTATGCCCGATTGCTGCACACATGGAAGTCACAGGAGCCTGACTAGGTGTAGTTGGCTCTGAACACAGGTGGGGTGGGGTGCCACAGGGCCTGCCTTAAGAAGGGACCTTGCCTACTAAACTCGCCCTGGCCTAGGGGAACCCACAGTCCACCTCCCCCACCCAGACACCGGCAATGCGTGCTGAATCAACAGAATGAGAGTGTACTCACCCCCTTGTGGCTGCTGTGATGCCCTCAAGCGCCCATCCAACTCCGGATACGCCACTGCCAGGATCCGGAACATCAGGGGGGTCATGGTGCGACGGGCACCCCTCCCACGTTGGGAGGCCATCCCCAGCTGGGCTTCCACCGTCTTCTTGCTCCAGTGGCGAATGTCCTCCCATCTTTTCTGGCAGTGGGTGCTCTATCTGTGGTGGACCCCCAGGGTCCGGACATCCTTGGCGATGGCATGCCAAATATCCTTCTTCTGGTGGGCGCTGATCTACAGGAATAGTACAGGGGAAAAGGAGAAGATATAACCGTCCGCACAGTCACAGTCATTGGCCCGCATCTCTACCCTTGCCATGACGCACATGCACTCACCGTCGTTTCATGCACGCCTCATTCCCCCCCCTCCTATCATCCATCAACACCACTCCACACAGGCATTCCCCATTCGGCATGCTCACAGTGTACTTACCTGTTTGTCTGGAGGACCGTAGAGTAGCGTGTACTGGGGGAGGACCCCATCCACTAGTTTCTCCAACTCCTCTGTTCTGATGGCAGGGGCCCTTTCCCCAGACACATGAGCCATTGTCTCTTCCAGACTGAGGTCACAGCAGCACTTTCAGTGTAGGTCCTCTCCTGTCGAAGATCAGGTTTCAAGTGAGTGAACAGAGAGAAAATGGTGGTCACGTCCCGTTATTGGCTCCTGGGACCCATAGGGTCCAATGTTAACCAATGCAGGATTGCGCCGCGGTGTTCGACCGCCTACCACAACAGTGTACAACACCAGCGCAGTTAGCTCATATCCCCTTGTCCCACATTACAGGTCAGGCAGATGCCATTTCAGGGGGCCACATGGCATTAATTTTGACTGCGTCACACATATCTAGGCCTTGCATAAACACTAATACAGCCATATATCGATTTTCAAACATTATGGAATAAAGTTGTGTTTACGTACCTCAGTGTTGGTTGACTCTCTGCTCGCTGTTCTCCTCCATAGAGCCTGTCCGCTGGGGCAGGTGAGGAGATGGCGGCATCCTCCGGTGTACAGACCGCTGGTGGACCTGTCGACAATGGAAGAGCAACATGTAATTGTCACATACAGACTTGATCGTACCACAATCCTGGAACTGTGTGCCCAGTTGGAGCCAGACCTGATGATAGCTATCCGCCATCCCACAGGAATCCCCCCTCTAGTGCAGGTCCTGTCAGTAATCCATTTCCTGGCAAGTGGGTCTTTTCAAACAACAGTTGCCATTGCATCAGGGATGTCCCAGCCTATGCTCTCCAACGTGTAGTCCAGAGTGTTGTCTGCCCTGCTGAAACACATGTGCAGCTACATCGTGTTCCCTCAGGTGGAGGATTTGCCTACAGTGAAAGGTGACTTCTATGCCCTGGGACATATCCCCAACATCATAGGTGCCATTGATGGGACACATGTGGCCTTGGTCCCCCCCCCCCGCAGGAGTGAACAGGTGTACAGAAACCGGAAGAGTTACCATTCTAAGAATGTGCAGATGGTGTGTTTGGCCGACCAGTACATCTCCCATGTGAATGCTAAGTTTCCTGGCCCAGTGCATGACGCTTACATTCTGCGGAACAGCAGCTTCCCTTATGTGATGGGGCAACTCCAGAGGCACTGTGTTTGGCTATTAGGTGAGGACATGGACCCTATACAGTGTGACTAGGTGTCTGGGTCTGGGGGTGTCCCTAAGAGTTAGTGTGTGTCTAACAGTTGTCCCTCGACATTTGCAGGTGACTCTGGTTATCCCAACCTGTCATGGCTTCTGACCCCAGTGAGGAATCCTAGGACAAGGGCAGAGGAATGCTACAATGAGGCCCATGGGTGAACTAGGAGGATTATAGAAAGGACCTTCGGCCTCCTGAAGGCCAGGTTCAGGTGCCTCCATATGACAGGTGGTTCCCTATTCTACTCACCAAAGAAGGTGTGCCAGATCATGGTTGTTAGAAATGGGGTTTTTGGTTGGCAGATAGGTTGCCCTCTGTCCAAGCAAGAACCCTCACTCTAGTCAGGGTAAGTCACACACAATCCAAAATCAGCCTGTGCTCACCCTCCGGTAGCTTGGCACGAGCAGTCAGGCTTAACTTAGAAGGCAATGTGTAAAGCATTTGTGCAATAAATCATACAACACCATAGTATAACACCACAAAAAATACACCACACAGTGTTTAGAAAAATATAGAATATTTATCTGGATAATTGTAGGTCAAAACGATCAAAGTTGCAATACGAATTTGTAAAGATATCACTGAAAAGTGATATTAAGAGTCTTTAAGTCTTTAAAAAGCAATAAAGTGTCTTTCAAGCACAGAGTACCTGGTTTCTGGTGGGAAATCTCCTCAGAGGGCCACAGGAGAAGAGATGCGTGGAAAAAGGGGTGTGTGCGTCGTTTTCCGCTCAGCACACACAGACTGGCGTCGTTCTTTTCCACGCGGGGAAGTCGGGCGTCGTTTTCCGGCGCGCAGACAGTCTCTTTTTGTGGATCGCGAGGATTACCAGATGTCCCGGGTCTGTGCGTGGATTCTCCTGCTTATTTTCCGGCTGCGCGTCGTTCTGCGGGGCTGCGCGTCGAAGTTTCGATCTCACGGTAGGCGTCGCGTCGATTTCTCCTTGGAAGTCGGGCGGCGTTGTCCTTGCGAGGCCGTGCGTCGAAATTTTGGTCTCACGGCAGGCGTCGCGTCGATTTCTCCTTGGAAGTCGGGCGGCGTTGTCCTTGCGAGGCCGTGCGTCAAAGTTTCGCACTCACGGTAGGCGTCGCGTCGATTTCTCCTTGGAAGTCGGGCGGCTTTGTCCTTGCGAGGTTGTGCGTCGAAGTCTCTATCGTCCCGAGGGCGTCGCGTTGATCAGCGTCGGTGTGCGGCGTTTTTCTCGCCGCGAAACAAGCTGTGCGTCGAAATTTTCGGCGCACGGAGCGTCCACGTGAAAGGAAGAAGTCTTTTTGGTCCTGAGACTTCAAGGAACAGGAGGCAAGCTCTATCCAAGCCCTTGGAGAGCACTTTCACAGCCAGACAAGAGTTCAGCAAGGCAGCAGGGCAACAGCAAGACAGCAGTCCTTTGGAGAAAGCAGACAGGTGAGTCCTTTGAGCAGCCAGGCAGTTCTTCTTGGCAGGATGTAGTTTCTGGTTCAGGTTTCTTCTCCAGCAAGTGTCTGATGAGGTAGGGCAGAGGCCCTGTTTTATACTAAGTTGTGCCTTTGAAGTGGGGGTGACTTCAAAGAGTCTCTAAGAAATGCACCCAGTTCCCTTTCAGCTCAATCCTGTCTGCCAGAGTCCCAGTAGGGGGTGTGGCAGTCCTTTGTGTGAGGGCAGGCCCTCCACCCTCCCAGCCCAGGAAGACCCATTCAAAATGCAGATGTATGCAAGTGAGGCTGAGTACCCTGTGTTTGGGGTGTGTCTGAGTGAATGCACAAGGAGCTGTCAACTAAACCTAGCCAGACGTGGATTGAAGGGCACAACAAGATTTTAGTGCAAAGAAATGCTCACTTTCTAAAAGTGGCATTTCTAGAATAGTAATATTAAATCCGACTTCACCAGTCAGCAGGATTTTGTATTACCATTCTGGCCATACTAAATATGACCTTCCTGCCCCTTTCAGATCAGCAGCTGCCGCTTCAACAGTGTATGAGGGCAGCCCCAATGTTAGCCTATGAAGGGAGCAGGCCTCACAGTAGTGTAAAAACGAATTTAGGAGTTTTACACTACCAGGACACATAACTACACAGGTACATGTCCTGCCTTTTACCTACACAGCACCCTGCTCTAGGGGATACCTAGGGCACACATTAGGGATGACTTATATGTAGAAAAAGGGGAGTTCTAGGCTTGGAAAGTACTTTTAAATGCCAAGTCGAAGTGGCAGTGAAACTGCACACACAGGCCTTGCAATGGCAGGCCTGAGACAAGGTTAAGGGGCTACTGAGGTGGGTGGCACAACCAGTGCTGCAGGCCCACTAGTAGCATTTAATCTACAGGCCCTAGGCACATGTAGTGCACTCTAATAGGGACTTACAGGTAGATTAAATAGTCAATCATGGATAAACCAATCAATAGTACAATTTACACAGAGAGCATATGCACTTTAGCACTGGTTAGCAGTGGTAAAGTGCTCAGAGGTCAAAAGCCAACAACAGCAGGTCAGAAAAAATAGGAGGAAGGAGGCAAAAAGTTTGGGGATGTCCCTGTCAAAAAGCCAGGTCCAACATGACCCCCCACCAGCCTAAAGCCAGGGGAGAACAATCACTATCCTGATGTACTTCCCTGTTTGAGGCGACAGAACAAGGACCCAGGCCCACAACAGCAGGGGCATGCTCCAGTTCTTCGCCTTCCTGACTCCCATTGGATCCCTCTGTCCATACTCTCAGGGCCCACTAAGCCCATCCATGGGGAACCTTTCTCCTTTCCTGTGGATCCCATCTGTGCAGCACCTAACCTTACTTTGCTCACAGATGTATCCCAGGAGCAGGATAGTACCCCCATGACCAACATAGTGGTGTTGCCCACTCTACCCCTGGGGTGTGACACTTGTCCCCTCCCCAGGGATAACTCTGTCCACCCGGACAGCAAGCCACAGTGATTACTGACAGCTGCCAGGGATGAGAGCCAGGCTCCAGGCCTCTCAAAGCTCTCCAACCACTGTGGCTGTGGAGGGTGGGGGGCGGTAGCCCCAGGTGCTGGGCACCCTTTAACCACTCTCCCTTCCACCAGGTCAGGGATGACAGCCTGAACCTGGTCCTCCCCTCTGGGGCTTTGTACCCTCCCTCCTGGAGCGGTACCCCCAGAGTCCAACATGGCCAGGGGGCTTACAGAAGTCGCCCTGTACCATTCCTCCACCAGTGCAGGGCTGTTAACCTGCCACTGGCCCTCCAACCTGGGGTCTGTACCTTCAGGTTGGACTAGGGCCCGGGGTGAGGCTTCCCTCCCCCTGCCCTCCCTTCTGGGGTCCAGCACCCTCCAACTAGGAGTGGCCTCCTCAGAAGACAACATGGTAGGGGCACTGTTATCAGTAGCCCCTCCCTCCAGATCCGGGGGGACACCCTGAACCTGGTCTTCCAGCCCAGGGTCTGTACCCTCAGACTGGATCACCGCCTGGCAAACCAGGACTTCCTGGGAGGCACACCTACCCCCCACCAGGTCAGAGTTTAACCTCTGCACCTGCCCATTCAACTCAGAGTCACCACCCTGAAGTTGAACAATTGCCTGGCACGCCAGGACTTCCTGGAGGGCACACTGACCCTCCACCAGGTCAGAGTTTAACCTCTGCACCTGACCATTCAACTCAGAGTCACCACCCTGAAGTTGAACAATTGCCTGGCACACCAGGACTTCCTGGAGGGCACACTGACCCTCCACCAGGTCAGAGTTTAACCTCTGCACCTGACCATTCAACTCAGAGTCACCACCCTGAAGTTGAACAGTTGCCTGGCGCACCAGGACTTTCTGGGAGGCACACCTACCTCCCACCAGGTCAGAGTTTAACCTCTGAGCCTGGTTCCCCAACCCAGGGTCACCACCCTGAGGTTGGGCAATTGCCTGGTACGCCAGGACTTTCTGGGGGGCACACCTACCCCCCACCAGGTCAGAGTTTAACCTCTGAACCTGGTCATCCAACCCAGAGTCAACACCCTGAGGTTGGACAATTGCCTGGCACAGCAGGGCTTCTTGGGAGGCACACCTACCTCCCACCAGGTCAGAGTTTAACCTCTGAACCTGGGTATCCAACCCAGAGTCAGCACTCTGAGGTTGAACAATTGCCTGGCACGCCAGGACTTTCTGGAGGGCACACTGACCCTCCACCAGGTCAGAGTTTAACCTCTGAACTGGGCCATTCAACTCAGAGTTACCACCCTGAAGTAGAACAATCGCCTGGCACGCCAGGACTTCCTGGAGGGCACACTGACCCTCCACCAGGTCAGAGTTTAACCTCTGAACCTGGTTCTCCAACCTAGGATCACCATCCTGAGGTTGGACAACTGCCTGGTACACCAGGGCTTTCTGGGGGGCACACCTACCCCCCACCAGGTCAGAGGTTAACCTCCGAACCTGGATATCCAACCCAGAGTCACCACCCTGAGGTTGAACCATTGCCTGGCAGGCCAGGACTTTCAGGGAGGCACACCTACCTCCCACCAGGTCAGAGTTTAACCTCTGAGCCTGGTTCTCCAACCCAGGGTCACCACCCTGAGGTTGAACCATTGCCTGGTATACCAGGACTTTCTGGGGGGCACACCTACCCCCCACCAGGTCAGAGTTTGACCTCTGAACCGGGTTAGCCAACCCAGAGTCACCACCCTGAGGTTGGGCAATTGCCTGGCACCCCAGGACTTTCTGGGAGGCACACCTACCTCCCACCAGGTCAGAGTTTAACCTCTGAACCTGGCCATCCAACCCAGAGTCGACACCCTGAGGTTGGACAACTGCCTGGCACGCCAGGACTTTCTGGGGGGCACACCTACCCCCCACCAGGTCAGAGTTTGACCTCTTCACCTGGTAAGCCAACCCAGAGTCACCACCCTGAGGTTGAGCCATTGCCTGGCATTCCAGGACTTTCTGGGGGGCACATCTACCCCCCACCAGGTCAAAGTTTAACCTCTGAACCCGGTTATCCAACCCAGAGTCACCACCCTGAGGTTGAATCTTTGCCTGGCATGCCAGGACTTCCTGGGGGGCACTCTCACCCCCCACAAGGGACACGCCGTCCCCAAGGGCCACACAAGAGTCTGGTTGGCGCAGGTCTCCCGACTTCTGCCCATCCGGCAGAGTCTGGGTTTCCCCCAAACCAGAAACGGTCTCACCTGGGTCATTCCTGGGGGGCTCTGCTCTCAGAGCTGACCCCTGACTTTCAAGATCCTCCACTGGGGTCTGCCACCCCCTCTCAACCCTATGTCTGGACTTCTGCACCCCCTCACTAGGAGTGGTACTGCCAGACACCAGAACTGTTGGGATGCTGTCTACAGTCATCCCCCCAAGTTCTTCTGACACTGCGGGGCTTCCCTCAAAAGGTGGCCCTACGGTACAGGTTAGGCTCTGAGACCTACCTGGGACACTACAATCCTCTCCCACCTCACTTGGTCGGGAACCACCTAGACCACTCCCTTCAGGAGCACCCCCAAATGCCTCTTCAGACTCTCTGGTACTCACCCAAAAGTCTGCCTCCACTGTAAGTTCCCTGGGGTCAGAGAACTCACACTCCACCTGGTGTTGGCGTAGCTCTGGAAAATAAGGACCAGACATATGCTCTCCAGCAATTACATCACTCTGCCCTTCACATGTATTAACCACAGTACCCTTCACCCAACCACCTAGTAACTCAACCTTGGAAAAGCACTCTACTTCACCCTCCTGAGACTGGTGAGACAGTATCTGTCTGTCCCTGACACTCAACCCAAACTCTTCTGGGATGTCTCTACACTCTATATCCAGGACGTCCACCAGGGGGGAACCCTTTTCTCTGTCACTCTCTGCTAGAGTCAGTAAAGTGTCCCTCCCCCCAGTAGGAATATGACTCCCTGTGCCAGTTCCCCAATCCTTCTCAGGGACCCTGTGCATAACGGGAACTACCTCATACCCTTGAACCGCCTGGGGTGTGTCAACTCTCTTCTTCAAGTTGGGTACCACATCTCTGGGCTTGTGCCCTTCTTCAGCAGTACTAGATGCAAGATTTTTGCTGCCACCATCTGAACTGGACTCAGCCCTTCCGGCCTCCAGTTTCAGCTCCTTACAGCTCAGCTCTTGAGCTGCAATCTTTTCTTCTTCCAGGGCTAAGAGACTTGCTGCCTCAGCCCTTTCAATAAACTCATCTAGCTCTTCCATCCACCGTGCTTGAGCCATGAGCCATTCTTTTTTCACTGGGTCTCTTTCCTCATCTGAGTCGTCCTCCTCCTCCTCTGAGGGGTACTTAGTCATTTGGTTTCTTGCTGCCTCTCTCTCTGCCCATCTGTCTTCCTCCCAGACTATGTAGGCATGTAGCATCTCTGCTTTAGTAGATCTCTTTGCTACAGGAAGGCCACATTCTCTGCAAAGCTTCCTTAGGTCAGCCTTAGTGAGGTGGTCAGTAGGCAAAAAGAATAAGTAGGTAAGCGATCCCATTCTGATAGGATCTTACCAGCAAAAACCAAAATCCAAAGTCCAAAATATCAATAGTATATCCAGGAGGACATCAGAGACCACAAGTCAAAAAAGAGATAAAAAATCAAGTTGACCTTCAACTGTGGGTAGGTAGTGAAATACTTAGCTACTGTATGTCACTGCACAAACACAAGTCCTATCCTCACCGCTGATCACCAATGTTAGAAATGGGGTTTTTGGTTGGCAGATAGGTTGCCCTCTGTCCAAGCAAGAACCCTCACTCTAGTCAGGGTAAGTCACACACAATCCAAAATCAGCCTGTGCTCACCCTCCGGTAGCTTGGCACGAGCAGTCAGGCTTAACTTAGAAGGCAATGTGTAAAGCATTTGTGCAATAAATCATACAACACCATAGTATAACACCACAAAAAATACACCACACAGTGTTTAGAAAAATATAGAATATTTATCTGGATAATTGTAGGTCAAAACGATCAAAGTTGCAATACGAATTTGTAAAGATATCACTGAAAAGTGATATTAAGAGTCTTTAAGTCTTTAAAAAGCAATAAAGTGTCTTTCAAGCACAGAGTACCTGGTTTCTGGTGGGAAATCTCCTCAGAGGGCCACAGGAGAAGAGATGCGTGGAAAAAGGGGTGTGTGCGTCGTTTTCCGCTCAGCACACACAGACTGGCGTCGTTCTTTTCCACGCGGGGAAGTCGGGCGTCGTTTTCCGGCGCGCAGACAGTCTCTTTTTGTGGATCGCGAGGATTACCAGATATCCCGGGTCTGTGCGTGGATTCTCCTGCTTATTTTCCGGCTGCGCGTCGTTCTGCGGGGCTGCGCGTCGAAGTTTCGATCTCACGGTAGGCGTCGCGTCGATTTCTCCTTGGAAGTCGGGCGGCGTTGTCCTTGCGAGGCCGTGCGTCGAAATTTTGGTCTCACGGCAGGCGTCGCGTCGATTTCTCCTTGGAAGTCGGGCGGCGTTGTCCTTGCGAGGCCGTGCGTCAAAGTTTCGCACTCACGGTAGGCGTCGCGTCGATTTCTCCTTGGAAGTCGGGCGGCTTTGTCCTTGCGAGGTTGTGCGTCGAAGTCTCGATCGTCCCGAGGGCGTCGCGTTGATCAGCGTCGGTGTGCGGCGTTTTTCTCGCTGCGAAACAAGCTGTGCGTCGAAATTTTCGGCGCACGGAGCGTCCACGTGAAAGGAAGAAGTCTTTTTGGTCCTGAGACTTCAAGGAACAGGAGGCAAGCTCTATCCAAGCCCTTGGAGAGCACTTTCACAGCCAGACAAGAGTTCAGCAAGGCAGCAGGGCAACAGCAAGACAGCAGTCCTTTGGAGAAAGCAGACAGGTGAGTCCTTTGAGCAGCCAGGCAGTTCTTCTTGGCAGGATGTAGTTTCTGGTTCAGGTTTCTTCTCCAGCAAGTGTCTGATGAGGTAGGGCAGAGGCCCTGTTTTATACTAAGTTGTGCCTTTGAAGTGGGGGTGACTTCAAAGAGTCTCTAAGAAATGCACCCAGTTCCCTTTCAGCTCAATCCTGTCTGCCAGAGTCCCAGTAGGGGGTGTGGCAGTCCTTTGTGTGAGGGCAGGCCCTCCACCCTCCCAGCCCAGGAAGACCCATTCAAAATGCAGATGTATGCAAGTGAGGCTGAGTACCCTGTGTTTGGGGTGTGTCTGAGTGAATGCACAAGGAGCTGTCAACTAAACCTAGCCAGACGTGGATTGAAGGGCACAACAAGATTTTAGTGCAAAGAAATGCTCACTTTCTAAAAGTGGCATTTCTAGAATAGTAATATTAAATCCGACTTCACCAGTCAGCAGGATTTTGTATTACCATTCTGGCCATACTAAATATGACCTTCCTGCCCCTTTCAGATCAGCAGCTGCCGCTTCAACAGTGTATGAGGGCAGCCCCAATGTTAGCCTATGAAGGGAGCAGGCCTCACAGTAGTGTAAAAACGAATTTAGGAGTTTTACACTACCAGGACACATAACTACACAGGTACATGTCCTGCCTTTTACCTACACAGCACCCTGCTCTAGGGGATACCTAGGGCACACATTAGGGATGACTTATATGTAGAAAAAGGGGAGTTCTAGGCTTGGCAAGTACTTTTAAATGCCAAGTCGAAGTGGCAGTGAAACTGCACACACAGGCCTTGCAATGGCAGGCCTGAGACAAGGTTAAGGGGCTACTGAGGTGGGTGGCACAACCAGTGCTGCAGGCCCACTAGTAGCATTTAATCTACAGGCCCTAGGCACATGTAGTGCACTCTAATAGGGACTTACAGGTAGATTAAATAGTCAATCATGGATAAACCAATCAATAGTACAATTTACACAGAGAGCATATGCACTTTAGCACTGGTTAGCAGTGGTAAAGTGCTCAGAGGTCAAAAGCCAACAACAGCAGGTCAGAAAAAATAGGAGGAAGGAGGCAAAAAGTTTGGGGATGTCCCTGTCAAAAAGCCAGGTCCAACAATGGTGGCCTGCTGTATGCTTCACAACTTGGCTTTGCGACGCCAGGTGCCTTTTCTGCAGGAGGATGGTCCAGATGGAGGTGTTGTGGCAGCTGTGGAGCCTGTGGACAGTGAAGACGAGGAAACAGAAGAAGAGGACATAGACAACAGGAACGCAGTGATTCATCAATACTTCCAGTGAGACACAGGTAAGAAGACAACACTGCCTGCTAAATCTGATTTAATTCTTCTACCTCTCATCTGTCTGTCACTTTCACCCAGTGTATGGACCCTGATTTGTCACTTTCCCTTTCAATTTCACAGATGTGGGTCCCACTGTGTGTCCTCTGCTTTGTTTCCGCATGGACTAGAGCTGTGTGACATAGGTATGTTGACAATACATTGGATATAGCATTTTTCCACAGTTATTGCAAATACACATTTGTGAAAGCACAGACTGACTCCAGAGTGTTTTGTGATTTAAGGGTGTTTATTTAAGTGCAAAATAGTGGAGGGGGTTGTAAATTGGTCAGGGGTGATGGTGGAGGAATGTCCATGGCAGAGTCCAATCTATTAGTCTCACAGGTGCATTGTCCAAAGGGGCATAGGAAGTGGAGCTAGGGCAGTTTAAGTATGGATGGGGTGACAAAGTGGGACAGAAGGATGACAATCAGGGTGGTCTCATTTCTTGGCGGGGGTCTTGGCATTGTTCTCTGTCTTTGTCCTGGATCTCAGGGACCGTTTGCGGGTGGTTCTCCATCTGCAGGGGGTGGGGTGCTGGTGTCGTGGTCCTGTGGCGGTGCCTCCTGTCCACTAGCGCTGGCGGAGGTGGTGGGCAGTTCATCGTCCAGGGTAGTGTCAGGGGCCCCTTGTTGTGCCACAGTATCCCTCCTGGTGTTGACAAGTTCCTTCAGCACCCCTACAATGGTGCCCAGGGTGGAATTGATGGATTTGAGTTCCTCCCTGAACCCCAAATACTGTTCCTCCTGCAGCCGCTGGGTCACTGAAACTTGGACAGTACAGTTGCCATTGTCTCCTGGGAATGGTGGTATGCTCCCATGATGTTGGAGAGGGCCTCGTGGAGAGTGGGTTCCCTGGGCCTGTCCTCCCCCTGTCGCACAGCAGCCCTCCCAGTTCCCCTGTGTTCCTGGGCCTCTGTCCCCTGAACCGTGTGCCCACTACCACTGCCCCCAGGTCCCTGGTGTTGTTGGGGTGGTGGGTTAGCCTGGGTTCCCTGTAGTGGTGGACACACTGCTGCTTGACGTGTCCTGGGGACAGAGGTATGGGCCCGCTGGGTGGGTGCTGTGCTGGTGTTTCCAGAGGGGGGAAGCTCTGTAGTGGCCTGTGACCGTGTGAGGGGAACTGAGTGTTCCGAGGTCCCAGATGGGCCGGGCTGGTCATCTAGATCCAGTTGGACAGAGCTGCTGTCATCACTGTGGGCCTCTTCTGTGGGTGGAGTAGACATGTCTGGACCCTCCTGTCCGGTGACGTTGGGTAGGGGTCCTGCAGGGGTGTAAAGGCATGATTATTGCATCTGTATGTGCCATGGTGTGCAATGGGTGGGTGACCCTGTACCCCAGTGGTTGCATTCTTGTGTGGGACCTTGTGTGATAATGGTCTAGGGGGGTGTATGGGTCTGTGTGTCAACACCAGAGCAGTACGCCCTCTATTGGCGACAAAAATGCAAAAACCCAGCACTCTCAAAACAAAGTAATTTATGCATTGTGCTGATATGTTGTGGTTTAACCTTTTGCATTGCAGAGTTCAATCCTGAAAACTTATTTTTAATATGCTTACAAATACTGTTCCTTTGCAATGTATTGCTGCAGGTTTTCAGAGTGTGCTAGGGTGTGGCCCCTTTCCAGGGCCTTCCAGAGACTTTCCCTGCAACATGCCTGGGCGTGGTTCTAGGCTGGGCCAAGACTCTATAAAAGAGAGTCAGCCCAACTCCCAGTGCACACTATTCAGAGGTCCCGGTGCAGAGCAGCAGCTTCTTCCTGAGCTCCTGTCCCGCGGCCTATTTGGATCTTCGAGTCTTCTGCCCTTCATCCTTCATTGATGATCATTGTTCCAGGTGGTAAGACGGTGGTTGGACTGTCCCGACACCGTTATTGAGAATTTTCATATTCTTGTTTTAATTCTTAAATGAGTAACAGATTACTTGCGCGCCACCATTTCTTGACATTTATATGGTAGTTTACAAATAGGCAAGACGCGCGATTTGTTTCATAAAGGTTTGACTTTGTTATTCATTTCGTGCTACCATTTTTTGACATTGGCATGGTGGCTTAAGAATCAGCAAGACGCGCAATTTGTTTTATGGTGTTTAAACATTGTTGTCCATTGCGCGCTACTATTTCTTGACATTTACATGATGTTTTACGAATTGGCAAGACGCGCAACTCGTTTCATGAGGATTTAACTTTGTTGTTCATTGCGCTCTACCATTTCTTGACATTTACATGGTGGCTTAAGAATCGGCAAAAGAAGCGCGATTCGTTTTATTGTACTTTGATCTTGTTATTTATTGTGAGCTGTTATTTCTTGACATTTACATTGTGTTTTACGAATCGGCAAGACGCGCAATTCGATTAATGATGATTTGACTTTGATATTCATTGCATGCTACCATTTCTTGGTATTTTACATGGTAACACTCGAATTGGCAAGACGCACGATTCTCTCATCGAGTTTATTTCATGTTGTTTATTGTATGCCACTATTCTAAGATATTTTTTATGTAATATTCGAGTTGACAAGTTATGTGATTTGTTTCCTGAATCCATATTGTGTTATTCATGGTGCACAATCCTTTTATGGTGTTTTATATATATATATATATATATATATATATATATATATATATATCTGCAATATGCGCAATTTGTGTTGAAACATTTTAAGAGTACACAGAAGGCCAGAGTTTCTAGATGCAATTTTGTATGGCCCTAGTATACATTCTCAAAACAGGATTTATATGACTGGTTTAAAACTTAGTCAGAATGTTTTTCTGATTCTCAAGTAAAGAAAAGTACTTGAATAAGAAAGTTTTCATTTAATTCATCTTGATTCCCCTACAGGTATCCGGCCATCTTGAAACTTAGTCATTTTAAACTTAACTCTTAGATTGTTCATGTTTTCAGAGTGACAAGGCTTAGAATCATAGTCTAGTATTGATTTCAGGAGATATAATTTTCATATTGTGTGTTGTAACCTTTTCCTTACTACAGGTCTCCTTCCCAGCTGTTCCCTTCCTAATCCTCTCTTCCCCTCTTGAACTCTCTCATTCTCTGTGATTTATCTATCAGAGTCTTGGAGCTGTTCAGTGGTGGACGTGTTGGGAACGTGCACAGACCCCGAGGATCTGGTGACTCTGACAGAATAGTGAGCCCACAAATTATTATCCTCCTGGCTTGTGTATGTTCTCAGCATGGCCACGCTAGACAAGTTAGTCAAGCCTATCACCCAGCTCCAAGCAGAGGTGGTATCATCCAAAGAATTGACAACTAGCTTAGCAGAGAGAGTGAGTCAGTTGCAGGATAAGGTAGAGAAGAAGGAACAAAGTCCCACAGGTGTGTCTTGGCCAGGTACTTCTTCTCAGGCATCTGGAAGTAATCTGATTTCCCTAAATGTTCCTTCTGCAATTCCTTTAGCTCCCCCAGAACGTTTCTCAGGTGACCCTTTGAAAGCGCAATCTTTCCTGGTTCAAGTGGAACTACACTTCACCTGCAGACCAAATACTTTCCCTGATGCCCAGTCCAAAGTAGCTTTCTTGTTATCATATCTGTCTGGGGATGCAGCTACTTGGGCAATTCCTCTTGTGCATAAAAATAGTCCCTTGTTGTACAACTGGAGACATTTTGTTCATGAATTTGAGAGAGTTTTTGATCGTAGAATTGTAACACAGTCAGCAGATCGTGAATTATTAGATTTACGCCAAGGGAATCAAGACCTAGTGTCATATTTAGCCAACTTTAACTGGCTGGTTGCCTAGACATCCTGGCCTGAAGAAAAACAAGCGGTCTTGTTTTACAAGGGACTCAAAGGGGAACTAAAAGATATCTTAGCGCAAATCGACCCGCAACCTACAGACTGTCAAGAATTAATAAATCTTGTCTTGAGACTTGATTATCGTTTAGCAGAACTTAAAGGAACGCACAAAAAGATTGAAAAATATTCATGGCGCGTTCATGATAACATAGACTCAAGAACTCTGAAAGAAAGAATGCCGGAACCGATGGAAATTGGAACCATCAGAAGACCTTTGACCAAAGATGAATAGGACCTACGCAGAAAAAATGGACAATGTCTTTATTGTGGGCGAAAAGGTCATTTTGCCAAAGATTGTCCAATCAAACCAAAGAACAAGCAAGGTCCAGTTCAGAAGGTCGCAGCCAAAGCACCAGTCGAGTTGGAAAACTAAAACACCCAAGATGTAGAGAAGGGTTGCTCTTGGGTGTCACCGTGGACCCTTCACAATCTAGACATCTTAAACTGGAAATAAGAGTTCAGGTCAAGAAAAAGATCTATTTAAAAAAAGCTCTAGTCGATTCTGGGGCTACTGGAAACTTTGTTGATGTCCAACTGGTTCGTGCCTGGGGGATCCCATGTATTGAAAAGAAGACCCCAGAAATCATCCAGGCGGTCTATGGAAAACTCTTGACTGGAGCTCCGGTAACTCTTCAGGCTATCCCCTTGTCGATGATTTGTGAAGATAAGAATCAAAGAAAGAAACATAAAGAGAAAATCATCCTTGACGTGATCCATGCTCCCCAATATGGGATTATCCTCGGCTTGCCATGGTTAACTCATCACAATCCGGAGATCAATTGGGCAGAACGAAAAATCATTTTCTCATCTCCGCTATGTAACGAACAATGTCTCCAAAAGATTCAAGTACAAAAAGTTTGCAACTCTTACATAGCTAATGCTGCGGAGAAAGAAATTCGTCTGCCCAAACAGTATTCATCTTACAAAGATGTATTTGATGAGAAAAGAGCAGAGACTCTACCTCCTCATAGATCTTATGACTGTCAAATTGATCTAGCCCCAGGTGCGATACTTCCCAACTGTCGTGTATATGCCCTGTCAGAACATGAAAATCAACATTTACGAAAATACCTAGATAATTTTTTGGAGAATGGCTTCATTTGCCCCTCTAAGTCTCCTGCAGCTTCGCCTTTGTTTTTTGTTCCAAAAGCTAATGGAGAACTTCGAACTTGCATCGACTATAGGGGTTTGAACAAAGTCACCGTCAAGAATAAATATCCTTTACCCCTAATTCCGGTCTTATTGGAACAATTAAAGAGAGCAAAAATCTACACGAAGCTTGACCTTCGAGGTGCTTATCATTTGGTCAGAATGAGAGAGGGTGACGATTGGAAAACAGTGTTCAAGACAAGATATGGCCTTTTTGAATATACCGTCACACCTTTTGGTCTGTGTAATGCTCCAGCAGCATTTCAATTTTTCTTGAATGACATTCTTAGAGAGTACCTAAACATATTTGCCATGGTCTACATCAATGACATTTTGATCTACTCAGACAATGAAAACGAACATGTCCAACATGTCAAGAAAATTCTTGCAGCCCTTCGAAAACACCATTTATATTGCAAACTAACCAATTGTGAGTTTCATGTTACCACAGTTAAGTTTTTAGTGGTTATTCTTACCCCTCAAGGTATGGTGATGGCAGAAAAGAAAGTAAAAGCTGTATCTGATTGGCCCACCCCAAAGACTGTTCGTGATGTACAATGTTTCCTGGGGTTTGCAAATTCTTACCAGAGGTTCATAAATCATTTCTCCCAGACAGTGGCTCCAATCACTAAGCTACTAAGAAAGAAAGAAAAGTTTATATGGTCCCCAGCAGCTGATCAAGCCTTCTCGACTTTGAAGGAAGCTTTCTCCACTGCCCCAGTCTTGACTCATCCTTATGCGAATCAACCTTTCATAGTGGAAGCTGATGCTTCAGATGTAGCAATAGGAGCCGTCTTATCACAACGAAATAAAGACACTGGTCAACTTCATCCTGTAGCTTATATGTCTCAGAAGTTGAACGAAGCCGAACAGAACTATGTCATTGCTGAAAAAGAGCTTCTGGCGATTCGTGACGCCTTTAAAGAATGGAGACATCATTTGTTGGGTGCCAAATAAGCTGTCACAGTATATACTGATCATCGTAATCTTCAATTCATGAGTTCCGCCAGACTTTTGACCCCTCAGCAATTACGTTGGATGCTTATTTTTGCCGAATTTGATTTTGTAGTAACCTTCTGGCCTGGTAAAGATAATCGCAAGGCTGACGCCTTGTCCCGTCAAGAGTCTACCACGTTGCCTGCATTTCAAGCCTCCAGAGCTATCATTGCTCCTGACAAGGTTCTATGTATCATAAAAACTGAAGATTTCTTTGAAGAAATTCGCAACTCTTTCACTGTTGAAAAATGGCAAACATGGGCCCAAGCAGATCCCAAAAGGTCAATCAAGCAAGGTTTACCCTTTCATGACGCTCGTTTGTTCGTACCCACTACCAAACTTCGCAAGATAGTGTTTCATTGGTTGCATGTTATACCTACGGCAGGTCACCCAGGTACTCCTAAAACTCTTGAACTGATCCAACGCTATTTTTGGTGGCCTACCCTAACAAAAGATGTAAAAGCAATGGTAAACAACTGTGAAGTTTGTGCTCGCATTAAAACAAGTCATTCAAAACCAAAAGGGTTGTTACATCCACTTCCAACCCCAAGTTGTCCATGGGAGCACATTTCTTTAGACTTTATTACTGGTCTGCCAGTGGTTCAACAGCATTCAGTAATTCTGGTGGTAGTAGATAGTCTCACGAAATATGGACATTTCATTCCCTGTAAAAAATTGCCCACTTCTAGTGAATTGGCAACTATTTTACTGAACAGAGTGGTTCGTTATCATGGACTGCCAAAGGTTATCCTCTCTGATCGGGGGTCACAATTTTCCTCCAATTTCTGGAAGACATGGTGTAAAACACTCCAAGTGACATCTACGCTATCTACTAGTCACCATCCTCAAACAGATGGTCAAACGGAGAGACTAAATCAGACTTTGAAACAATACCTACGTCCCTATGCTGAAAAGGCACTTCATTCTTGGACATCTATGCTCTGGTTAGCTGAGTTAGCTTACAATAACTCATTCCACACTTCTATTGGCGTTACACCCTTTTTTGGTTTATTTGGCTATCATCCTGACACCTTGCCCATCACAATTCCTCCAGAAAGTTCTCTTACTCCAGCTGTGTCAGAAACCATTCAGCATTTACATCAAACCCAGAAACTGATTCAACAGCATTTAGAAAAAGCCAAACAAAAATATAAAATACATTATGACAAGAAACATTGTGAGGGACCGCAATATCAACCAGGTGACAAAGTGTGCCTTTCCACAAAACATATAGACTTCAAGAAGAAGCACATGTTTAACCCCAAATTCATAGGTCCTTATACTGTCCTTCAGCAAATCAATCCGGTGACCTATAAACTACAATTGCCCAGATCCTTACGGATTCATCCAGTGTTCCACACTTCCCTCTTGAAAAAGGCAGTCCAAAAGGTCCACCCTCATCCAGCTCCTGTTCTAGTACAAGGGGAAGAAGAATACGAAGTCAAGAAAGTGTTGGATTCTAAACTGAGAGGGCGTAATCTATGGTACTTAATCTCATGGAAAGGTTATGGTCCTGAAAGTAACTCATGGGTTTCCGCATCTGATGTTCATGCTCCAGTACTTGTGAGACGCTTTTATCGTCTTAATCCAAGCAAACCAGGCTCTACATCGTGTCTGGGAGAGGGGAGTACTGTCAACACCAGAGCAGTACGCGCTCTGTTGGCGTAAAAAATGCAAAAACCCAGCACTCTCAAGTAATTTATACATTGTGCTGATATGTTGTGGTTTAACCTTTTGCATTGCAGAGTTCAATCCTGAAAACTTATTTTTAATATGCTTACAAATACTGTTCCTTTGCAATGTATTGCTGCAGGTTTTCAGAGTGTGTTAGGGTGTGGCCCCTTTCCAGGGCCTTCCAGAGACTTTCCCTGCAACATGCCTGGGTGTGCTTCTGGGCTGGGACAAGACTCTATAAAAGAGAGCCAGCCCAACTCCCAGTGCTTACCATTCAGAGGTCCCGGTGCAGAGCAGCAGCTTCTTCCTGAGCTCCTGTCCCGGCGGCCTATTTGGATCTTCCAGTCTTCTGCCCTTCATCCTTCATTGATGATCATTGTTCCAGGTGGTAAGATGGTGGTTGGACTGTCCCGACACCGTTATTGAGAATTTTCATATTCTTGGTTTAATTCTTAAATGAGTAACAGATTACTTGCGCGCTACCATTTCTTGACATTTATATGGTAGTTTACAAATAGGCAAGACGCGCAATTTGTTTCATAAAGGTTTGACTTTGTTATTCATTGCGTGCTACCATTTCTTGACATTGGCATGGTGGCTTAAGAATCGGCAAGACGCGCAATTCGTTTTATGGTGTTTAAACATTGTTGTCCATTGCGCGCTACTATTTCTTGACATTTACATGATGTTTTACGAATTGGCAAGACGCGCAACTCGTTTCATGAGGATTTAACTTTGTTGTTAATTGCGCGCTACAATTTCTTGACATTTACATGGTGGCTTAAGAATCGGCAAAAGAAGCACAATTCGTTTAATTGTACTTTGATCTTGTTATTTATTGTGAGCTGTTATTTCTTGACATTTACATTGTGTTTTACGAATCGGCAAGACGCGCGATTCGATTAATGATGATTTGACTTTGATATTCATTGCGTGCTACCATTTCTTGGTATTTTACATGGTAACACTCGAGTCGGCAAGACACACAATTCTCTCCTCGAGTTTATTTCATGTTGTTTATTGTATGCCACTATTCTAAGATATTTATTATGTAATATTCGAGTTGACAAGTTATGTGATTTGTTTCCTGAATCCATATTGTGTTATTCATGGTGCACAATCCTTTTATGGTGTTTACTATATATATATATATATATATATATATATATATATATATATATATATATATATATATATGCAATTTGTGTTGAAACATTTTAAGAGTACACAGAAGGCCAGAGTTTCTAGATGCAATATTGTATGGTCCTAGTATACATTCTCAAAACAGGATTTATATGACTGGTTTAAAAAGTAGTGAGAATGTTTTTCTGATTCTCATGTAAAGAAAAGTACTTGAATAAGAAAGTTTTCATTTAATTCATCTTGATTCCCCTACAGGTATCCGGCCATCTTGAAACTTAGTCATTTTAAACTTAACTCTTAGATTGTTCATGTTTTCAGAGTGACTAGGCTTAGAATCATAGTCTAGTATTGATTTCAGGAGATATAATTTTCATATTGTGTGTTCTAACCTTTTTCTTACTACAGGTCTCCTTCCCAGCTGTTCCCTTCCTAATCCCCTCTTCCCCTCTTGAACTTTCTCAGTCTCTGTGATTTATCTATCAGAGTCTTGGAGCTGTTCAGTGGTGGACGTGTTGGGAACGTGCACAGACCCCGACAGATCAATGGACATGCTTTGGTGATGGGTGTCCATGCTTTGGTGTTGCATGCAGGGCTTGGGTTTGGGATGTGTGGTTTGTGTTAGTGGGACATGTGTGAGGAGTTGGAGTGAAGGGGGTGAGGGCGAGGGTGGGGGTATGTGATAGCATGCAGGTAGGGTGGGGGATGAAGTAGTTAAGATTTGACTTACCAGAGTCCATTCCTCCAGCTACTCCTGCGAGGCCCTCAGGATGCAGTATAGCCAAGACTTGCAAGACAAGTCCTCTGAACTGCAATCTGGTGTCTAGAAACCAGGGAACGCACCTTCCCCCGTAGGTCATTCCACCTCTTCCTGATGTCATCCTGTGTTCTTGGGTGTTGTCCCACTGCGTTGACCCTGTCCACGATTCTGCGCCATAGCTCCATCTTCCTAGCTATGGTGGTGTGCTGCACCTGTGATCCGAATAGCTGTGGCTCTACCCAGATGATTTCCTCCACCATGGCCCTGAGCTCCTCCTCAGAAAACCTGGGGTGTCTTTGCGGTGCCATGGGGTGGTGTGGATGATGTGTGAGGTGGTGTGTGTTGTGATGTGTGGGGTGATATTTAGGGGTGTGTTGTGTGAAGTGCGTGGATGTTATGTGAGTGATGGTGTTGAGTGCCTGTGGATGCTAGTGTCGTTTCTGGTGGTGTCTCTCTCTGTGCTTCGTTCTTAATTTTTGTCGTAGGAGTTTGTGGGTGATGTGGGTGTGTGTTTTATATTGTATTGAGTGTGAGGGAGTGGTGTGTGTATGTGTATCAAGTGTGCGTATTTCGATTTGTCCAATGTGGATGTGTTTTGTAAGAGTGTGTGTATTTTGAGCGCGGCGGTGTGTACCGCTAATGGAATACCGCGGTTGAAAGACCGCCACGTGGATTCGTGGGTCGTGATAGTGTGGGCGTATTCCTGTTGGCGTGACGGTGTCGCTTTTGTTATCGCCAGTTTATCACTGACCTTTGGTGTGGCGGACTTGTGTGGGTGTCTAAATTTTGGCGGATTCCGAGCTGTGGGTCATAATAGCTGTGGCGGAATTCTGCTGTGGTGTCTTGGCGGTCTTTTGCACGGCGGTAAGCGGCTTTTACCGCCAATGTTGTAATGACCCCCTTAGTCTTGTTTCAGGATTGGAGCTTATGTTCTTCTATCTTTTGGCTCACCTTCCTCTCTCCTCTATGTCCTGCTGCCTTTTGGTGCTGGGGGAGCGGTGGAGGACTGGGACGGCAACTAGACTGGGGGCTCAGGTGGTGTGGTGAGTCTGCGATACCCCCCTGTTATTGTTCAACATTTTGGGTACAGTGTGTGCGTGGTTCGGATGATCTGCATGTGGTGGGAGTGTCGGTATGCAATCCGGACCAGAACCTGGCTATCGAACAGGGACTGCGATTGCTTTCCCTTCTTCTGGGCACTAGAGGAGATAGCGGGGTACACACACGGTTGGGCAGACACTAGTTGTGGGAGGTGTTTACCCGGGGTGGCACGGGGGAAATGTAGGTGAGTTCTAGTTGGAATTGGAGTTCTGTTTTTGACACTGTGAAAACTGTAGGCATTATACTGAGGAAGAGGCATGGACTTTCCTTGTTGCAAGTACACCGAGCCGGGGGACTGCGGTGGGGGGGCTGCATCTGTGGGGCGGTCAGGAGCTGATGAGTGGAGTGTGGGTTGACACAGATTATGGCAGGTACCCTGACGTGTATAGTTACATGGAATGTTAGAGGGCTGAACTCCTTTGTGAAGCGCTACAGAGTACAAACATATCTTAGACGGCTTGGTGTGCATATTGCTCTCCTACAGGAGACACACTTGGTGGAGAAGGAAGCCCAAAAAAGTACAGAAAAAGTGGCGGGTCAGCTTTACTTGGCAACATATTCATCCTACGCCAGAGTGGTCTCTATTTGGGTTGCCCTTGGAACTCCCTTTAAATTAAAAAGTCTAACGGCCAATGTACAAGGTCAATACATACTCTTATACGGAGTACTAGATAGCTGAGAGCTCGGCATTTAAAGTATTTATGCCCCTAATACAGATGATGCAGGGTTCTATTAACAGCTCCAACAAGAATTAATACCTTACACGGGGATGCCCATCAATTGGGTGGGTGATTTTAATTGCGTCTTAGACGGTACTCTAGATAGGGACCCGCCGAAGATAGCAACAAGACACATATGACTGCCAAGCTAAAAGACGTTATGAGGAATCTTCACTTCGTAGATGTGTGGAGAGAAATGCACCACACATCCAAACATTTTCTTGTTACACACCTACACATGGGGCGTATAGCAGACTAGATAGATTTCTCCTTACCAACAATGGCACAGTTGGCGTCCACTGAGTTGTTTACCAGGTCAGGTTCCTATCAGACCATGCACCCCTGCCATTGGAATGTGAGAAACACGTACCCAAACCAGCGATCCCCCTATGGCGTTTGAGACCTGAATTACTTGGCAATACTGAATATAAAAAAAGATCTTCAAGATGTGCTGAATGGATATTTTAGTGTGAATTGGGACACAGTGAAGAACCGTGGCATAGAGTGGGAGGCACTAAAATTAGTCATCAGAGGCGAAAGCCTTAGTAAATCATATGGTATCAGGAAAAGGCTAGACCGAGAGCTCACACAACAGGAAGACACATTGGAGGCCCTGCAGCGCCAAGTAGATAATGGCGATGCATCGGAGTCTGACTGCCTTGCGGTGCATGGTAGAATAGAGGACCTTTGGGGTAGACTGGATACTCATGCCCGCCGGGATTTTAGACAGCGGCTGTTGAAGGAGGGGGACTGTTCGGGGCGTATGTTGGCTTGGCTTCTCTGGCAGGAACGTCCCATCCCCATCATCCAGACGCTCTGTGGATTCTCTGGGGAAAAGATTTTAGGACAGTCACAAGTGAATTCGCATCTGCAAGAGCACTTGAGGAATACCTATACCTCACCGTGGAGCGTAGGTGGTGCTCAGAAACATGAGTACCTAGATGGACTCCGGATGCCCCACCTTACTGATGCTCGCGCTGGGGAGCTGGAGGGGGAGGTGTCGTTGGAGGAGCTACAGGAGGCGTTGGGAGGTATGGCGTCCAGGAAAGCGCCTGGCCCTTACTGGATACCAATTGAATTTTACCAAACATATTCTGCAGTGGTTCTTCCCCACTTGTTGGACATACTTCATGAGGCACGGAGTGAGGGCTTTTTGCCAGAGCATATGAGAGACGCATTGATAGTTATGTTACTGAAACCAGGGAAGGAGGTTGAGGACCCGCGCTCCTATAGACTGTTGTCCATGCTTAACGTTGATGTTAAATTGCTAGCTAAAGTTCAGGTGACTCGTTTAAGTTGAGTGGTGGCACATTTAGTGCAGGGAGATTAATGTGGATTTATTCCGGGGAGGGGGACTCATATGAACAAATGGTGCTTATCCTGGGAATACCTACGGGAGGTGATGCACAGGATGGGCATAGGTTCCGACTTCCTATCATGGGTGCGTCTCTTGTATGGAGTGCCTCAGGCGCGGGTACGGATGGGGCGATAGTGTCAGACTCCTTTACTATTGAACGGGGCAGCAGCAGGGATGCCCCTTGTCACCACTGCTGTTCGCGTTGGCCATGGAGCCCCTGGCCATACAGCTGCGGACTGGCCTGGATAGGTGGGGCATCTGAGTAGGGACGAGAACATATATCACTGTATGCAGATGATGCTCTAGTGTATGTTACAGACCCGGAACAGTCTGTCCCCCTCTAGTTAAGTGATGGATGTTTTTGGTCAGGTATTAGGCCTCTGAGTTAACCGATGAAAAACGGTGTTATTCACGAGGCCAGTTCTGTTGACGGTGGTGGCATCAGAATTACCACGATTGGGTCTGACCTGGGAGACTGAGTCCTTTCAATACCTGGGCATCCAGATAACGCACTCCCCGCAACTGCAATATACTTTAAATATGGGGAGAGTGCAGGAGGGCCTCCGAACCTCTTTTCAATTTTGGACCTCCCTCCCACTATCGGTTATGGGTAGAATTGCACTTATTAAAATGATCTTACACCCACAGTGCCTGTATGTTATGCAGAATTCACTCTGTGAACTTCCCCCTTCACTGTTCCGACAACTTGATAAATTGCTATTGTCCCTAGTCTGGGCAGGCAAGAGATGTAGAGTCCGCATGGAGGTTTTGAAGCTAGACCTAGTCAGTGGGGGCCGAGGCTGCCAGACCTATAGTTATATGACTTAGCTGGGCTACTACAGTATGCAGTCCGGTGGTGTGATGATGCCCCCAATTGGGAAAAAGATTTGTTAGGTGGTTCTGAATGTGTGGTGCGTCTCCCGCATCTTCTAATGGGTGGTTCTGGGTTTCCGCAGGGTACCCCCTACCTGGTTGAGCAGGTGTCGAGGGCCTGGGAGCAAGCGGTTATGCGGGTTCTGTGCAATGCTCAATACATGCGCCTGCTTCCGCTATGGTGGATCCGGCCCTTTGCCAAAGCTGCTGAGGTGATGGATTTTGCGCAGTGGCGTGTAGGAGGCTGTAGCAATGCAGGTGAGTTATATCAAAAAGGCACGTTTATTACGAGGGAGAAGGATGAATCCCTTTTTGGAATAGATCAGAGGCAGTTCCTGCAATATGCAAACATATCGCAGACAGTCACAGCGATTTGGACATCCTTTCCCGAGGAACCTGCCAAAGCCCACCTCCTGGTGACACTTCTTGATCCTTGCAGTGACCGCGTTCTCCTGTCTCGAACATATAAGGCTCTAAAAAGAGATAGGCTGATAGACCTACAGGGGACTTGGGACCATTGGGAGGCTGGCCTGGGAACGACACTTACGGATGGGGAATGGAATAGAACTTGTTCCCTGGTACGGGATGCTACTAGCAATGCTAGATTTAAGTTGACACACTTTTATTATTTGCATAGAGCATACCTGACACCTCAAGCCTTGCATAGAATATTCCCATCAAGACCTGACTGCTCTGCTCGTTGTGGCGTGCCTTCGGCTTCATTTGACCACATAACGTGGATCTGTGGCTCTATTCAACCCTTTTGTCGACGAGTGGTGAATACACTGAGGGAGGTGACGGCTGTTGGAGTGAAGGCCACAATGAAGCACTGCCTGCTGGGTCTGCTCCCCATTCCCAAAAAGGGATGCAAAATGGCATATAGATTTGTGCAGTTGGGGCTTCTTTTGGCGAAGAGGAGCATTGCGATACGGTGGGCCAGCCCAAACCCCCCGCTCCATGTTACTTGGCTAGGTGATCTAATTGAATGGGCAACAGCAGAGGAATGGTGCCTACGAAAGGTTTGAGTGGATGAACATGCTGAACGTCATCTGGAGATCTGGCAAAGTATGATTAATGGGGTTACCTGGTGTGCAGGAGAGTGAGGGAGAGGACTTCTTAACAGATGCTTCCTCTAGTTGAGCTCTAGCCCTGGTTGGGCCGCTAGAGCA
Organism: Pleurodeles waltl; assembly: GCF_031143425.1. Lineage (NCBI taxonomy): Eukaryota > Metazoa > Chordata > Amphibia > Caudata > Salamandridae > Pleurodeles > Pleurodeles waltl. The sequence goes on from NC_090442.1 coordinate 186,702,258, forward strand.
ATGCGTATGGGAGTTATGGGGGTATGGTTGTGAGTTTTTGAGAGAAAGGGTGCTTCCATCTCTCCCTCTTGGTGTTTGTGTCTACATGAGTTGGTCCTCCTCTTTTCTCAACTAGTGAGGGACTCCTGGTCGTCCACAGGCTGATGTCCTGTTGCACCGCCCCCGAGCATCTCCCCATATATGCTCGTTGGCGTGGATGAATGGATGATAACCGTTGCTCTCTCTTTAGGTTTGCCTGTGATAACTAAAGATTACAGTGTTTTGTTCAATAGTTAATGTTTCAATATATACTGCACTAAATTTGTAGGGATGATGTCACTAGTCTCTATGCTTTCTGAGTTCTGTAGTTGTTGAGATGACCTAGCCTATTACCATCACTGTGTTAATTCTCCAGGTACGCTAGGTTATAGCACTGTATGCAGAAACGGAGCTGTGGACACTAAAATGGTATGGACATTGGCCTGAGTGGCTAGACTGCTATATACCTCTATAGAAATGTGGATATAATGTAGTGCATGTTTGAATGCATTCTTTAATATGCATAAATAAAATACAAAAATAAAAAGAATGTAAAATGAAAGGATATAGGGTGTCAAGTTTTTTCTAACACACAACATTTAAATGACTAAGTCAACTGTGCAAAAATTCCAAAATATATTTCAGTAGTTGTGAAAGGCCTTTTTTATATTTCTGTGAGATGAAAAAGTATTTTAATAGTATGAAAACAAACCAGAATACTTTACATGTTGATGTGCAAAGGATATGTTTTCTGAAACCCTATTTTCACAGATTGTTAATATACTATATAGTTTTATCAGTAAAGCTGCAAGTTAGTGGAGAGGTTTTTGGACATTTTTTGGAAAGTTACTGTGTGTCGATGACAATATGTTACCACATCATGGTTAGTAATATATTTATTAAAGTTGAGTGTTTAAACAAACTTAGAAATACTCCTGGCCTGATGGCAATGTTGTTAGCAAACTAAAAGAAGCCCTAGGTTATGTGGGCTAGACCTCATAGGTATGTGGGCTATATTCTTGTGATGCATGCAGCAAACTTTAGTCTACTTAATCAAACAAAAGAGGTTTTTTTTGTACTGCAGAAATGCTAAGCTCACATATTTGAAGGTGCAATTGTATGTGAGAATTAAGAAAAAGGCGACTCTGTAAACTATTTGCCTAGGATCACACAATTTGAGACCCGTTTACAGGTCAAGTACATTACAGTTAGGTCGCGTAACATTTTTTATGATTTTTTCTAGCCCTGCCATACACATAGCCACAGTTGTATAATCAGTGCATCATAAATATTTGGCTGAACATGAGCAAAGTGTTACACATCATGCATGGCAAACTGTCATTGAGCTGACTGGTCTGGGCTTCCCTACTTTCCCCTGTAATCCCTAAAGTATCATTTAGGAGAAAAGCTGTCAGATAAGACCAGATATTTTTAGGTCTAGTTGACATATCTATAAACATACTGTAGGCATTTGCCATCCTATTTGATGTATGAAGTCTTTGGATCTGGACTTAGCAACTAACCATGTGCTATGCATCTCTTCATTACATTACAGAGAAGCCGTGTTTTTATTTAAAGGCGGATATTAATTTTTTAGGTCTCTTGGAGACATGTTGTATATACTTTGTGGACTTCGGCTTCCCAATTGCTGACTCCATCATCATCCTCCTATTCTTTCTCCCCATTTGTCCATGGCATGCATTTGTCATGCCTCTTCCTGTGTTAAACCTTCCCTGAGAGCAAGACTAAGTACAATATCAATCCACTGGTCACCATGTTAGCATCTGTTTTACAAACTACTTTTTTCTTTACCGAAAAGCAATTCCGATGATCAGTCCTGTTTTCACTCCCTTCGAACTCCTCCGTAAACAGGACGGTAATCTTGTTCTTATCTCATCACAGTTGCTGTACATTCCAAGACTGAGGTCAAAGGTGAGACAGTTGTTGCTTTTCTTCGTGTGTGTTCACCTCTCCCCAGACTCAGAGACAGAAAGGTATGTCTTGTTTTCTGTGAACGCAAAGAAAGGAGGCCATTTAGGCAAAACATTTTGATGTGGGTAGCTTTTTCTAGATTTGTTTCTGCTTTGTGTATTATTTTTTTTTGGTCCCTTGATTTGTCTTTGTATTGCTGTGCAACAGGAACTAACTGCAGTGAGTTGCTACATACACTGTAATGCTTATTTGAAGTGAACATCTAGACAAGCTGCTACTTTCAGATTGTGACGGTACCCAGGCCACTTATTACAAATATTGCCAGTCTGTTAATTTATGTAGCAACCAGAGTGGCAGGGATGTGAGGGTATAATATTTATACGTCTTCAGAATTCATTGTACCATCCTGACGTTTTCTGTAAGTGCTGGACCATTAAAGGCATTGAAAGACCTGGAGAATTTGGATTTATGGAGTGCGCGAACACCACTACACAACCCATCCTTTCGACAGCCGCTGTGATAAAATGAGTGTTTTAGAAATAGGTTCATTAGGGATGTTTCATTACTACAATGTATTGGAGTGATTACTGTACCTTATGTTGTTTCAAAGGCATTGCTCCAGCACTAGAGTCTGTATGACTGGCAATGTGAGCTGAACCCTCTTAAGCCGAGCAAGTACACGCAGACTAATTCAAATGTACACACAACATGCAGGCCTTGGGATGATCCAGTCCAGCTGGCTGACTACTTAGAGTAAAGTTTGCTTGGGAGCTTGCCTGCAGACGTTACTAATGGGCCTTGAATTCACATGGTCCACATTCATGCCTTCAAGCTTGTTCGGTTCTCTCCAAGCTGTCCCAGACCGGACTTGCCACTCAACTCTGGGCTTTCAAGTACAGTTTTTAGTTTTTAACTTGCACGTTTTCTGCTCTATGAACGAATGCATTGCTCCTTTTGTAATGATACAATCCCCTTGTGGAACTAAGGATGACATTAAGGATGTATTAATTTTATTGCCCTTAATTGTATTTACAAGGCATTAACCCTTAGTCGCTTAAATCATAAAAGAATCTAATGTCTGACAAGCGACACTCTTATTTAGTTTCCTCCAGTGTCTTTTACTTCAGCTGGGGAACTATCTGTCAGTCTTCTAACTTTGTAGACATTTTCTTTAGCTCTTGTGTGTTGTGCTAAAAAGCTGCACCAGTCCCTCCTCAAATCCTTTCCATAATACTGTTGCACACAGATGATGTCACTGTTACAACCTGCAGTGACACTATTCTTCTAATGTAAAACATATTGTGAGGTTGAGTAGAAGAGATGGCGAACTTTGTTTCCGTAACAAAATTTGTATATAAATACAGCAAGTAAATCCAATATGTTTCGAGTAATTCGCCTTTGAATTACATTAAAAATCCTTACATTCAGAATGTTTCCTTTGGTTCATTTGAGTTATCTACAGTGTGTGCTTTGAAGCCTGAAGCACATGGCCTGCATGAGCTCAGAGGTCTTAATATAAAGAATATTTAGATTTGATTCTGGAATATTAATTTTGCTCATTAGTCCTTTAAATGCAGGAATCTGTGAAGCATAATCCGTGGAGGTGATCTAAGTTGAAATAAGGCTAGATATTCAGCCTGCTTTCAAGAGGCTTGTAGATCCATCCTTTAATTGGCTCTTGATATTGTAAATTTAAGAACAGGTATGTAGGAATCAACTTTGAGAATTGGAGGCTGAAGGTGGAGCTGCAGTTGTTTTATTTCACTTCTTTTGTGCATTTGGCGATGCAATAACTTTCATGCAGTATTGCATGTGCCATGGCAGCCAAGGAACTACCAGCAAATAGGCGATTGTTAATAACTCACCAGGTTGACGAACGAGGTGCAGGAGCTCAATTTTAATGTGCAAAATCAAGTTCCCCAGCGCTCAGTGGTGACATAACGACCAACTCCAGCTACGGGACTGTTTTTCTGCCGAGAACACATATATCAATAAAACCAGGGCCAGCACCATACACAAATTCATTAACATTGCCAACACCTATTGATCTCAGATTGAAGAAACCTATTGGCTTTGCCAATGCTTGTTTTACTTTACATTGTTTTCCTTAAGTGATATTTCATCAGGTGTTAAAGTGTTTTCACAAGGAACATTAACTACATATAGCTGATGTTCCTACATAAGTACAAACAAGGCTGGACTGGGCGTTCTGGGTGGGGGCGCTTTTGGTACTGGGGGGCCTCTTTTGTTGCAGTGCAGCAGTTTTAAAAGCACAGCAGAGTTCCTTGTATATCCATCAGTTTTCAGGCAGCAATACAAGTGCAGAAATAACTGGTGATGAAGGTACCTGCTGGAGAGAGATCGGAATTTTGTCTAGTGACAGTTATGAGGTAGCACAGATGGTTAGTATGCCTGCTGCAAAGAACATGTGCAATGTAGATCCCAGAACAGTATTTTATGTTCAATGCTCAGTGGGATACTGCTTTTGTCACAGGTATCCTTTATGACTGTGCAATTCATAAGCTACAATCATAATCTAGCACAGTGAGCTGTGACCTGCCATCAAAGAGCCACATACAAACTGCATGGTACAGGCTAGAAAGTTATGTTGTTTCCTAATCTTTGATTATTATAATTTTGCTAAAAAAGGGTTTGTTTGGGTAGAAATAAGCTGTTATTAGTAAAGTAAACCCTAACTACTGCTTCATGCTGAATCCTGCATTTATGTTGCCCCAGACCAAGCACTCTTAAAACATGCCTACCAGTATGGCTGACGTGAATCCTAGACCTTGTAGTCCCTTTTGTCTTATGTAACATTTTCTACACAGATTTACACACATATGATTCATTGTCTCTGTATGTGTGTGTTAAATGAAGTGCTCCAACACCATACGCTGGTAAGAGAGGTGCTAATAAAACAAATGAAATACATGTGTGAGAGGGGATATGAAGAGATGAGAGGCACTATTAGAGGGTGATGGTGAAGGAATCATTGAAGAGCCCCTAGAAAAACTGCCTTATCCTGGCGCACCCTAAGGTCATCATTGACTATGCTTTAAAAACGAATACAATTGAATATATAATGAAAACGGTGTTGTAGAATGCACTGTTTTTGCCATTTTCCCTAATTTTCCTGGGAGGTGGGGGGAATTCCCCAAGCCCAATTATAGTGGTCAGCCTGGCTCACTATGCATCTTATGGGGGCTTGTCTGACAAAATTTGCCAGGGCTGGTTTGGATTTTCAGTCCGGCCATGTGCATTTGACTGTACGAACATTTCTAAAACACCTTCTAATATTACCAGTTTAAAAGGGTGTGTGAACATGGTATTGCAGATTTATACAGTGACTTGTCATTGAAGAAGAGGTTCTAAAAGGTGGCATTAAAGGAGTGGAAACATACGCTCCTTGTACATAATTTAATTTTATAACTAGTCAAATGTCACATTATCATGTATTTTTACAGTGCCATTTCCTGCTTGTATAAACATTTCTTATAACTGCTCGGTGACATTCAGCAAACTGTAGAATTGTGAGAAGTGTGAGAATTAGTAAAAGGTAAGATAGAGACAAGTTTGAGAGTGATTAAGTGACATGGTGAATGTGAGTATGAATAAGTGCACGAGGCAGAGCAATAGAAAGTGGAAGTGATTAAGTGAGATATTGAGCTTTTCAGATAGTGACAGAACTAGAGTGATAGTGAGCAGATAGTGACATAGATGGAAATTTAGTGAACAGGAAAGAAATATTGAGACAGTTAAGAGAATGTCTGCGATATAAGCAAGCAAATCGAGGTAAGCGAGAAAGTGGGTGTTGGACTGGGTTAGCATCTGACAAATGCATACTTTAGAGGGAGAGAGTGGGTGACAGAATGTGAGCAGGTATTAACTAAGCATGGAAGACTTAGAGTAACAGTGGGGACGTCGATAAGAGGCGAGTTTTAGGAAGGAGATATGTTAATGGAGTCGTGGTGGAATAGAAAGTACAGACCATGGGAAACCAGTGCTTAATTTGTGCTTGTTGTTTTCGGTGCTGAGCACCGACACTTATTTTTGAAGGCAGGGGCTTATTCTTCAGCCTCAAGCATTTGCTGCGAGCAAAAGACACATATGGGAAAGACGGATGAAGGGAAAAACGAAAAAGCGTCACAAAAGGAGAAAGTAGAAAGCTGCGAAAGTGAGCTGAAGGGGCAGGGAGTGACTTTATATGGATTGAAGAGGCCCGAGATGGCTTCAGGATTACGCCACCTCAGTATTCTATGTTCACACATTTAATTGCAGCAGCCGCGTGTTTAAGAAGAGGGCTTTGGGCACCAGCACCTTTTTATTCACAAATTAAGCACTGTGGGAGACGAAGTTGATAAGAAAAGGGGGGCTTAGAAAGAGGACAAGAGTTATATGGCACACTAGGTAATAGGTATTCTGTTGAATAGTAGTACCTCATAGGTCACACGTATATAAGTGACACCTAATCTTTATTGCACTTTTTACTGCTTTTCATTCTGTTTGTGGAGTAAATTAAGGTCAGGCATTCTGTGGTAAAATAACTGTTTGACAGGCTTTCTGTGAAACATTAATGGAAGGAAAAGCAAAATACCTCCATAGAAAATGTTTCTGTAGAAACATTAACTGATCAGCAAAGTAGACACACAGGAATTAACATTGTAGAAGAGATGGACGTATTTTCCTGCTAATGTATTCTGATGGACTCTTCTCTATTTCTCTGTTGGTATTACTGTGCCTATTATGGGCCTCATTACGAATCTGGTGGCCGGCGGTAAGCTGGCAGTAACACCGCCAACAGGCTGGCAGTGTACCGCCAGCGTCTAATGACCGTGGTGCATTAGCCACGGCCATACCGCTGGCCCCTCCAACATCCCGCCTGGCGGTCATAATCCACAGGGGGATTATGAGTCCCCAACCGCCAGCCTGTGCACGGCAGTAAACACCGCCATGGAGAGGCTGGTGGTATGGGGGGACTCGAGGTGCCCCTGGGGGCCCATGCACTTGGCATGGGCAGTGCAGGGGCCCCCAGGCACAGCCCTATCATGCATTTCACTGCCCGAATTTCGGGCAGTGAAATGCGCGACGGGGGATGCTGCACCCGCTGCACATCAATATTGTCACTGGCTCTATTATGAGCCGGCTGCAATGTAAATGTGACTTTCCTGCTGGGCCAGCGGAAAAGTCATAATAGGGAGCCAGATATACCGCCAGCACTGGCGGTATAGTGGCGATCGCAGCTTCAGCGGTCTTTTGAAAAGACCGCCGAAGTTGTAATGAGGGCCTATATCTCTTCACAAAAATTATTATGGCTGAAGTTTCTTCTGCATGGATTTCCACTGTCAATATTAGTGCTGCAATCTTGTTTTTTTTTTTCAGAAAGCTGTAATTTCTAATTTACCATCTACATGTTCTACAGAGCTTTTGATGATTGTGTGGTTCTTTACAATTAAATTATTTTCTGCTGCAAAGGAATGTGCTTTTGAAAATATTAAGGAATTTGAATGATTTTGAGAGCAGATGTTTTTGAGAACAATCTTGAAAGTATTTTGCTTTTAAGCTCAGATAGTTTGAAAATGCTCTTTAAAAATTACATTGTGTAGTACCATTTCATGAAACATGGGTGCCTGGCCTGCTCCTCACATTGATCATAAAGAAGTAGAGTATTTATTGCATTCTCACATAATGTCTTACCTCAAAGTGCTGCTCCACATACAACAAGAAAAAAGCGCTAAAAAACAGTCTATTGCAGCACACAGGGGAAAATAATTAGAGAGAACATTGCTTGTGAACATGACCAACTTTTTCAATTCTGAACCAGTCCCCCACCTTGACTACTAGTGTACCAAACTTTTGTCCCACTGTGCTGTATTTGCCTTGAACCGCCTCCCTTATGTCGACTACATGTTCCATTTTGTCAAAGTTTATAAACTTTCTACCCTACCAATCCATTCTCTGTTTTCACTTGGAACCAGCTACTCTTCCTCTTAATAAAGTGAATTGTGATATTCCTGTATAGGTATGCACAGTAGTTCTCATAGAGAACAACATATCCTTGACAAAAGATTTCCATTCCAGACCATTAATCAACACCAGCTGTAACTGGTCTTATATAACACAATTCACTCTCTCAATTAGCCCATTGCTGCGTGAGTAGTACAGAGATGTTCTAATATGTCTGATTTCTACCAATGTAAAAAATTCCTGCATTTCTTTAGACATGAGCTGAGTCCCATTGTCAGTGACAAACTCTTCAAGATAAGCTTCTCTCAGGAATCCTTCCTGAAGAAAATCGATGATGACCCATGAAGTGGCATGCTCCACAAAATGTATCTTGGGCTACTTGGAAAAATAATCAACTAAAACCACTGTAAACTTAGCTGTACTTCCTAAACCTCCAAATGGACCCATTATATTAAATGTCACTTTGTACCACAGTGATTTATTAACCGTTATGGGAATGACAGGACTAGCAGTAACAACCTGTGTTTTATCATTGATGACACACTGACAATTCCTGACAAATCGTTCCATCTCCAGAAATCCTCGCTATTTTGCACTGCATGGCACATATGGCTATGTGTCCTTCATGTATTAAACTTAAGGACTTGCCTGGAAGACCGATGGGAACTGCAAGTAACCCCACTCTTAGTAGTACATCATCAACAGCAGTCAACCTATCAGCAACTCTTTTGTATGGAGTTAGATTTTCTTGCAACACTTTAGAATCAGGCCAACTTTGGGATAAGTGTCTAATAACTGTCTGTATGTCATCACCTTCCATTAACGCTTGTTCCCATTCCATTTCTGACAATGCTCCTTCGATGACTACACTCACAGAACCAATTGCATACACCATTTCAGGATCATGTGGAGAAGATTAATCAGATCTCCACACTTAGGGGGGGCCTGGATAAGCAATTTGCAACAATGTTTTTTCTTCAAGTGACATACTCAAATGTATACTGAAACTCCTGGAGTCTGAATTGCCATTTCATAGTCTGGGGGGTAGCGCTACCACCACCTGCTTTTCTAAATATTTAGACTAAGGTTTGTGATACGTCCTAAGGATGAATTGGTTCCCCCAAACAAAATTCTTGCTTGAAACATTGGGTACCCACCATAAACAAGAGCTTCCTTCTCAGTAACAGAATCATTAGATTTGGTACTCTTCAAAGCTCTTGAGGCAAAAGCCACAATTACCTCACTACCGGTGTTCCTTTTTTTGCATTAGTACTGCACTCAGATCATGATTACTGGTGTCTGTAGTAATGATGCTTACACAATTGGTATTAAACAGTTTCAATGGTTTGACCTCAACAATTTCCTTTTTGACTGACTCATATATCTTGACACACTCAATGTCCCATACATACTTAACATTCTTCTGTAGTCATTTCTTAAAACATGATGTCATACTGGCAAACGTTTTTACAAATTTGGCACAGTACTCTACAATACCAAGGAAAGACCTTTGCTGATAGGGTTAGGTGCCTTGTCAATGGCTTGCAAAATTGTGATCTTTTTTGTTGAATTCCTTTTCCAGACATAAAATGACCTACTAAATCCACTCCCAAACAAAGACATTTACATTTACCCTTTTAAGCATCAGTCTGCTGGCACCAATAACTCTAGTATTCTTCTCACCCTCCTATTATGCTCATCCTCATCTTCTTGATAAATCAAGATGTCATCTAAAAAGTAAAGGACACCTTCCATATCTTTAAATACATTATTCCTCAATCTCTAAAACAGAGAGGCAGCTGATGCTAAACCGAAAGATACATACATAGAAAAAAGCTCTCTCAGTTGTCACAAAGGAAGCCAAGTGCTAGGAATCTTCACATTGTTCTACCTGATGATAGGCAGATGATATATCTAAAGAAGTGAATACTTTCACTCCTTTTAATGTAGTTACCATCTCAGTTATGTTGGGTAGAGGTTGACAATCCACTCATAGCTTGGAGTTCAGGTCACGTAAATCAACACAAAGCCTTAAAGACTTGTTGGATTTGCATGCTAAGCCAAAGGAGCAAGCCATTTCGGAACCCTTGATTGGCTTGATAATTCCCAAACCACATAGTTTCTCCAGTTCCATTTTTTTATTCCTTCCTCAAACTCATGGGAACCTTGCAAATTTTGTGAACTATTGGTTGGACACCATGTTTCAATGCAGTGCAGTGTTGGAAACCTTTCAACTTTCCCAACTCATTAGTAAATTATTATGTGAATTCACTCGCCCATCCCTTATCATTGATGTGGTTGATCATACTAGATACAACATTGAGGTATTGTTTTTTGGACAACACTATGGGCCTCATTACGAGTTTGGCGTAGAAGATTACTCCATCCCAAACTGATGGATATCCTGTCTGCCGATTTACAAGTTCCACAGTGTTGGACCTGGCCCTTTTTTACAGGGTCATTCCCCAAACTTTTTGCCTTTTCCCCCTTATTTTTCTGACGTTATGAATCTGGGCACTTTACCACTGCTAATCAGTGCTACAGTGCATGTGCTCTCCCTTGTAAACTTGGTATGATTGGCTTATACCTAACTGGCATATTTAATTTACCCATAAGTCCCTGGTAAAGTTGTATCTCTATACCCAGGGCCTGTAAATTAACTGCTACTAGTGGGCCTGCAGCCCTGCTTGCGCCACCAACTGGAATAGCCTTTCAAACCTGTCTCAGGCCTTCTAGCACAGGGCCTGTGTGAACAGTTTTCTGGCAAAGAGACGTTTCTTCTAAATTTACTTGCCAGACCCAGAACTCCCATTTTACTACATGTAAGTCATCCCTATGGTAGGCCTTAGCTAGCACTAAGGGCAGGGTGCCATGTATGTAGAAGGCAGGACATGTGCCTAGTGGTGTGGCCTGTCCTGGTAGTGACAAACAGCCTATTTGGTTTCTCACTGCTGTGAGTGCTGCCTTCTCATAGGATTGCATTGGAAATCCACTGCCTTATGTGTAGGGGGAATTGTCTGATTTATGGGGGTGGTGTAGGCATGTTTGATATGGTTGTAAAGGTAGTGAGAAATGCTGCTTACTGGTGTAGGTGGATTTTGTAGTATCATTACAGAGATGCCACTTCTAGAAAGTGAGCATTTCTCTGTGCTTATGACTCTGGTGTTTTGCAGCTTGACTCCAATCCACGTCTGGGCAGAGTGACAGTTGGGCTTTGTGCATACTTTTCAGACAGCCTGTACACAAGGGAGGGTGGAGGTGTCACAGAGGTGCATCTGCATACTGAATAGTCTGCGTCGCCTTCTTCAGTTCTTCTAATGCATGGGTACTCGCAAACATTTTCCCAGGGGCCAAAAAGTTTGGTCTGTGACGCGCCTGGGGGCCGCATTGATGCCAGGGCAGTGGCGGTCAAGTGGGGTGCCTGGGGTGATTGGTAGCAAGGTAAGTGTAGGAGAAGCAAATGATATACATCTAGTGGCTGAAATAAAACAATTAGAAACCAGAAAACCTGAAATGAATCCCGGCTTACCCACTTTTCCAAATTGTGTGATTCTAGGAAATTGTTTTGTCTCACTTTCCCTCCTTTTTTTGGATTATCACATTTAAAATGACCTCGAAATACATGATTTATGGTGTGCGCTGCACAAAACCTGCTTCTATGTTTGATTTAATAAACTATAATGTTGTTAATGTATGATAGGAACCCAGGCCACCCATAAAGTGCACATACCAAGTGACTTGCCTCTTTAACTTACTATTAGTGGTGTTCTCAGGGTAAGGGAAATAATTAATGTTTCAAAATTTATGTTTCCAAATGTATGTTTGAAAACTATCACTTTCAAAGGAATACATCTCAATGCACTGATAAAATATTTTTTACTAAGGCAAAAAGGTTCTGCATGTTAACTAAATCCCTAGTTACTTCCTTTCTTTAACACAAATTAAGTTTTAAATAAATGATTGTGTGTGTATTTAATATTTTCATTGTTAGTGCGGAGTTGAGCAAACAGCTGCCCAGTGCTCCTGTTGCCCAAGGGGCCGCATGTAAAGGTCAGAGGGGCCGCATGAGGCCCGTGGGCCGTACTTTGAGTATCCATGTTCTAATGCATACGTTGACCACTTCTACTGGAAGTGTTTTTAGAATGCTCCTGCCTTCAGATCCTAACTTGTATACTAAAAGAGCTTTTTCCTTTTTTAAAGTGAAAGTGTCACCATCAATGGCCTCGAGTTATGATTCAAACGATTTATGCCACAGTTCTCAATTGAGGGGAGGGGTATCTGGCAGCTGAAGAAACAGAGATGGCGCTTTTATTTTTTCCATACTAAGCACAAAACTTGTGTTGTTGCTGCCACACAAATACACAGCAGAAACAGGCGTATAAGTATTGTGCACTTAAATAACATGTACACACAAGTTGAGTTCACATTTATAACCCCAAATTATTTAGATGCTTGTCAACCTGAGTCTTTGTGTAAGTATTAGGAAATTAGGCAGTGCAAATCAGGTTAGGAGTGAAAATTTAATAAAATACTCTTGGTGTCAACATTAATTTGTATTTTGTCATCATATCACCTTGAGTATAAGCACAAACACCCTCCTGATCCATCTACTCCTCAAGCTTATATTGGGACCATACTCAGTCAATATTTCAAGACAAGGGATCGTCCAACACCCTGCATCGTTAACAACTGATCAACAGGTATAATGATTGCATATCATAGCCTTCCACCAGTTTCCAGAATGACTCAGATTCTGCGTCATTCCACTTCCATTTAATCTTGTCATCCAGTTCTCTAAATTATCTTACTGAGTTCCACCAATTCTGCCACGTTGGAGGAGAGGGCTGACACCATACTTTACATATCGCTCTCCTTGCCAGAAGGATCAAATAGAATATTAACATTCTTTGAAGTTTTGTAGAGGCCCTAGAGCCAAGGGCGTACTGGGTCGTACCAAACATAATAAGCGGCAGCCTTACCTCCATGGTCTTGTTGAGAGATTTAATAAGACATTGAAGGGCATGATCATGGGGCTCCCTGAAAAACTCAAAAGGAGATGGGATGTCCTCTTGCCGTGCCTGCTTTTCACCTACAGAGAGGTACCTCAGAAGGGAGTAGGGTTTTCCCCCTCTGAACGTCTGTTTGGCCATCCTGTTAGGGGACCACTAGCTATTGTAAAAGAAGGCTGGGAGAGACCTCTCCATGAGCCTACACATGATATAGTGGACTATGTACTAGGCCTACGTTCAAGAATGGCAGAGTACATGGAAAAGGCAAGTAAAAACCTTGAGGCCAGCCAACAACTCCAGAAGATGTGGTATGACCAAAAGGATGCTATGGTTGAGTTTCAGCCAGGGCAGAAAGTCTGGGTTCTGGAGCCTGTGGCTCCCAAGGCACTTCAGGACAAATGGAGTGGCTCTTACCCAGTGCTAGAGATGAAGAGTCAGGTCACCTACCTGGTAGACCTAGGCACTAGCAGGAACCCCAAGAGGGTGATCCATGTTAACCGCCTAAAACTCTTCCATGATAGGGCAGATGTAAACATGTTGATGGTTACAGATGGGGACCAGGAAGCAGAGAGTGAACCTCTCCCTGATCTCCTCTCCACTGACCCTAAAGATGGCACAGTAGATGGAGTGATCTACTCAGACACCCTCTCTGGCCAACAGAAAGCTGACTGCAGGCAAGTCCTCCAGCAGTTTGCTGAGCGCTTTTCCCTAACCCCTGGTCACACACACCTGTGTACCCATGATGGGGACACAGGAGACAGCATGCCTGTCAAAAACAAAATATTCAGACAGTCTGATCAAGTTAAGGAAAACATCAAAGTGGAAGTCCACAAGATGCTGGAGTTGGGAGTGATGGAGCACTCTGACGGTCCCTGGGCTAGCCCAGTGTTTTTGGTCCCCAAACCTCACACCAAAGGTGGCAAGAGAGAGATGAGGTTCTGTGTGGACTACAGAGGGCTTATTTCTGTCACCAAGACAGATGCTCACCCCATTCCAAGGACAGATGAGCTGATTGACAAATTGGGTGCTGCCAAATACTTGAGTACCTTCGACTTGACAGCAGGTTACCGGCAAATAAGAATGGCACCTGGAGCAAAAGAGAAAACAGCATTCTCTACACCTGATGGGCACTACCATTTTACTGTGATGCCCTTTGGCTTAAAGAATGCCCCCGCCACCTTCCAAAGGTTGGTGAATCAAGTCCTTGCTGGCTTGGAGTCCTTTAGTGCAGCTTATCTTGATGATATTGCTGTATTTAGCTCCAGCTGGCAGGATCACCTGATCCACCTGAAGAAGGTTTTGCAGGCCCTGCAAGCAGCAGGCCTCTCTATCAAGGCATCTAAATGTCAGATAGGGCAGGGTACTGTGGTTTACTTGAGACACCTTGTAGGTGGAGGCCAAGTGCAGCCACTCCAACCCAAGATCTAGACTATACTGGACTGGGAAGCTCCAAAAACCCAGACTCTAGTCAGTGCATTCCTTGGCTTGACTGGGTACTATAGGAGGTTTGTGAAGGAATATGGATCAATAGTGACACCCCTCACAGAACTTACCTCCAAGAAAATGCCCAAGAAAGTTAACTGGACCGTGGACTGTCAAAAGGCCTTTGACACCCTGAAGCAAGCAATGTGCACAGCACCAGTTTTGAAAGCTCCAGATTACTCCAAGCAGTTCATTGTGCAGACAGATGCATGGGATAGGAGCAGTCCTGTCCCAGACAAATGATGATGGCCTTGACCAGCCTGTTGCTTTTATTAGCAGGAGGTTACTCCCCAGGGAGCAACTTTGGAGTGCCATTGAGAGGGAGGCCTTTGCTGTGGTCTGGTCCCTGAAGAAGTTGAGACCATACCTTTTTGGTACTCACTTCATAGTTCAAACTGACCACAGACCTCTCAGATGGCTAATGCAAATGAAAGGAGAAAACCCTAAACTGTTGAGGTTGTCCATATCCCTACAGGGAATGCACTTTATAGTGGAACAAAGACCTGGGACTGCCCATGCAAATGCAGATGGCCTTTCCAGGTTCTTCCACTTATAAAATGAAGACTCTCTTGGGAAAGGTTAGTCTCAACCTCTTTCGTTTGGGGGGGAGTTGTGTAAGGAAATGCCTCCTTGGCATGGTTAACCTCCCCTAACTTTTTGCCTTTGCTGATGCTAAGTTTTGATTGAAAGTGTGCTGGGACCTTGCTAACCAGGACCCAGCACCAGTGTTCTTTCCCTAAACTGTACCTTTGTCTCCACAATTGGCACAACCATGGCACTCAGGTAAGTCCCTATGCCTCCCTGGGGACCCTTCACTCAGCACATGCACACTGCCTCACAGCTTGTGTGTGCTGGTGGAGAGAAAAAGACTAAGTCGACATGGCACTCCCCTCAGAGTGAGATGCCAACCTCACACTGCCTGTGGCATAGGTAAGTCACCCCTCTAGCAGGCCTTACAGCCTTAAGGCAGGGTGCACTACACCACGGGTGAGGGCATATGTGCATGAGCACTATGCCCCTACAGTGTCTAAGCAAAACCCTAGACGTTGTAAGTGCAGGGTAGCCATAAGAGTATATGGTCTGGGAGGTTGTCAGACACGAATTCCACAGTTCCATAATGGCTACACTGAAATCTGGGAAGTTTGGTATCAAACTTCTCAACACAATAAATGCATACTGATGCCAGTGTACAATTTCTTGCAACATACACCCAGAGGCATCTTATTTTTTTTTTTAATATATTTTATTAACTTTTATTATCTTACATCTGTTTACTCTTTCATTGCAACATTTTGTATTCATTGTACATTTCTCTCAGTCAGTTTGCATTTACAATTCGTGCTACTCGTCATTCTCTACTCAAATCCTGGACATCGTAGGCTTCCTTAACGATTTTTGTCAATCCCCGACTCTGGTGGGATTATCATATTTACATTTTGCGTTACATTACTCGCCGGTCTGCGTTACCTTTTTGGATCATGTATGACAGTAGTCAGCTTAGTTCTGTTCTAATCCATAGCTTGGATGAGAAACTAACAACCAGAGAGAGAGAGTGAAAAAGTGAAAAGAAAAGAAACAGAGTTGATAATACAAAAAAAAGAAACCAAAATTAAAGTAAATAGACCAACGAACTAGTGGTCAACATAGCAGCATTGTGTGGGTGGGACTTATGACTGATATTATAAGAAGGCACGGGGGCATAGGAGCATAAGGAGGAGGGCCAAACCCCGGGTGCACCCGGGTGCAGATAGGCTGGCATCCACCTACTTTATCCCTCCCCTCAATGGGGACCTGTCGGATTACCCTAGCTTCTTCTGCCCTCAGAACCTGCAGTTCAGCCCTGGACCATTTCAAAACGTCACCTTTCCAGTCAGACTGTGAGGGGCTGCCCGGGGCCTTCCAGCCCTTCATGATTAATCTTTTATAAAGTGCCAGGGCCAAGTCAAGGAATCTCCCTCTCACCCTCCCTTGCAGGGCAGCCGCCCTAACACCCAGTAAGCACAGATCAGGTGTGGGAGACAATTCTATCCCTAGTAACTGGGCCAAAATGGCCATCGTCTCTCTCCAACCCGATTGAAGCTCTGGGCATCCCCACACCATATGGTCAAAGTCAGCATCTCCCCCCCGACACCTCGGGCATGTCCTTGGGGTCCCCCCGTATATCCGGAACAGTTGATGTGGCGTCAGATATGTCCTGTGAAGGTAGTTGTACTGAATGTACCTTAACCGTGTATTACGAGAGACCACTCGGGGATAAGCCAGTACTTTGTTCCATTCTGTGCCAGTTAATTCCCTCCCTATCGTGTTTCCCCACCTTTCTCTCAAGGATCGTAGAGGGTCTAGCATGGCCTCCACCTGGGCCCGGTATATCCTAGCGACCGCATGGGGTTCCGCCCCGGATGTCAGTAATAGATGTAGCACCCCGTGCGTTGCTGGCTCTGCGTTTATCGTGTCCCAGTGGCCTTTCAGGGTGTGTATTATCTTAGCGAAAAGTAAAAACTGACCCCGGGGGACCCCCTCCAACAGTATGTCGGCAAATCTCTTCAGCACCCCCTCCTCGAAGAGTCCCCCCACTGTCTCAATCCCCGCGCCAGTCCAGGGGCCCAACCCCAGTTCTTCTGAGTCCTTCGCCCCAGGCCCCACCACCAGCGTCGCCAACGGCAGTGCTGGAGAGTATGGCGGGCCCACTCCCACTCTTTTTGTGCATTTTTTCCAGCATACCAGCGCGATCTTAACCATTGTGCTGTTCTCAGGAAAGGATATTTTCCTGCCTGCCATATGTGCCACTATCCTTGCCGTTCCTATTACTCCCTGTGCAGTACTACGGTCTAGGTGTCCTTTGCCCACTTGCCAGCCGCCCACCCACTGTAGCTGGGCTGCCAGGTAGTATGCTTCGAAGTCAGGAGCGCCCAGACTGCACATACGGGTTGGTCTACAAAGAGTCGTCAAGGCCGTTCGTCTGCGTCCGTCGTCCCACACTAGTTCCCTGAGCAGAGTATTCAGGTTGCGAAACCATGTCGGTGGGATCAGCAGTGGCAGGTTGGCGAAGTAATAGAGGAGTCGGGGGAGAATAATCATCTTGGCCAGTGCCACTCTGGCCATTATTGAAAGTTTTAGTGAACGCCAAAACCCAACCGAGGATCGTAGGGATCTGAGTACCTTACCTAGGTTACCGTCTCTGAGGTCGCTCATCTCGTGAAATATTTGGATACCCAGGTACTTGAAGGTCCGTGGAGCCCAGATCACATCCAGCGGGCACTCCCCCAGGCACGCGGATCCCTGCTTCATGGGGAACACATATGTCTTGCCGCGGTTAAGGCGTAGTCCCGAAACCTCCCCAAAGTCTTCCAACACCTCCAGGGCCCAGGGAAGACCGCTAGCTCCGTCCCTGAGGTAGATCAGGATGTCATCCGCATACAGGGAGACAATATGCTCATCCGGGTCCCATTCAATCCCCTTACCCACCCCCTCCCCCCGCAGCTGGGCCGCCAGGGGTTCAATCGCTAATGCAAACAGGAGCGGGGACAGAGGGCACCCCTGTCGGGTTCCGCGAAACACTAGGAACGCGCCCGAGATTGCCCCACCCGTCCTCACTCTGGCCATTGGAGACGAGTACAGCAGGTCCACCCATTTAGCCCATTTCTCCCCAAGGCCCATTTTTAACATAGCTGCCCTCAGGTAATCCCACCTAATCGAGTCAAAAGCTTTCTCGAAATCCACCGCCATCAAGGCCCCGGCAGGGGGCTTCAACTCGTCGGGCATGTACAGGATAGAGAAAAGCCGCCTGAGATTCAGAGAGGTGCTGCGTCCAGGGATAAAACCATTCTGGTCAGGGTGTATCAATGTGGTCATGAGGGGGAGCAGCCGGTTGGCCATAATCTTGCTAAGTATCTTAAAATCACTGTTTAGCATCGATAACGGGCGGTAGTCGGTCACTGATGCTTCCCTATTGTTGGTTTTGGGGAGTGGCACTACCAGTGCCTCACGCAGCGTGTTAGGCAGTTCTCCACTATTCCATGCCTCTGCGTACATGTTCGCTAACTCAGGAATCAGCAGGGTTTTATATTTTTTGTAGAAATCCATAGGGAGCCCGTCCGTGCCGGGGGTCTTCCCAGAGGCCAGTTGTGTTATTGCCTCATCTATTTCTTCCGTAGTCACTGGCCCCCCCCCAGGCTGTCTCTGTCCACCAGGTCTAGTACCGCTAGATGGATCTGTATTAGGAAATCATCTAGAGACTGTGTCTCCAGATCGTTAGGTCTTCTATACAGGTACGTATAATAATCCCTAAATGCGTCATTAATGGGGCCTGGGTTAAGTCTGCGGTTCCCCCCTCTGTCCAACACATTCGTGATAGGCTCGCTATCTCCGCTCGGGTGCACCAGCCATGACAGGAGCTTCCCCGATCTGCCCTCCTCTGATTGTAGGGACGCTAGGTATCTTTGCATGTTGTGGCATCTAAGCCGTTCCTCAGTTTGGGAGTGTTCTCTGCGGGCGCGGTCATATTGTTCATCACCTTGTGTTGTTGGGCCTTGTCTCAGTTCCCCTTCGTGTATAATCTTCTCTAGGGCGGTTAGCTCCCTCTCTAGTGTATGCCTCACTCTTGCTGACTGCCCAAGGCAGAAACCCCTCGTCACCACTTTAAGCGTCTCCCATTCCACGGCCCTAGAAGAGGTGGATCCCCTGTTAGTCTCAATATGTTCTGTCAGGTGGCAGCGGAGCGCTTCCCTGTACGCTTGATCCTCCAGTGCTGCAGGGGCCAACTTCCAAGAAGGAATAGGGGGTCTGTCCTGTGGTACCCTTAGTGTTAACAGTAGTGGGTTGTGATCTGATATTGTACGGGCCAGGTACTCAGAATGGGTCACGCCTCGAGCCAGTCCTGCAGTGCAGACTACCCTATCAATTCTGGTGTGTACCCGATGGAGGCCCGAGTAAAATTAGTAGTCTCTTACGTTCGGGTGTCGCGTCCGCCAGACATCCACTAAACCCCAGGTGCTCATCCACTCTACCAGCCTTTGAGCTATCTTAATTGATGTCGCCCCTTGTAGCGGCGGGGTGGATCTGTCCATTTCTATGTCCAATACTGCGTTGAAGTCCCCACCTATTAGTACTTCCCCAGTGCGTTGTCGGGTGAGGTGTCTTGATAGGCCTGTCATGAATGAAGTCTGGTCCTGATTAGGGGCATAGATGCAACCCAACACCAATGGGGTCCCATGCAGTTTCCCCTCCAATATCACGAACCTACCTTCTTTGTCTATGTTCGAAGAGTCAACCGTTAGGGGGACACCCTCTCTAATCCAAATTAGTACGCCTCTTGCATAGGCTGAACATTCTGTGGCAAACACCTGCCCCCTCCATCTACGCCTTAGTTTCTCGCCCTCCCCCGGTGCTAGGTGGGTCTCCTGTAGCATTGCTATCTGCACTTTCATTCTTTTTAGGAAGGACAGGATTCTGTGTCTTTTGGCCAGAGTGCCCATCCCCCTGACATTCCAGGTTATGAAATTGTAGTCAGACATTTTAATCCTGCACTCTGGTGAGAGCGGGCCCGGTGCACCCAGGGCACCGGCCCAAACCCCCGCACGCCTGCACCCCTACAATGTACTGACATCACCACCCATCTTGCTGACTGAACTCGTATCTGTAAACCCCAACTCCCCATCCCCAGGGCACCTCCGGAACTGCAGGTGGCCCAGCAAACTGTGCAACAGTGCAACTTGTTCAAAAACATAACTGCCTTATTCGTCAGCCAAATCTGCAGGCGAAAGTCCAGTCTAGGGGGGTGGCCAGGTCCAGAGGGGCCACATGTTTACTCACGGTGTGCCAAGTCTCCAGGTGCTTTTTCTGTTCTGGACTATCAGAGTTCCTCTGACGTTTGAGGTGTCACTCTCGGGGCATGGGCCAAGCTCCCCGAACCTCCAGCGGAGGACACCATCGTGTCGACAGACTCCACCTCGGAGCCATCTTGGGGGGACGCCTCTCCACCCATTCGGGCCGCCGCCTCGAGGGCTGCCTTCCTGCCCGTTTCTCTTTGCGTTTGTGTTGGCGCTAGCTGAGGGCGATCCCTGGGTCTCTTCCCCCTCGGGGCTCGACGGGGCCTTCCTGCACTAGATTTCTCACGAGCGGATTGATTCGTGTGGGACCCGTGCCTCTCGAGCCACTCCCATGCCTCCTCTAGGGATTGGAAAAAAGTGGATTTCCCATCCACGATCACTCTTAGTCGTGCTGGGAATAGTAGCGAGTACTGGATCCCTTCGTCTCGCAAGGCTCTTTTTACCGCTAAAAATGAGGCTCGTTTGTTTTGGACTTCTAGCGTAAAGTCTGGGAACAGTGTCACTTCTCCGTTTGCCACTCTGAACGGGCCCGTCTCTCTGGCTTTCTGTAGAAGGATATCCCTGTCTCTGTAGTGTAGGAGCCTAGCGATTACTGCACGGGGCGGCCTGCCAGGGGGAAGGGGCCTCGCAGGCACTCGGTGCGCTCGTTCCAGCGTGTAGAAAGGAGTCAGGCATCCAGGTGCGACCACCGTGCTGAGCCTTTTCTCTAGAAATTCCACCATGTTTGTCCCCTCCAACCCCTCCGGAAGGCCCACCACTCGCACATTGTTTCTTCTGTTTCTTCCCTCTGCATCTTCAGCCCGTTGTTCGAGTCTTGTGACTCTGTCAGTCAGGGAAGCTACCTCCGCCGTCGTGTCTTTCTGTCTTGGCGCGATGTCTGCCAGTGAAGCTTCTGTCGCTTTGACTCTGTCCACCAGCTTATGGTGTTCCGCCCTCAGGAGCCCCACCTCAATTGCCACTTGGCTGATGTTGCGCTGCAATGTTGACTTTGTGTCCTCTATTGCTCCCAGTATCTTGTCTATGGTGTCTTGTACTTTGGTTTGTGACTGACTCTGTGCATCCGCCTCTTCGCCCCCAGCAGGCGCCACGTGGTCCATGGCTTTGTTCTTTTGGCGGCCCTTGGGGGGCATCAGACCGGCAGGGGGGTGTACCACGGTGGGCACGGCAAGCGGTCCGGGTTTCTTCCTGTGTTCTGCTTTTGGTCTGTCCTTTGGTCTCCAAAGGTTTTGTTCGCAGATATCCCCAGACCGGGGTCCAAGCGCCCCGCCGGCCAGCTCTGGCGTCCAGTCACTGTGCCAGTGGGTTTCGCGCCCATCTACGGTTGCCAGTTGTCGCCCCCTTCGATGGCGGGTCCCTCGCTCATTCCTCTTGCCGGGCTTGTCCTTTTTTGCAAGCAAGATCGGGCGCACGCCTCAGCCTCTGTTCGGCCGTTCTCCTATGCGGGGCATTCATCCATTCCCCAGTGCTTCGTCCTTTGCTGTAGTTTTCTCTTGGTTCGTGCCCATTGGCCCCATTCGGGGGTCGTGGTGTTCCCAGGCGTTCAGCCGCTTTCTTAGTGTCTCATTTTGGGTGGGCACTTTCTATTACTTTGTTGAGTGGGCCCTTTTCAAAGCGGAACTTCTGTGGCCCCGGCCCCCCTTTGGGAGACCTCTTATTTAGTCCCCACGAGAGCTGGGTTTCAGTTTTGCTCTCCAAAGCTCTGATCGGGCCCAGTGCTCTAATCGGGGCTGGAAGCCCAGGACCGTGTCCGCTTCCCTGCCTCCAGTTTAGGCATTGTCCTTAGGGGCGGGGCCCCTCCGTGGCCTCCCGTCCCCGCCAGGCATCTCGGGGGTTCTTACCCCAGCTGTTGGGCCCAGTCACGGCCACCACCACACGCGGGCCGCCCGCTCCGACCCCAGGGCGGCCCGCCTCTTCACGCAAGGCCGCGGTCTCCCAAAGGGGGATAGGCCGTAAACCTCCTCCCGCATCGGGCGGCCCGCCTCTGTCCCTCGCTCACCTTCGTCCCACAGCGACGGATCGATCGTGCCGGCAAACCGTCGGCCGTCCGCTGCCCGTGCTCCGGTGAAGAAACAGCCTGGGCTGGCACGCTCAACAGGATTCTTGCCGCCGGCCCCTCCGGAGCTCGAGAGTTAGACGTGCGCCATGCTCGGCACTTTGGCCACCCAGAGGCATCTTAGAGATGCCCCCTGATTACCAATCCGACTTCTAGTGCAGGCTGACCAGTTTCTGCCAGCCTGCCACACGCCAGACGTGTTTCTGGCCACATGGGGAGAGTGCCTTTGTCACTCTGTGGCCAGGATCAAAGCCTGTATTGGGTGGAGGTGCTTCTCACCTCCCCCTGCAGGAACTGTAACACCTGGCGGTGAGCCTCAAAGGTTCACCCCTTTTGTTACAGCACCCCAGGGCATCCCAGCTAGTGGCGATGCCCGCCCCTCCGGCCACTGCCCCCACTTTTGGCGGCAAGGCTGGAGGAGATAATGAGAAAAACAAGGAGGAATCAACCACCAGTCAGTACAGCCCCTAAGGTGTACTGAGCTGAGGTGACCCCTGCCTTTCGAAATCCTCCATCTTGAGTTTGGAGGATTCCCCCAATAGGATTAGGGATGTGCCCCCTTCCCCAGAGGGAGGAGGCACAAAGAGGGTGTAGCCACCCTCAAGGACAGTAGCCTTTGGCTACTGCCCTCCCAGACCTAAACACATCCCTAAATTCAGTATTTAGGGGCACCCCAGAACCTAGAAAACTAGATTCCTGCCACCTGAAGAAACAAGGACTGCTGAACTACAAGCCTGCAGAGAAGGAGGAAGACGACAACTGCTTTGGCCCCAGCCCTACCGGCCTGTTTCCAACTTCGAAAACCTGCAACCGGTGACGCATCCGAAAGGGACCAGCGACCTCTGAAGCCTCAGAGGACTGCCCTGGACTAAAGGACCAAGGGCCAGATGTTGCAAAAATCTGAATTGCGACCCGCAAATTGCGAGTCAGACCGACTCGCAATTTGCGAGTTGCAATTCAGAATGTTGGATGGTGTCCCTGACACCATCTGCGATTCGCAGGGGGGTCGCAAAGGCCCACGTCATGAATATTCATGAGGTGGGTCGCAATTTGGAGACAGCAGACCACCATGTCTGTGACTGCTTTTAAATAAAGCAGTTCTTTTTTTTTGTAATGCAGCCCATTTTCCTTAAGCCCTTCTGTGCCCAGGACGTAATGGTTACGTCCTGAGACACAGTGCTGCTGTGCCCAGGACGTAACCATTACGTCCTGGGCAGAGAGCCCAGAGGGAGCGCTCCCTCTGTGGGGTTTCCTCCCCACCCCCCCAAGGCAGGGATGGAAGGGGAAGCCAAGGAAGTTTTTTTCCCAAAAATAAGAGGGTGGGGGTATGGCCATACCCCCACCCCAAATAAATGGGGCCAAAGTTGCAGATGGGGCAATTACCCCTGATCCACACCCCGGGGGGGCAGAAAGTCTACTAGATGCCAGGGAATTTCAAAAAAACAAAAAATATTGGGGTGGTGGCTACCAACCAGTATGGGCCTGGTTACCCCCCCACCTCAACTGAAGGGGGTAACAGTCTTTCATCTCTCCCCCGCACTCTAAAACATCTTATCCCACAGCAAGCAAGAAGACATTTGATTATTTTGGGTTTTAGTTTTACATTTGGGCCATGAGAACTTGGCTTACTCTCAAAATCATCCCACTTGGAATGGAGAGGGCTGCACTTTATGGACCTTGGGACGCTGCCATGTAGAAAAATCAACAAGACCTAGACACATCTGAAAACTAAACATCTGGGTGATTCCAGGGTGGTGTGTTTCACATGCACCCGCACCATTTTTGTACCCACAATCCCCTGCTAACCTCCAAATTTGCTAGAAATCACACATTTTTCCCACGTTTTTGTGATGGAACTTTCCAGAATCTGCAGGAATCCACAAAATTCCTACCACCCAGCATTGTCTCATCTATACCGATAAAAATTCTGCTGCACTTGTCAGCCTAAAAATGTTTTTTTTTGCAAACTGCCCTCTTGGACCCCCTTTGCTCCCCCTCAATATCGACATGTTTTTAGCTCTTCCCTTTCACAAGCACTTGGCCCACCTACACAAATGAGGTATCATTTTTACAGGGTGACTGAGGGGAACATTGGGTGGTATGAAATGTGTCCCAGTGCGGTGATCCCACACAGAAATGTGGGAAAAATGTGATTTTTTAGCTAAATTTGAGGTTTGCTGAGGATTCTGGGTAAGAAAACATTTGGGGGATCCATGCAAGTCACACCTCACTGGTCTCCCTCGGGTGTCTAGTTTTCAGAAATGTCTGGGTTTGGTAGGTTTTGATGTGTCTAGATAGTGTTTTGGGGCATTTCCTTTCGTGGGCGCTAGGCCTACCCACACAAGTGAGGTACCATTTTTATCGGGAGACTTGGGGGAACACTGGCTGGAAGGAAATTTGTGGCTCCTCTCTGATTCCAGAACTTTCTGTCACCGAAATGAGAGAAAAAGTGTTTATTTGGTCAAATTTTGAGGTTTGCAAAGGATTCTGGGTAACAGAACCTGGTCAGAGCCCCACAAGGCACCCCATCTTGGATTCCCCTAGGTATCTAGTTTTCAAAAATGTGCTGGTTTGCTAGGTTTCCACAGGTGCCGGCTGAGCTAGAGGCCAAAATCCACAGGTAGGCACTTTGTAAAAAACACCTCTGTTTTCTGTGAAAAATGTGATGTGTCCACGTTGTGTTTTGGGCCATCTCCTTTCGTGGGCGCTAGGCCTACCCGCACAAGTGAGGTACCATTTTTATCGGGAGACTTGGGGGAACCCTGGGTGGAAGGAAATTTGTGGCTCCTCTCAGATTCCAGAACTTTCTGTCACCGAAATGAGAGGAAAAGGTGTTTTTTTGGTCACATTTTGAGGTTTGCAAAGGATTCTGGGTAACAGAACCTGGTCAGAGCCCCACAAGTCACCCCATCTTGGATTCCCCTAGCTATCTAGTTTTCAAAAATGTACTGGTTTGCTAGGTTTCCCCAGGTGCCGGCTGAGCTAGAGGCCAAAATCCACAGGTAGGCACTTTGTAAAAACACCTCTGTTTTCTGTGAAAAAATGTGATGTGTCCACGTTGTGTTTTGGGCCATTTCCTTTCGTGGGCGCTAGGCCTACCCACACAAGTGAGGTACCATTTTTATCAGGAGATTTGGGGGAACGCTGGGTGGAAGGAAATTTGTGGCTCCTCTCAGATTCCAGAACTTTCTGTCACCGAAATGAGAGAAAAAAGTGGTTTTTTGGTCACATTTTGAGGTTTGCAAAGGATTCTGGGTAACAGAACCTGGTCAGATCCCCAAAAGTCACCCCATCTTGGATTCCCCTAGGTGTCTAGTTTTCAGAAAGGCGCTAGGCCTACCCACACAAGTGAGGTAACATTTTTATCGGGAGACTTGGGGGAACACAGAATAGCAAAATAAGCGCTATTGCCCCTAGTCTTTCTCTACATTTTTTCCTTCCAAATGTAAGGCAGTGTGTAAAAAAGACGTCTATTTGAGAAATGCCCTGTAATTCACATGCTAGTATGGGCACCCCGGAATTCAGAGATGTGCAAATAACCACTGCTTCTCAACACCTTATCTTGTGGCCATTTTGGAAATACAAAGGTTTTCTTGATACCTATTTTTCACTTTTTATATTCCAACAAATGAATTGCTGTATACCCGGTATAGAATAAAAACCCATTGCAAGGTGCAGCTCATTTATTGGCTCTGGGTACCTAGAGTTCTTGATGAACCTACAAGCCCTATATATCTCCGCAACCAGAAGAGTTCAGCTGACGTAACGGTATATTGCTTTAAAAAATCTGACATTGCAGGAAAACGTTACAGAGTAAAACGTGGAGAAAAATTGCTGTTTTTTTCACCTCAATTTCAATATTTTTTTATTTCAGTTGTTATTTTCTGTAGGAAACACTTGTAGGATCTACAGAAATTACCCCTTGCTGAATTCAGAATTGTCTACTTTTCGGAAATGTTTAGCTTTCTGGGATCCAGCATTGGTTTCACACCCATTTCTGTCACTAACTGGAAGGAGGCTGAAAGCACAGAAAATAGTAAAAATGGGGTATGCCCCGGTAAAATGCCAAAAGTGTGTTGAAAAATTGGGTTTTCAAATTCAAGTCTGCCTGTTCCTGAAGGCTGGGAAGATGGTGATTTTAGCACCGCAAACCCTTTGTTGATGCCATTTTCAGGGGGAAAAAACACAAGTCTTCTTCTGCTGCCCTTTTTTCCCCTTTTTAAAAAATGAAATGTTTGCTGTATTTTGTCTAATTTTTTGGTCTCCTTCAGGGGAACCCACAAAGTCTGGGTACCTCTAGGATCCCTAGGATGTTGGAAAAAAAGGACGCAAATTTGGCATGGGTAGCTTATGTGGAGAAAAAGTTATGATTGCCTAAGCACGAACTGCTCCAAATAGCCAAAAAAAGGCCTGGCACAGGAGGGGGAAAAGGCCTGGCAGCGAAGGGGTTAAGTAGGTTCATCTTATTCAATGTGTCCTGGAAAATCTTGTAGCCTGATTTAGATTTCGGTAGATGGGTTACTTCGTCACAACGCCGAAATATACATCCCTTTAAATCCCATGGGATTTATATTTCAGCTGACCGGATATCCGTCACTGTTGTGACAGAGGAACCCCTCTCCCGAAATCTAAACCACGCCCTTAGCCTTGCACTGCAAAGTCTACAATGCTTTATTACAGCGAATATTAGGACTGCGGCAGTGATCACGTGGTATGCTGCGATGTCATATCCATTAAGGAAGAAAAGACGGACTGTTATAAGTTAGCAGAAGGATACTTTCTCATATGTTGAATACTACGGGTAAGCAAAACCTAATTCCACACCACCACAAGGCACAACCCTGCCATCAAGCCCCTCGACCGGTCCTGCCAAAGCAAGTGAAGTGAATAAAACGCTCATTGCCTTTTGTATGCATTCCTTCAATATTTGCGGCCGGGCACGGCGTAGTTTGAATGACCCGGCAGCGCCAGGGTTTGCTGTCAGAGCTCTGAGACAGTCGGGGGCTGCACAGACGTGTTTGACGGCGCGTGCCAGAGATGGAGGGAAAACAAGTCACTCAACAGCTCCCCACAGGAAACAAGGCAGAGGCAGCTCGTTGTCTTACCTCCCGAGGATAAACAACGTAGTTTTCCCCCGACAAACAAGTGTCCGTAGAGAACCTCGTGTACGCTGTCGGTCTATGACTCATCTCTGGGCAGCGCGTCCACCTCAAGTATTTCATGAAGGTCACAAGGGACGCCCACTTCAAATTTTTCCCTCTCTACGTCTGTAATGGCCATATACCCATAGAAATATCTGCTTTTCCAGGGCCAGCAGCCCTGGGCACCGTCAGCCACAAGGTTTACACACTGGTAAAGGTCCCGTTGTGCAGCCACGCGCTGTTTAGACTCTTTTATCAACAAGAATCCCGTGTTAGCCCAGATACTGTGCAAATCGGAGTGAGTTACCCAATAACGTTATATTTTTAGATACCTTGGGATCGACCACGAGTACCAGCAGGGTTAAGCAATATTTATAGCACACTTGTTAAAAACCCAGACCCTGGAGTTTGGAATTTAAATAGCACATACTAAATAGCATCTATTATCAGTTTTGTTCTCAAAATGAGATATTATATGCGTATTTTAGGGCTTTACATGCACTAGCATTTTCTGGGCCTTTGCCCCCCCTCCTACTGTTGCCAAGCTTAGCTAGGTCTGACATGCTGACACTTATTGGGGAGTGCAGTCTTTATCCCACCCGGTTAATTACTGGGCGCAGTAAACGGCAACCAACTTCTAAAGGCGACCTTTGCACAAACCAGTGTTTGCAAGAGAGGCGTTAATGACTGAGGCACTCATAAGTGAGGTATTACAGACACTCTCGCCCTTCATGCGTGCACTTGTATGTAAGGAACACTTGGGACACTGCCCTGTGACCAGTCTTATCCTCTCACTACACAACTGGCATGGCCTACGGGGAGACCATGTACACAGAAGCCATGTTTGTAGTACCTGCTTGAAGGTCTTCGGACACCTTTTTTACGAAGTTTGTAAACAATTGGAATGGGAAATGCAACTTTTACCATTTAACATTTAATATCTAATTTTTAGAACAAAACTGGCAATAGATGCTATTTAATATGTGCTATTTAAATTCCAACTTTTTTGTTTTTGGAAACTTTTATGCAGAATTCTCACATGCAGATTTCCAAATGTTATCTACTGTTTGGTGTAGGTCAACCCAACATTTTTTCGTGGTGTACAAGAGCACATATTTTCATTTGAGTGCTTGGAAAATGCAACTATTAGCACCTCGAAATATTTCCCCCAGCCACTTGACCACTCAGTATGAAACTTTCCTCAAACTTAGATGTATAAATACTTTTTTATGGGAAAGTTGTTTGTGGATTAAGTTAACCATAACTAAACAGTCGCTATCACAGTCATGTAGTTTGTTCCATATCACATTCCATGGCAAATTGGAAAATCATATTTTGTCCACATTATTATCACTATTTGACCAAGATGCACCAAAGTTTGACTGACCTTTAAGATTACACACTTATGTCGACATAGAAAGAGTGGCGGATTTCAGAGTTTAGAACAAGTATTTTTGAGGTGAAGGTATACGTATTTCTTTAACATGAGATGGTCCACAGTACACAGAAAGTGAGATAGGTCTACTCTAACTGAACAATGTCAAAATTCACCACATTTGAAGCAACTAAAATCCCTCATTTTCTGGTGTGCATCAGAAATTGTAAAAAATGGTTCTGCCGTCTTTGGGGGAAAAGGTTTAAACAAAGTCTTAAGTTATTCCCAGTTTGTGCCTGTGTGGAATGACTACTAATATTGAGTAACAATACATTTTTATACAGCACATCCTACCACACAACTGCTGTTTCGAAGCACTACTATAATATTTATTTATATTATCCAATTCAGTGATACCCAATAAACTGATTTCAGAAAGAAAAGAGACTGAATTTCTCGTGCTGTGATAAAAAGAACTCGTTTTTATGCAGTGCTAAGTACCATAACTGTGCTATTTCTAAGCACTGTGAATAACATGTTATTCGTAGACATGGCCTCCAGTGTCCGTACACATCCCATATACGTTCCTCAGCACTTGGCAAGATTTGCATCTGCCCCCATTACAAATATAATATCTGCACACCATTACATTAAACTGTAAGAAATTGGGGTATTAATGGAGGGGACTAGGTATTCATCTTAAATAATTACCACAATCCTTGTGAGGGTGAATCACTAAAATCACTACCACTGGACACCTTAAGTACCACTGGTTAGCAGGAGACAAATGCACAAATAGAATCAGCAAAAAGGCAAACAAATTCCAGAGACCTTCTTTGCCGCCAGTTTTTCTGGCTAACTTCATGAGCCACCAGGGAATTTTTCTCTTTCAAGACTGAGGCTAGTTTCTTCTCCTCCAGTGCCATTTTCTTTTTCCCCCGGGCAAGAGTAGCCCGTTGTAGTGTTAGGTTTCTCTCTGCGTGCCTGTCCTCCAACTCTGAATGGGCCAAGCTACAAAAAGACACATTGCTCCCTTCTGTGGCCAGTGAAGGGGACCTTAATCCTTTCGACATATTTACCTCCACATCTGTTCTGAGGCCACTGCAGGGCCATTATTTTCCTTCTCTCTTTACTCCACCACCTCCTCTTCCTTGTCATCAACCTTTTTCTCCTGTGGGGTAAACTACAGCATGGTGCTTCCTCCCATGCTCTGAGGGCTATCTGGTAATCCTCCTCCTGTCATATGCTTCCTATGGATCAAGTAGGACCGTGTATCTGGTCAGCATAAATGTCAAAGTATAGGGGCTCAGTCCCCGTATACTATCAGGAAATGTTGACACAGTTATTAGCTAGCTCACAGTGCCCCATTTGACCCCCTAAACACACCAAGGTACCAGATGTTTTTTCCGACCTCAAACAAAACTACTCAGATTCCCAAGGAAATCGTGAAAACAGAACTACCCTTTTGTTCTCACCATGTGTACCCAAGATGAGACTCAAGAAAGATGCAAAAATGTATTTGAGAACATTTATGGCAACAATCTTATTCTTGCATAAAAAACATGAGCTGTGATTTTTAGGCAAACAAGACAATGCACAGTTCCCAGAATTATGAAAATGCTGAAAAAGAGAAACAGTCCAATCATGCTAGTGCTATTATGTTGGTACACTCCTATCTGTTACTACCTCTACTATCTAGAGCATAGTGAGAGTACCCTCTGCCAGGTCAATTAGGATAGTCTGACACCCCACATGGGTAAGATGTACTGGGAAGCCATGAAGCTGGTCTGATGTAGTGCAGGCTATTTTCCTGTGCACGATAGAGGTCAGGATCAGCATCAGAGTCAGCCAAGCTACATCTTGGGCACTGTGTGCCGTGTTCCACGGTAATCCCAGCGAAAGTGCTGCTCTGCAGACAGTGGCGCAGAGGCAGTTTTTTATAATACAAGCACCATTCATGTCACACTGTGTCAGAAGTGCTGGCTCGATGTTATGAAATGTCTGCAAGTGCACAGCTGTCTCCACGGAGAATCAGAATACTTAGGGCATCACGTTCTTTGTGCTTAGCATTGGACGGAGTGTACAGACTGGATGGCATCAACGCTTACACGAAACAAGCAGCATGTACAGTGATTTCTCAGTACATTATCATATGTTTGAATAGCCATGTAAAAGGTCACCGTCATAAAAGAATGCTAAATTAAAATGCGCATTTTACAATGGAGGCACTAAGCACGCCTTACCATGCTTCACCACACTTCTTGGATCCCTCTGCCATCTTTAGCCCACTCTCCTTTTACATCTTCCTCAGATGGGCCATGCTGAGGATCTCAGTGCCAATCATATCTGCTTCCATTATCTCCAAAATCACAGGTGCAAAATAGGAGGGTAGGAATGAAATTCAGAAAAAAATAAAAAAAATGGCCAATTAAAAATCAAAGGTTAAAAAAAGACAATTTTGATGGCTGATTACAAAAGAGATTTTTGATTTTTGATTTTAACTTAAATCACTGAGTGGTACTGCCAAACACAAGTCATGTACCTCAGGTAATAACCACAACCCTTGTTAGGATGAATTACTACAGTTACTAAATTAATCTGAATCCAAGCCCTGGTAGCTATGGCACAAAGCAGACAAGGCTAATGTACAGGCAATGTGTAAAAAATGTATGCAGTAATAAAACTGTCATAAATTCGAAATTCAAACCAATAAAAGTCTCAAAACAAAAAAACTGAGTAAATTGTTTTGAGTAAATTGGGTGTTTTATATGATGTGGTTGTGCGACCTCACCGTGTAATACCCTTGCCAACCCCTTTAGGTGCAGTAGGTTTCGTATGTAAAACCCCAAGCTGAACCCTGAATAGCTATGGTACTGAGCAGTAAGGCTTGCACAGAGGAACAAGTGTTAAGCATTTAAACAGTATCAAAACAATTGAAGAAGAAATTGACACAACACTGTAGAAATTCAACACAAATTTATAAAAATAGTTTGTATTTTCATAACAATTCAAACACTAGAACAAAATGATCTACCGGAGTGTTCCAGAGATATAGATTTTACAAAAATAAATGAGTGCAATCTAACTGAACCACGAACAAGCCTTGGCAAAGTCAACGAAATGGACATGTAGAAACGTTTTCATAGAAATCTTATGTAAGTGTCATTGCGATTGGTTAAAAGTACTTAAGGTACCAACTCCAGCTGGGATCTAGTCAGGGAGACAAGTAGGGCCCTCAAGAACAGTTACCTTCACAGGAGAAACAGTATTTCAACAGTTCCAGGCACTTTTTTCCACGTTGCAATGGATTCCTATGGAGTGGTCTTGATGCTAGGGATGAAGGATGCTGAAGATGCTACAAGGGTTTTGTGGATGCACCGCGTCAGTGAAGGTATTCCTGCAGGGATTCCTTGGTCTACGAAGATGGTGAGGGGCTCCTGGTTGAAGATTTAAAAAAAAACAAAAAACTTTTTATTATTTTCAAACTGTGCTTATACAGGCCACACAAAGATGTTTGTTACCTCTCATATAGTATATAGTAATATTAGTATCCACCGTGACAGACAGCTTCAGACATTTATCGTTGGTAAGGGCACTTTTACGGCCAGCCTACACATTTCATTTAATATTTGCTCTTCGTTGGTGTGATGTGTCTACTTGTCCCAGAGGTTGTACCCCCATCAAACCCCTCTATATGTCTGCCATGCTTCCCACACCTTCTCCCACTTCCTCTGGCAGCCATAACTGTGAGAGATTACATTTTCAGCACGTTGTCAGCAGTCTATATCTGACTTCCAGTCTGTAAGTCTGGGTGGGTCGGTGCTTCCCCACACCCTTGCAATGTTTCTCTTGGCTACTTCTGCCACCAACCGCAACCATGTCTTTTGGTGTGTAGTCCACGTCTCCTCTTCCAACACTGATAAAAGGAGCCATTTTGAATCTAATGTCAGCTCAATTGACATAACTTGAGACAAATTTCACCACCCCCTTCCAGTAAATCTATATTATAGGGCACTCCCAGAGGATATGATAGAAGGTGCCTTCCAGTCCCCTCAGGCATGTCGAGATGTGCGCCCTGTCTACCGTGGTCAGTCAAGTTCTGGAGTAATAGGATCTGTGTAGTATTTTGAGCTGGACTAATCTGAACCATATGCGTATTGCTATTTCACATGGGCTTTGAATTGTGTCAGACCATTCCTCGTCTTCAAGATCAACCAGGTCTCCTGCCCATGCTTTTCTCAACTTCAGCAATAGGTCAGGGGAATTAAAGACCAGTTTTTGATAGATAACGGTGATCATTTTATTCACAATATATTCCGTTAAAAGCTGATCCTCTAGCGGCGATGCCTCCGGGAGCTGCACCCTCTCCAATATGTGTCGCCGCAACGCATGTCCCAGCTGTATGTATCTATAGTGTTCTGAGTTTGCCAACTCAAATTCTTGCCTAAGGGATTAAAATGTTATATATGCCTGATCCCTCAACACATCTCCCTGATGTTCAATACCTATTGTTTCCCAGCTCTTAAAACCTTTCAAACTCCCTAGCTCACTAACCTGATCACTATCCCAGAAGGTTGTCCTGCCTGTGAGCCTGTCGTTCCAACCCAGTAGTTTATTGGCCTCCCTCTATGCTCGGACTACGGTCTGAGTGTGGTCTGGCAGTTCTCTCTCCCTTTCCTTCTGATAAAGGATCGCTTCATAACCTCTACAGCCAACTGCATCTCTGTCCACTCTATACGCCGGTTCTTGGCTATCAGAAAAGGCACAGTCATTGATCACCATCAATTGTGTTGCCCAGTAGTACTTCTTTATGTCTGGAATTGTGAGTCCCCCATCATATACCCCCCTCTGAAGTTTGGCTAAGGCAATAAGTGGTGTCCCTCCCTGCCATAGTAAGGATCTAACTTCATAGTAAATTTTCTGAAAGAAATCCTAGGGGATCTTGTATGGGGTATTTTGTAGTGCGTATATCAGGCGTGGCAGCTTCATCATCTTATATAATGCAGCTCGGCCCATAAGGGACAGTGGGAGGGTGCTCCAGTGGACAACATCACTTTTCAGCCTCTCCAACTGTGGGAACAAGTTCCTACTCAGGAATTCCTGTGGGTCCCTGGTGATATATATCACGAGGTACAAAAACCCGGCTTCAGTCAAGGGTGCCACACACCCCTCAGGGAGCTGTGTATCGTCTCCTGACATAGGGAAGATCAATGATTTTGTCCAAATATTTCTACAGCCCGAGCAGGTGCCAAAAAGGTCAAATATATGCAGAACTCTTGTTATTGAGCAGGCTGGGTCAGACAAATAAAGTAAAATATCATCCGCATAGAGAGACATGCCCTCCTCCTAGCTCTCACCACAACTCACCCCGCATATCAACGGATCTTGTCTTATCCAGGCCGCTAACGGCTCAAGGGCCAATGCAAATATCATTGAGGAAAGTGGACACCCCTGGCTTGTGCCCTTTTATAATGCAAAGACCCAAGAAACTGCCCCATTGACCCTTACTTTGGCCAATGGCTTCTGATATAAGAGCCGGACCCATCTGCAGAACTTGGGTCCAAATCCCAGCCGTGCGAACATGGCAAACATATAATTCCATTCAATACTATTGAATGCTATTTTCGCATTGAGGGACATTACCACTGTCTGGTCTGACCTCAACCGTGCGGTCTCATGGAGCACCCCAAACAATCGTCTCAAATTGAGGCGGGTGCTTCTGTGTGGCACAAATCCCGATTGGTCCAGGTGTATAATCGATGTAATAATTTTGTGAAGTCTATTTGCCATAATGTTTGCTAGCACCTTAGCTTTGACATTGAGCAGGGATATCAGTCTATACGAGCTACAGTTGGTGGGAAGCTTAGCCTTTTTATGTATTACTATTATTGTGGCTGTGCGTTGGTCAGCCAGCATACACCCTATTTTCCATGCCTCTCTGAACATCTCCAGGATGTGTGGGGTTACCTTGTTAACCACCCCTTTATATATTTTTATCGGCAGTCCATTAGGTCCTGCTGCCTTACCGGATTGTAAGCTCTGTAAAGCGACTGCCAGCTCCTCCGCAGATAAGTCCACCTCCAATGCATCACTCTCCTCCTCACTGATTATTGGCATATCTATCTCACCCACCCGTTCACTA
Organism: Pleurodeles waltl; assembly: GCF_031143425.1. NCBI lineage: Eukaryota > Metazoa > Chordata > Amphibia > Caudata > Salamandridae > Pleurodeles > Pleurodeles waltl. The sequence goes on from NC_090442.1 coordinate 186,737,202, forward strand.
CAGTCGTTTGCAGTTCTAGAGGTCTCAGACACATAGAGGCCCTCATAGTAATCTGCAAATGTTTCTGCTATGGAAGCATTGGTTGTCCTGAGGGCACCATGTCCATCCACGACCACCAGAACCCAGAAGTGTTCTCTGTCTGTTTTTTTTAGCCTCGCCAACATTTTATTGGCCGTATCTCCAATATCATAGAGATGACACTACCCTGCCAATGCGTGACATCGCGCCTTCTCCTCTGCCAATATTCTAAAGTCCTGTTGGCGAAGTTGTAGCCGGTGTCCAAGCGTCACCATAGCCTCGGTTTGTATTCTAGCCTCTAAATCTCGAATTTCGGCTTCAAGTCTGTCGCATTCAAGATTGCGCTCTTTCTTCATACCGCCTATTAGTGCTTGGGCCTTGCCCCTCAGGACAGCCTTGAAGGCCTCACACAGCACATATGGGGAATCCACAGTGCCCTGGTTTTCAACAAAGTAGGCTTCCGTCTCCTCATGTCAGTTCTCCCTGAAGCGTCTATCCTTCAAGAACCATGGGTCTATTTTGGGGGGTAGCACAAATTCCTTTTCTGGTCCCTTTAACAGGATAATTACAGGAGAGTGGTTGTAGATCTCCCTAGCCTGATTTGTCACTTCTTGGAATCTATCCACATCCTCGTGGTGAGTGAATATGTAATCTAACGGAGAGAAACTATTGTGTGGTGCGGAATAGAATGTGTATTGTCTCTGCTGCGGGTGGTGTAGTCTCCAAAGATCCATCACACCCACAGCCTCCATGAAGGACCTCAGGGGCCCTCTTTCGCTCGTTGCACCCGCTCCAATCTCTCTATCTACCACTGCATTCATGTCTCCCCCCAAAATCAGGATTCCTATTGGTAGGTCCAATAGCAGGGACCTTATATCAGGCAAGGTCATACTATGGAGTCGTGGAGGGATGTACGCAGAGCATATGTTGAGTGTTTCACCTTCCCATTTGCCTGTTATTGCCACATATCTACCTGGGAGTCAAGCCACATATGTTCCAGTGTGAATTACACTGTGTTCCTTAGTAGGATTCCCACCCTTCTGGAGTTTGTGGTATGGCCAACGTGTACCACCAATGAATATCCAAACCTATTTAGGGCTTTTTAATGGTTCCCGTTAAGGTGTGTTTCTTGGCGTAATATAATATTAGAGGCATGTCGGTGTATATATTAAAGCACCAACATGCGCTTCACCTTGTTTCCCAGGCCATTTACATTTCGGGTCCAAATGTCCAATTCATTCTTCTTATGGCTCCCCATCTTGTCTGTCCAGCGATGCTCCCAGCTCTCCCTGTGCGTGCATCTCGCCCCCATGAGCTGCTTCTTTGCTTTTTGCCACTGTGGCCTCCCATTGTCAGACCCTGGTGTATGTGAGCAGCTGGCCAAACAGTTAACACCAACAACTATTAACCACATCAAGAAAGCTAACCCCGCTAACTCTACTCTCCCTGCTAACCTGCTTTGTGAGCCTGAAACCACCCACTTTTGCAACTTGCAGCGCGCCTGTCGCCCCATAAGAACCATGTTATAACTGAGGTTGGCTAGTTCCACCAGTAATAACTTTGATGTATGTTAATAAACAGTGGTTGTTATCCCCCTAATTTAGCATTGTTATGAACCAGTTCCTCCTAAACAACTATGTATCTGTGAAGTCGACTCGTCAGTCTAATTTTTGCCCCTCCATCAACTCTACCCCCCACAACGGACCCAAAAAGTAACTTTTAATCCCCTTAATGTTCTCACATGCCCTTTAGTGATTCTTGGGGCCCTTGATGCTCTGATCGCCGCGCCTCCTCCTCAGTTGTTTGACTTGTGGCTCTCTGGCCTTTGTGGTGCATCTTTCTTCAGCCCTCGATCCAGTCCTATAACCTTCTCTGGGGAGGCAAAGTGCCACGACTTGCCCCCCTCTATCACACGCAGGTGGGCTGGGTAAAGTATCCTGTACTGGATACTTTTGCCTCGCAAGGGCTTTTTGACTTCTTCAAAGCTTCGCCTCTGCTTTTGGACCTACAGAGTGAAGTCTGGGAAAAAACAGACTGTTGCATTTTCAACCTGCAGGTCCCCATGTGTGCAGGCTGCTTGTAGAATGGCATCTCGGTCTCTATAATTCAGTTTCCTGCCTATTATAATCCTGGGTGGGGCTCCAGGGTTCGGCCCTGGCCCTGGCGTCCTGTGGGCCCTCTCCACCAAGAAAAATTTAGACAATCGCTTAGGCTTCAGGGTATTTAGGATCAGATACTCTAAGAAGAGGTCCACACATGTGCCTTCCACACCCTCCCGAACACCCTCACTAAAATGTTGTTGCACCGGGCCGTTTCTTTTTGATCTTCCAGCCTGGTGTTTATAACCACGTTCTGCTTCCAGGCCACCACCTGTTCCTCCAGCCACTTTGTTGTCACCTGCAGGTCGTCTATGGTCCCCTCCGCCTTTGTTACCTTCTCTGAGATTTTATCCATGTCAGCACATAATAAACCAACATCAATCGTTACTGTGTTCAGTTTAGGCTCTAATGTACCCTTTAGATCTTGGATTGCAGACATTATTTCACACAGTGAAGGCTCAGCCGCACATTCCACCACCTGGCTCCCTTCTCCCCCCCACCGCTATGACAGTCTGTCCTCCATGTGTCATCATGGTCACTGTGTATTTGTCAAGTTTATTGGATTGCATCGGATTATTGCCTCAATGTCTGCCTATGACTATAGGATCTTCTTCCATGGGCCCTTCTCTCTTAGGCCTGTCTGCACACCACACTTGTGTTTCACTGTCCGAACTGGTGTAGCATGCACCACAGGCGGGGTCGAATATGTCCCACGTGCTGCCGTCCGCCTGGCACAATATTGGAGTTGCTTCACATTGTCCCCGGCGCATTCGTAATAATAAGACAAAAATAAGTCATGCGGCAGGACTTCCTGCTCCAATTGTGTAGCGGGTTACCTGGGGATTAGCTTTTCTCTCATTTCTGCTCCGGGGGGAGGGAGGGATGTTGTTGCCACAATTTCACAGGCCCTAAACGTGGATGCAGTGGGGGGGGCATCACCCCGCCACTCACTACCACTGATGGATTATAGGTCAATTTGACCCCCCTTGGTCCCCGGTGCAGTCTGGCTCCACAGCCCCAGAACATTGCTTACATCCGCGATGGTCACCCCCTCAGTCCTCGGCCCTCTCCATGTGTCCAGGTTTTGCGGCCTCCTCAGGATTACCGGGCTGGGGCTTGCTTATTCAGCCCTAGGCCGAAGCCTGCCAGCGGGCGGGGACGGATCCCAACCCTCATGCCCCCTGCGAGCTCCCTCCAGTCATGCCCCTAAGCCCCAGGGTACGGGGTGAGGGCTCAGGGAGAGCGGGAGTCACCCGGGGCCGCGCTCCTCAGCAGTCTGGGGCCCGTCACGTGCCACAGCTCCAGCCAAGCCAGCCGGTCCAGGTACTCCGGCGGGCCGGATCCTTTCCGACTGACCGGGCCTCTGTCTCTCACCAGTCTGCTCCACTCCTCGGACCCGGGGGATAGGGAGAGGGGACAGAGGAGCACCCTCTCCTGTAGGGCCCTAGTGCGCTGGACTCATCTGTGTCATCTTGCCTGTGCTTCGTCTGCTCTGCCTCTTCTTGTCGGGGTCTTCATTAGCTCGGGAGTGCCGATCAGGAGTAGATTCAGCCTGCCGGCGATATTAGGGGTCAGTACTTGAGCTCTGTGGAAGGAACTGAATGGATGCTTAACGGATTACAGGGGATATTTCACTGGCAGCTACGGAGCCATCTCAGTGTGTGGCCATTTTCTCTTGGCTAGCCACACCCCTCCTGGTTGCAGGGTTAACATCCCATGAAGCCCTCTCTAGTCTGGCCGAAGTCCCGTCACCCGTTGTCACAGTCACAGGTCAACCCTTTCTGGGTCGATACCTTTCCTTCTGCAGGTCCCAGCAACTCTCTGACAGCATTCCTGGGCCCAGCGAACTTAAGTATAACTCTCTGCATTGGGTCTTGGTCCTCGGCACTGCACGGCAGCGCTGGTAGCGGCTTGAAGACTTTGGGCTACCAACATGCCCATCAGGCTTCTTGAGCTTTTGTGTTCCTTTGCTGCGAACAGGAGACCAGTCAACTGGCCCTTGGAGTTCTCTTGGCTTCACTGGGCTCTAGAGATTACTTCTTCTTGAGCAGGACATGACAGACACAGTCCCTCTCTTTGCTAGCCACCAGGTGCAGAAGGTGCAGTCCTCATCAATACAGCCTCTCTTTGCTGGTCCCTCAGTGTAGCATTGCAGTCCTTCTTCGGTCCTTCTTCCAAGTCAGTTGAGATCTAAGTTTTGGGTGACAGGGGTGCCCTATTTATCTTCATAGAATGCCTTCAGGGTAGGATGCAGTTGACAGCCAATTGGTTACTAGGTTCCCTCTCTCCTGATGACCACTTCCAGGGAAGTATGGCATCTGGCTATCTCAGGACGGACCTTTCTGCTCACTCCCAACATGGTGAGACCCCACTTTCAACACTCAGAGCTCCCTAGCCCACACTCAGAGGTGTGGCTAGGGAGCTATACGCCCCTGGACAAAATGGTTTGACAATTGGCTTCTCCTCCCCTGTACCCTGTGCCAGTCTGTTTGCGTAAACAATAGAGTGCCCCTCTCCTAAGTTTTACGCATTTCCCTTCAAAGGTGGCTTCTCCTTTTGGGATAACACCCGTGTGGCTTCCTGCAGGAAAGAGGTAACACCTCTCTCCCATGCAGGCCCCTATTGTATTCTTTCCTGGGAGTTGTTAGCATGTCTCCTCAGGAGGGCCGAAAGCTGTCTGCAGGACAAGCCCTGTGTACATCAGTAAACGGGCACTGGAAAACTTGGGCAACTAAAGTGGGAACTTCTAAAGTTGCACTTTGTCTACCAGTGACTTAAATTCGTTTTAACCATTAAATTGAGTTACTGCACTGATTCTTTTGATACCAAAGAGTACCAGCCTTAGTAGTCCCATTCAGAAGTGAGCAAGGCCGAGGTTTCAACCTGTAACTCAGTACTTGCCAATGAGGCCATTTGCCTTTCCACAGTTAAAACAACAATTTGGGGGTTTTACTGCTGGAACATGTAAAGGTACATGTTCCAATTTTTAATATACAGCACCCTGCCTTAGAGCCTGTTAGGCCTGCCATATGGGTGACTTACATACATTAAAAAAGGAGGTTTGGGCTTTGCCATTATCTTAAATAACAAAGTTGAGTTAGCAGTTTTAAACTTCCCTTCTAGTCTGCAGTGCCAGACTGGAACCTTTGCCCACTCAAGGTAGCACAACCAGCGCTCCAGTCCCTAGGGGGACACTCCAACGTACAGGTCCTGGGTACCCATGGTACCATATGCTAGGGACTTACAAGTAAGTTAGGTTATGCTAAGTAGGGACAAGTCAATTAAACATACACCATTTTGAGGGGCAGAGCATTTAACAGGGCTCTGGGCATTTCAGAGTCATTACACCAGTACCTAGCAGTCAAAATGGGGGCACAAAATGAATGAGGTAAACCTGCAAAAAACCTGTATCCTTACAAATGTAATAAACAAAATGACACCAAAATTACAAAATTCCAATGAGGGGAACTGGAGGTATACATTTTTAAAGTAGAAATAGCGCCAAGAAGCACTAAATTTCAATGTTAGTTAATGGTCACAGTAGAACAGGACCTAGGTGCAATTCGACGCTTAATGCAATGCAGCACAAGTTAGATACATGAACCAAGTTAGTTCTTGTCAAAGGGACTTTAGTCCTGTAACTCCTATCCACCACAGATGTATGCTTCTAACGACCCCCGGAACCTCAAGGGAGGCACTTAGAGACTCACAGGGTGGCACGCAGAAGGTAACAGGAGGGTCCAGTCCTGGTCCAATTGCCATTGGTTGGCTGGCCAGTTGCTGGAAAAGGCGTCTTGCAGTTTGTTGTGTTCCTGCAGCTTGAATAGGACATCAGCCTTATGACCCTTGGAGTCCATTTCTTTGTCCTAGGCATGAGAGGGAAGGGAAAGCAGGTACAGTCTTCTAGACTCCTCTCAGATTTCAGACAGCTGGGTCATTCCTCATTCCATCTTCCACAGTTCCTTAAGTATTCTGAAGTAGGTGTCTTAAGATGCAACATTTACGCCTGGCATGAGCTAGTTGATTGGAATGACCCTGAGAATGGATCCTCTAACCAAATGGGGTAAGGTTTCCTGGGGCTTGCCCTACCCAATTTAAACATTTTCAAAATGCCAGAGTCTTCTGCCACACTCAACGTGGGATCTGAGGCTGAGGTGTGTGGGGAGTGTACTATGGTAGTCCTGATGTCTTCTCACATCTAATACTAAAATCCAGTCTAAAGCAGGTCCTGTTGCCACAACAATCTCAGAGTCAGAAGTTTGGTAGAACAAAAGCTGAGTTGCCTGCAAGCAAACAGTGGACACAAACAAATTGTTCTGGTATCCTATTTTCTTCCTTGGAACTGTGCCCCAAGTGTTATATGTAAACCCAGCAGACCTGTCGAATAGGCTTCATACTATAATTTCAAAAAGCGGTCTACTGTGATTGGGACCCAACTAGCTGGGGGACAAAAGAAGTGCTCTGAACAAGTGTCCGGTAACATTTACCTGTGACAGGGGAGGACTCTTTGAAGCACTCACCAAGTGTCATATGAAAATAAACAGCAGAACTGTCAAACAGGAGGTGACATTCAAACAGGACTTGACACTTTAATGTAAAAAAGGAGCCCCACTCAGCAAATTCTGTCAGGCTTAGATAGGTAATCTCTGCCCATTCAGGACAGTCTATTGTTTGTTCCTGGGAACAAGATTACACCTCATTCACACATATTCAAATGCTAATTACTGGCTGGCAGAAGTGGGGGACCAAAAGGCAGATTAAGCTTCCAGGAGGTTCAGGCAGGGCAAAGGTAACCTTTTAAAAGTCCCTTTTTGCAAAATCGTTTTTACAAATCTGACTTCACCAGTGAACTGGGCATGTAATAAATATTCCCAAAAACCAAAATATTACATTTGTAGCTGTTTCCCAGCCGGAGATAACAAAAATTTAAGCTTAATGATGTATCCTAATACTTTCCTATGGAACAGCCAACCCTGCTATAGTGAAAATATCATTAGGCCTTTTCAATTTAAGGATGTTTAACATGAAACATTTATATGTTCTACTTTTAAATACCATGCACCCTGCCTTTTGGGCAATAAGGACTACTTAAAGGTGACTTATTTGTTTTTAAAAGGAAAGTTTTGGCACGTCAAAAATGGATTATTTTAACAGGTAGAATTTGCAGTTTAAAACTGCACAGCCAGACTACAGTGGTAGGCCTGAAGACATGTTTTACAGTGCCACTCCAGCACATGGCACAATGAGTGCAGCAGTCCACTAGTAGCATTGAATTTACAGGCCCTGGGTACACTTGGTATCATATACTAAAGACTTGCAGGCATTTTAACCCTTTTGGTGCAAGCATCAGCCAGTGGCTGACACTCTCACTCTCCACCTCTGTGTGTCTGATGCCCACTAAGCCACCGGGGATTTATTTAAGGTGGGGAGGACGGACCTCCTGTTATACAGACCAAACCCCTTGGGGGTGCCATCACTCCCGCAGGAGAAATAAAAAAGTAAAAGAAAAAAAGTGTCGGGGTTGTCCCTCCTGTCATATGGGCAGACTTCCTTGTGGCAACAAGATTTATTTGAAATGTGTTTTCGTCCCCACCAGGCGAAAACACACATTTAAAAATAAATAAAAAAGTTGGTAAGGGATAGCCCTTCCTAGCATACAGGTTGACCTCATTTTGGCCCATGTATTTTTTTTAATGTGTGTTGGGGGCCAACTGCATGACCACCACAGGGGAAAACACACATTTAAAAAAAATGTTATTTGAGAGTTTGTAAACACCCCTCGTCATCCACTGGTCTGTTGTGTCATTCACATTATTCTTCCACCCAGTGCAGCTTGAGGCAATGGGTCTGGCTTCTTCTGCCATTGGCTAACTTCATTGTGAGTGATAGCATCATGAATTTCACAAGGAGCAAGCCTGCACACAAATCAGACTTCAGTTGCAGGGGATACTAAGTGAATGTGTGCTTCTTGAGATCAGAGCTAGATTATTGCCTTCAGGAAAACAATTATAGGGGCAGAGGCCCAGCAGCCCCCCAAAAATAAAGTTTTGCTTGAGCTATGGCAAAACAAGCATTGACAAATAGGTGTGACAATTGTTGCCAGCTCTTTGGCTTTGCAAGTCATTGTATAGCTTTTTGATTTGATTTGCTATTGGGGGCACTAATAGTCATGTCCAAGTCTAGTGCACAGACCCACCAATTGATTTAGAAATATTCTTCTGCCTTCTACATAGGACAGTGTTTTAAAAGGAAGGTTTAAGACAGTCAACTGAGATGCTGTCTAAGTGGATGACTGCAGCCCTGGCACTAATGAAGTTATGAAGGACAGCTCTGAGGCAAGATCAGATATTGATTAAGCATCTGGGGGAGAAGAAAACAATGCAGAATCTGGAAGTGATTTTTCACTCAGGAGTTCCATCCAATGACTCGTCTTCCAGTGATTCTGAAGAATAAGTTGATGGCAGTCCTGATTACCTTCACAAGCACAATTCTGTGCAGTCGAGAGACAGCAGCAGGACAGATGAGCCCAGAAAGCAAGCACGTGCAGCTGCAAGCACATACCGAGTGCTTTCTTAGCAGCCCAACAATTTAGTGAAGCCCCAAATTTCCCTGGTCACTGCAGATGCTGGGTCTAAATTTGATACAGCAATTCTTTTGCCAATTGGCTACGTCCATCTCATTTTGGATGTTGACTTCCTTGATGAAAATTGTGCATTAAACAAATTTGTGTACTCACAAGTTTCTGAGGGAGCATGGACGCACTCGTAGGCCTCATTCTTGGCCACACTGGTAGACTCCCACTTCACTTGAGAAGTTGAAGAAATTTCTAGGCCTTCCGCTCAAACTGGTAACCGTGCACAAACCAGGTGTAGAGTCCTAATGGTCTACTCGCACGGTTGGAGTAACACAGCTTCACACCAGTCATGAGCAGAGATCTTTTTTACTGTTGCCACATATTCTGCGTTGCAATGATAATTCAGCTGCATTATGCCAGGACCCTACAGACCATGACAGATTGTTCACAATTCAGCCTGTCATGGAACATGTGTCTGCCAGGTTTCCAAAGATTATGCTCCTAAAACGAATATAACCGTTGATGAGTCCTTACTCCTTTATAAAGGACAGCTGCTGCTCATGCAATACACGCAGAGCAAAAGAGCTCGTTGTGGCATCAAAATGTACATGCTGTGTGAGAACTCTAAAGGTTATGTATACAGCCTGATGGTGCATACAGTGAAGGAATCAGCTCTAAATCCTGTAGATTGCCCTTCCACGCTAGGAGTCATAGGAACAAATGTATGAGAGCATTTCCAACCAATCCTTCATAAAGATTATATATAACCTTTACGTAGATAACTTCTAGACAGGAGTAGAGCTGCTCAGCAAACTGTACAAAGCTGACACTGAGGCATGCGGTACAGTTTGATGTTGCCGCAAAAGATTCCCGCAGGAGTTTGTTTGTAAGAAGCTCCAAAAGTCCCAGAGTACTTTATTGCGTTTCAACAAACTGCTCACAGTCAAATTCTCCGATAGGCGGGATTTGTATGCACTTGCTACAATCCATGATGAGAGCACTTTCCCGGTCACGGTTTGAGGTCAGTTGGCAGAAGTTCACAAGCGCACCTGTATACTATTATTACAAAATAAAACATGGGCAGAGTGGATAGAAATGATCAGGTACTTCAGCCATACAACATGAGTTGTAAAACTTATATATGGTATAAGAAGCTGTTTAGCCACCTGATCCAGTTGGCAATATACGATACGTATGTTGTTTGCCGTCAGACCACCACAGGAAGACCGATGTATCTCCTAGACTCTCAGTTGACCATCATGGAAAGTTTTCCTGCTGACGAATTAGTAGCCTCCACTTCATCTGCTTTAGAGGACGGAGCAAGGCTGCAGTTTTGGCACTTTGCCAACTGCATTTTCGCAACAGCAAGAAAGACTCAACCATGTCATCATTGCAGAGTCTGTTTTAAGCACAAAAACAGCCAGGAGACTTGGTGCTACCATCCCCAGTTCCCAACTCAGCCAGGCCTAGATTTTCAAACTTGCTTTGTGCTGTATGTATTAGGTATTGGGAAACTCACTGAGGTGGAGCTGTCCTTTCATTGGCTGTGAATGGATACCTTCCATGGGCCACTTCTTCACTAGGCAAGCAGCCCATTCAATTGTTTCCTCTAGTTGAGAAAATCTTTGGCTTGCTTATGGGCTGCTTGACACCTTTATCTGCTATCAAAACGAGGTAGATGTTGTGTTTGCTATATGTCAAGTGCATTACAGCCACCGCACTGCACATAATGGTGATTCAAAGATAGTCCACATTGTCACAGAGAACGCTAAGCAGCAAAACAAAGTCTTTAGTAGTATTTGAAGTGAATTTTAGGAAATGTAGGACAGTCTTCCTCAGCAGTTTTACCATAGTTTCAAAGGCAGATAAGCTCACTCCATTCAGGAAATCTAGACCAAGAAGTATCATTGGACACTCCCCAACTCACATCCACTAACTGGAAAGAGATGGATTTAGCACAGCAAGTACGATAAAGACGCATGGAAGACACGTCTTCTTGAGGTAGCTGCCATGTGAGGCATTAGTAAAGGTTCACTTGACAAGTATATGGGATTAGTCAGAACTTTTAAAGAGACAGAGACATGGACAGGAAGGACAGCTTAAGCTAGATTTGCTATATATTGCATAGGTAGAAATCCCCAGCATGTTTACTAATGTTTCAATGGTAGATGTGCTCGCTTAGTTTGAGGTATCTATGCATTGATTCATCCTCAGACACCCCTACTCAAATCCACAAACTGGAAGTGAGTGTTCCAAAGGCGCATGAAATACGTCTTCCAGAGCCTCATGTGGCTCTCATGGAAGCCTTTAGAAAAGGTTCACCAGGCACATGCTCAACACCACTCAGAACTTCGATAGAGGCACATACTTGATAGGTAGTAAAAATGTAGTCAAACTTCTTTTTCATTTGTGAAGCGTGTTGAGGCACCAACCTTCAACATATCTGGATATAGGGTGTACAGGTTTGCTTGTGGTATGTTGTATGCAAGTTGGTGGATGACTGGGTGAGAGGTGGATTGCTTGTGGATTCCGTCCTGTAGCATATGAACGTGATGGGCCCTTGAATGCGTCTGTATGTTGATGCAAGTGCACTGATGTGCTGCATTGGGCCTGTTACTGGTGAAATGAAAATCTTGTGTGTGGCGTGTGAATGGCCCATAAAGCTGTTGGTGCCTTGTCGTGGCTTTATGGCTCACATTCAGTAGTCATCGTTTCAATAATCAGATACTGTGATTAGTATTTGTTCTTTAAAGCTACTGCTTCTGGAGGTCCCAAAACCAACCAGTGTAAATGGAGGTTAATCTTCAAAACTTTAGTAACAACCCCTCATTTTTTTGAGAACTAAAAAACTGGAGGTGTCCATTGTGGTGCAACTTACATTGATCCAGCTCATTTTCCCACAATGCCATGCAAAACCCAAAGTCCATAAATAGCTAAGATCGGTGATTAATTTACATTTTGTGTTGGAAATTTCTGGAATCCACAAATTGGCAACCATCCAGCATTCCCAAATGTCTCCACATAAAAATAGAACCCAATTTTTGAGGGTGGCCCTACCATGCAGGATTGGAAAAGGCACAAAATGAAAGATGGTTACATTAAGTTTCTCCACCGAAAATCATCCTGTTTTCACAATGTGTATAGCTGTGGATTTTGGGCTTCCCTATGGCACCACCTAGGGCTATTTACCAAATCCACATATTTCTGAAAGCTAGACAAAGAGGTGAGTCCATGGTGGTTGTGTTGCTTAAGGTTTTCTTAACCATAAGCCATTGCAAACCTTAAACTTTGAGAAAAAATATACATTTTCCTCACATTTATATGCAAGAAAGTTCTGCAGGGATCAACAAACTACCTTCCACCCTGAGTTTTCACATGTCTCCCGATAACTTTAATATGCCACCTGTGTGGGTGGGACAAGAAATCACAACACAAAAGACTCTAAGCGCTACTTGGAGAGATCTGTGACAGGGGTAGCTGTGATATTTGAGGCTGTACTCAGCTGCCAGAGACCAACCAGAGACATTTTTGAAAACTAGACACCCAGAGAATTCCAGGGTGGTTTGTGCTGAGTGGACCCCACAAGGTTTTCTACTCCACAGTGCCCTGCAAATCTCAAACTTTACCTAAAATCACACATTTTCCTTATGTTTCTGTGATAGAAACATCTGGAATCAGCAGAAATCCACAAAATTCCTACCACCTAGTGTTACCCCACTTGTCCTGATAAAAAAAAAACCTGCCCCATTTGTGTGGCTGGTCCTATTGCCTGCGAAGGGAATGGATCAAACCAGACTCAATGGTAGTCTTCGAGCAGGAACTCCCATTGATCTTAGTTTGATCCGTTCCTACGGCAGGCACAAGACCCACCCACACAAGTGAGATACCATTCTCATCAGGAGATTTGGGGGACTGCTGGGTGGTAGGAAATGTGTGGCTCCCTACAGTTTCCTCAACTTTCCATCACAGAAATGTGAGGAAAATGTGTGATTCTAGCCAAAGTTTGAGGTTTGCAAGGACTTCTAGGTAAAATTACCTAGTGAGAGACACGCAAGTCATGCTACCCTAGCCTTTCCTGGATGTCTAGTTTTCAGAAATGTGCCAGTTTGGTAGGTGCAGGATGAGCTAAGGCCAAAACCCACAGCTATTTAAATTGAAAAAAAGTTGACTTGTCTAAGTTGCCCTTTGAACCATGTGGGGGCTAGGCCCACCCACACAAGTAAGATATATTTTTTATCAGGAGACTTGTGGTAAAGTTGGGTGGCGGGAAATTTGCAGATTTCAGAACTTTCCCTCACAGAAATTTGAGGACAATGAGTGTTTTAGCCAAAGTTTGAAGATTGCAATGGCTTCTGGGAAAAATTACCTGGTGAGAAGCCACGCAAGACACGGCAACCCGGGTGCCTATTTCTGAGAAATATGCAGGTTTAATAGATGTCCCAAGTACCAGCTAAACTATGTCCTTACATCCACAGCTACACAAGTTGCAAAAAAGGGACGGTTTTCAGTGGAAAAAGGTGACCTGTCCATGTTGCGTTTTCGGCCCTTTTCTGTCGCGGGCGGTAAACTCACCCACACAACTGAGGTATCAATTTTATCAGTAGACCTAGGAGAACTCTGGGTGGTAGGAAATTCGCGTCTCCCCACAAATTCAAAAACTTTCTGTCACAGAAACAAGAGGAACATGTGTGCTTTTAGCCAAAGATTAAGGTTTGCAATGGCTTGTGGGTAAAATTACTTAGTGAGACCCACACAATTCATGCCATCCTAGACTCTCATGGGTGTTTTTTTCTGAAATATCTGGGCTTGGTAGGTTGTCCTAGGTGATGGCTGAGCTAGAGCCAAAATCTGCAGCTACCCATGTTGTAAAAAACAAAAGCATGGAATCTGATGAGTAAAATATGATGCCTCCTGGTCACGTTTTTGGATGCATTGTGTTGCAGGTTCTGGGCCCAGCCACAAGTGGGGTACTGTTTTTATCAGGAGATGTGTGGTACTACAGAATAGTACAAAATTTGGTATTACCAATAGGAATTCTTTGCATTTGGGCATTCAAAATAAAAGCCACTGTGTAACAAGACATTTTGCAAAACACCCTCTGAATCATATGCTAGTGTGGGTACCCACAAATTTAGAGATGTACAAATAACCACTGATTCAGCATCTGGTGTACATTTCAGAAACACATAGGTTTTCTTCATAACTATCTTTCACTCTTCATATTTTACCATATAAATTGCTCTATACTCAGGACACAATGAAAAACCAATGTAAGGTGCAGCTCAGTTGCTGGCACTTGGCACCTTGGATTCTTGGAAAACCTACAAACCCCTATATATCCCAGTGACCAAAGAAGCCTAGCAGATATACTGCTGTGTTGCTTTTGTAAACTGGCCATCTTGACAGTTAGTTATAGGTGAAAATGTTGTCACAAAAGGCTGCTTTTTCCTACCTATTTTTCATATTTTTTATTTCAATAATTGCTTTCTTTGGGAAACGCTTGAGGAATCTACACAAATTACCTCTTGCTAAATTAGAATTTTGTCTACTTTACAGAAATGTATAGCTTTCTGGCATCACCTATGAGTTTCATACCTGTTTCCATGACAAACTCTTAAAAAAATGCCAAAACTGTGGTAAAAAATGGGTACATACAATGCCAAAATATGTCATATAACATCACATTTGTTTTTTAAATTACACTACTTATTAAAGAAGATTTAACGTTGCATTGTCACACTAACATTTGTATTTTTCTATATTTACTTTACTTTTGCCTAATATTGTATGTAATCATGACTTTTATAAAACTGAATATATGTATTGTTAGAAATTGGGTCTCTAGTTGGGAGTGGTTTGTACCCTTTCCAAGTAGGAACCCTCACTCTAGTCAGGGTAAGGGAGTCACACAGCTAAGATAACCCCTGCTCACCCCCTTGGTAGCTTGGCAGGAACAGTCAGGCTTATCTCAGAGGCAATGTGTTTGTATACACACACACACAGTGAAAACACCACAAAAGTACTCCACACCAGAAACACAGCCAATATGTAGCTGAGTAAAACAAGACCAAAATGACAAAACTCCAACATACACAAGCAAAGATAATTTTTTTTAAAGATTATGGCCCTCATTATGACATTGGCAGGAAAATCCCACTTACCGCCACACTCACTGCTGCCAACTTACTGCCGCCGCCGCGGACATACGCTCACCATATTATGACACACATACACAAATCCGTCAGTATTCAGCCACATACACAAATCTGCCAGCCCAAATGTCAGTGATAAACTGGCAGTATCAAAGCCCACACCGTTACGCCAATAGAACTACACCCACCACATTATGACCCACAAATCAAAATGGTGGACATTCAGCGGCGGTAAACCACTGGCGGTACATACCACCGCACTCAAAATGAACACACACATACAAAACAACACCACATTGGACAATTCAAACAACACACACCTGACACCCATACACCCACACACCCACACACCCACACCACTATAAAACACACACCCACATTACCCACAACCCTTTATCATTCCAAACCATTGCCAGCAGAGACACATCAAGACCACGGACACAACTAGAGCCACACACTCTTCACACCTATACACCACTCACGCACCCCACATCACACACCCCAACACATTACCCAACACACCCTCACCTACACACCTCACATAACACCCATGGCACCACAAAGACACCCCCGCTTCACAGAGGAAGGTCTAATGGTCATGGTGGAGGAAGTCATCAGGGTAGAGCCACAGCTATTTGGAGCACAGGTGCAGCAGATATCGATAGCTAGGAAGATGGAGCTATGGCATAGAATCGTGGACAGGGTCAATGCCGTGGGACAGCACCCAAGAACCAGGGATGACATCAGGAAGAGGTGGAACGACGTTCGGGGTAAGGAACGTTCCATTGCAGCAAGACACCAGCTCGCTGTACAGAGGACTGGCGGTGGACCCCTGCCTACTCCCCCACAACTAACAGCATGGGAGGAGCAAGTCTTGGCAATACTGCATCCTGAGGGCCTGGCTGGAATAGGAGGAGGTCTGGTAAGTCAACTCTCTACTACTATCAACCTCCTACTTGCATGCCATCACATACCCCCACCCTCACACCCATCACTCCACTACTTCCCACACACCCCACCATCACATCTCACTTATCCCAATGCCAAGCCCTGCATGCTCTACCAATGCATGGACACCACTCACAGCCCTGCATGGACACTCATCACTAAAGCATGCACACCATAGAGAACTAACAATCCCACCATACACTAACATACACAAGTGAAATCTGGCAGGACAAATCCAGCCAAAGAGGGGAAGCCACAGATGTATAATATGTCAGACACAGAAACTGTAACACATTTACATCCCCACAGGTACCCCAGCCAATGTCACCGGAGAGGAGGTGCCAGCAGTAGCCAGTCCCCCAACTGAAGAGGCCCACAGTGATGACAGCAACTCTGGTCTTCATGATCTGGATGACCAACCTGGCCCATCTGGGACCTCTGGACAGAAGGTTACCCAGGCCCAGTCACACACTACCAAAAAGCTTCCCCCATCAGGAAACACCACCACAGCACCCACCCAGCGTACCCACACCTCTGTCCCCGGGACACGTCAATCAGCAGTGTGTCCACCTCTACAGGGACCCCAGGCCAAACCTCATACCCAAGACAATCATGGATCTGGGCTGAGTGGCAGTAGGCACACGGTTCAGGGGACAGAGGCACAGGCCAACAGGGAAACTGGGAGGACTGCTGTGCGCCAGGGGGAGGACAGGACCAGGGAACTGACTCTCCAGGAGGCACCTGAAGAGATCCTGGGAGCCTATGAACATTCCCAGGACACGATGGGCCAGATCCTGGACAATGTGCAGGAGAACAGGCGGCTGCAGGAGGGACAGTACCAGGGGATCAGGGAGGACTTGCAGGCCATCAACAACACCCTGTTCTCCATAGCAGGGGTGCTGGCAGACATGGCCAACATTATGAGGGAGGCAGTCACACAACAGCGGGCCCCTGCCACTAGCCAGACATCTGAAAAGCCTTCCATCTCTGCTGCCGCTAGTGGCCAGGGGGCCCCGCCACAGGACTCAGAGGCCACCAGCACCCCTCCCCCTGCAGAAGGAGAACCACCCCGCAAACGTTCCCTGTGATCCAGACAGAAGCCAGAGACACTTACCAAGACCCCGCCAGGAAATGAGACTCTTGATTGTCACTCTTGTGTCCCACTCTGTCACCCTGTCCACCTTGAACTGCCATTGCTTCCCTTCCTATGTCCCCTTGGATGATGCACCCGTGCTACAAACAAACTTGAACAATACCCTGGACTTTCCTCCATCATCTCCCCATCCCCTTGCACTTGCCCCTCAATATTTTTGCACTTCAATAAACAACCTTGGAAAAAATAGAAGTTTGGAGTATGTCATGTTTTTCAATTATGTATTCATTGAAACAGGTATAAACATTGCATTTCAACTGTAAAAAAAAATGAGCATAGATTAATGACCTGTAGTTGGCTGCAGTGATCACACCAGGAGTGTATGTGAGGTCACCAACATCTGCAAAATGAATTGCCAGAGGGAACAGTAAGTGGGCATAGAAGTGGGAAATATCAGCATGCTAAAGCCACAGAAATTCAAACAAATGACATTGAAATGTGAAGTAACACTGTCCTACCTGTGTGTCATTGGAAGTATTGTCTGATCACTGATGTTCTGTTGTCCTCATCCTCATCCTCTGCCTCCTCATCCTCACTGTCCACAGGGTCCACTGCTGGCACATGGGCATCTCCAGCCTCCTCTGCCTGCAGAAATGGGACATGGCACCTGAGGGCCAGGTTATGCAACATGCAGCATGCCACCACTATCTGGCAGACCTTCTTGGGTGAGTAGCACAGGGATCCACCTGTCAGATGGAGGCACGGGAACCTGGCCTTCAGGAGGCCGAAGGTTCTCTCAATGATCCTTCTGGTTCGCCCATGGGCCTCATTATGACATTCTTCTGCCCTTGTCCTGGCATTCCTCACAGGGGCCAGCAGCCATGATAGTTTGGGGTAACCAGAGTCACCTGCAAATATTGAGGGACAACATTTAGGCACACACTATCCCATATGGCCCACACCATACCCATATACCAACATCTACTGGGTGGGAACCAGGGTTCACCTATTAGCCACACCCTGTGCCTCTGTAGTTGGCCCATCGCATTTGGGATGCTACTATTCCTCAGGACAAAGGCATCATGCACCAACCCATGATACTTAGCATTGATGTGGGAGATGTACTGGTCCGCCAAGCACACCATCTGTACATTCATAGAGTGGAAACTCTTATGATTCCTGAACACCTGTTCATTCTGGCAGGGAAACAAATGCAATATGTGTTTCCTCAATAGCCCCAATTATGTTTGGGATAGGTCCCATTGCATAGAATTCGGCATTCACTTTGGCCAAATCTTCAACCTTGGGGAAAACAATGTAGCTGCACATGTGTTTAATCAGGGCAGACAACACTCTTGTCAGCCCGTTTGAGAACATTGGCTGTGACATTCCTGCTGCCAAGCCCACTGACACTTGGAAAGAACCAGTTGCCAGGAAATGGAGCACTGGTAGAACTTGCACAAGAGGGGGGATCCCAGTGGGGTGATGGATAGAAGGTATCAGGTCAGGCTCCAACTTGGCACACAGCTCTGTGATTGTGGCCCTGTCAAGTCTATAGGTGAGGATAATGTGCCTGTCCTCCAGTGTTGCCAAGTCCACCAGGGGTCTGTACACGGGGTATGTCTCCATCTCCTATGCATCCGCAGCGGTAGGTATCTTTGGGGCAAAAGAGTGAGGAGTCAGTCAGAAACTGAACGATGGAGCTACTACAGAACTTTGCATGCTGTTAACTTGTAATGGGTGAGTGTGATTTGTCCAGTATATCCTAATTCCACCAGTGACGCAGCTATTTTCCAGGGCCTGCCCCCCCCTGAAATGGCGTTCGCCTGTCCTGTGTGGAGGGACAGGTGGAAGTGAGGTAATTCCGCTGACGTTGTGCGCTGTTGCGGGAGGCGGTCGGGAACTGCCGTGCAATTCCTCATTGGTTAACATTGGGCCCTCTGGGTTACAGTGGCCAATGGTGATCTGCACCGCCGCCGTGGGCGTGACCGCCATTTTCTTTCTGCTCCCTCACTTGCTACCTGATCTTCGACGGGAGAGGACCTACACTGCATGTGCTTCTGTGACCTGTGTCTGGAACCTACCATGGCCCGTGTGACTCGGAAAGGTCCCCAGCCTTCACTTCGGAGGAATTGGAGAGACTGGTGGATGGGGTCCTACCCCAGTACGGACTGCTTTATGGGCCTCCAGACCAACAGGTGAATACACTGTGGGCACGATGCATGTGGCAGGAATGCATGAAGTGGTGTGTGTGAAGGCCTCGTGTAAGGTGGTGGGTGGATGTCCTCTGGGCGGCGTATAGGTTGTGTGCTTGGCTATGTGTGTGCCAATGGTGATTGAAACCGGTATGGTGGGCCATATGTGTAACAGGCTGGACTCTAATGGTATTTCCCTGTGTGTATTGCCTCTGCAGGTCAGCACCCATCAAAAGAAGGGTATAGGGCGTGCCATCACCAAGGAGTTGCGGAACCTGGGGGTCTATGGCAGGCAGAGCACCCTCCGTCGCAAACGGTGGGAGCACCTGAGACGCTGGCCTCGGAAGACGGCAGAGGCCCAGCTGGGGATGGCCTCCCAACGAGGAAGGGGTGCCCGTCGAACCCTGACCCCCCTGATGGCCTGCATACTGGCGGTGGCCTATCCTGAGATGGATGGGCGCTTGAGGGCATCACAAGAGCCACAATGGGCTGAATACAGTGGCTATCATTACAACTTACACATGGTAGGGTGGTATCTGGGTGGGGGATGTGTGTTAGTGGGTGCCCCTAGGCCAGGCCTGACATTGCAGTCTAGGTCCCCTGGTGGCTAGGGTTCTGAAGGGGTAATCTTGCTACCTAGCTCGTAGGCATCCACTACTGGTCAGGACTGCCTGGGTCCCATCTGTGCTGCGTTTGGCGGTGTGTGCCCCTCCCCATGCCTTGGTGGCAAGCTATTTCTCTGCTAGTGCTAAGTCATATTTAGTAGGCCTGTTCCCTGTGTGTGAGGGTGCTGTGTACACCAACAGTGGTGTTGGTGCAGCCATTGACCCAGTGTATTCTTTGTCTCTCCCCCCCCATTTTGTTTTGTCATACTGTCCTTATGTGCATTAGCATCAACTGGCAGAGGAGCAGTGGCACCGGCGACGGAGGGAGCTGCATCCCACAGGACCCAGGAGGCAGAGTCCACCGACACTGAGGGCACCAGTGGGACGGAGGATGAGGGGAGCACCATGGCGTAGACTGGAGGGGACAGTTCTGACACAGATACCTCCTCCCATGGAAGCTCCCTGGTGGTGGCGGACACTTCTATGACCACCCCAGCTACAGGTACAGCCGCTACCCCCGTATCAGCACCGCCCACCCAGCAGACCTTCATTGAGTTGCCTGTGCCTGCTCACCCAGGAGGGTGGGCATCTCCTTTGCCCCTGGCACCTCAGGCCCTGCCCCAGTGAGCCCTGTTGCCCTGAGTGAGGAGGCTATTGACCTCCTGAGATCCATCTCGGTAGGGCAGTCAACCATTGTGAATGCCATCTAGGGGCTGGCAGCGCAGATGCAACAGACTAATGCATTCCTGGAGGGCATTCACACTGGATTGGCGGCCCAACAGAGATCGATCCAGGCTGTGGCCTCCTCTCTGATGACAGTCATTGTCCCTGTTTCTACCCTCCTCCTCCAACTTCCACTGCCCAGTCCCATTCTCTTCAACCCCAACCCATCCCAAGCACACAGCCATACGAGCATGCACACAAGATAACACACAAGTGGTACAGGCAAACACAAGCACCACACTTCATCCCACAGGCACTCACACAAACACCATCCAGATGCAGACACACCAACATCCACTATTTCCACTGTCTACCCCTCCTCTTCCACCTCCCTCCCAGTTCAGTCTACACTCACACCTGCATGCACTACATCATCATCCACTACCAGCATCCTCAACACACCAAGCAGAACATATACACCTCACTGGCAGACACCTCCACAACAGCCATGCATACGTCCCCTGTGTCCTCTGCCACTGCGTCTGTCCCCCCTTCTAAGTAACACAAACGCAAGCACTCAGACACCCAACAGCCATCTACCTCACAACAGTATCCAGCCCATGCACCCAAAATCAGCAGACAGACCTCCAACAACCACTCCCTCTTCCTCCACTCCCATTCCTTCTCCTTCTTCCCGCCCCAATTTCCCTAAAAAACAGTTCCTATCCACCTCTTCCCTACACCTCCCCCCTCGTCCTGCACGTATGGGCAGGTTTGGAAGAACTCAGCCAAGCACCTCAACCACCCAGTCCACGGGCCCAGTCGTCACCCAGTCGTCACCACACCCAGTCGTGGTGGAAAAGGATCCAGGCAACATGCCCTGACGGTGATGGAGCCTGCACCAGGCAGGCTCAAGGGAAAGGAGCCTCCCCCAGCTGTCAGGAAGACGAAGGAGCCTGCCCCAGCAAGCAAGAAAGGAAAGGAGCCTGCCCCAGCTGCTAGGAAGAGGAAGGAGCCTGCACCAGCAGGCAGAAAGACCAAGGGGCCTGGGGCAGGAACTGTGACGGAGCCCCCTCCACCAACCATGGTTGTCCAGCCGTCCAAGGTTGCAGGGAAAGGGCAGGGCCTCCCTCCATCCCCCCCCAGCAGCACCACCACCTGAACTGAGAAGCCGTCTGAGGTTGCAGGGGATGGGCAGGAGCCTCCCCCCAGCAGCAGCACCTCCACTGAGCAGCCATCTGAGGTTGCAGGGGATGGGCAGGAGCCTCCCCCCAGCAGCACCACCACCTCCACTGAGCAGCTGTCACCGCCGAAGGACGGTATGTAGTCCTGCCTCCATGGGCTGCTGTACGGCCTGTCCACTCTAGAAGCAGTGGGTATTCACCCACCTGAGAGACTGTGACCTTGCACTCCCCAGGACCAAGCACAGGGCACGTTGCCTCCTCCAGAAGCAGTGGGTATTCACCCACCTGAGAGACTGTGACCTTGCACTCCCCAGGACCAAGCACAGGGCACGTTGCCCCCTTGAGAACCAGTGGGTAAGATACCCACATGGCCAACACTCCCCAGGATCAAGAGCACAGGGTACGATGCCCCCTCCAGAACCAGTGGGTAAGACACCCACATGGCCAACACTCTCTAGGATCAAGAGTACAGGGCACAATGCCCCCTCCAGAACCAGTGGACAAGACACCCACATGGCCATCACTCCCAAGGATCAAGAGCACAGGGCACAACGCCCCCTCCAGAACCAGTGGGTAAGTCACCCACATGGCCAACACTCCCCAGGATCAAGAGCACAGGGCAGAATGCCCCCTCCAGAACCAGTGGGCAAGACACCCACCTGAGAGACTGTGGCCTTGCACTCCCCAGGACCAAGCACAGGGCATGCTGACCCCTCCAGAACCAGTGGGCAAGACACCCATCTGAGAGACTGTGACCTTGCACTCCACAGGACCAAGCACAGGGCATGTTGCCCCCTCCAGAACCAGAGAACTTGCTCCCTCCCCCTGAGGTGCCTGCCTATTTTCCATCTGATGCCCTGCAGTGTTCTCTCCATGATGATGCAGGTGACAAGTGGGGCCTTGGACTTTGGCCTGTGGCCATGTGGCCTACAAACATTGTGGACTGGGCTGTGTCCCTTTTTCTGTACATATGTATATATCTATTATCTTGCCTAACTTATTGTTCATTCTGTGTTGATCTCATTACATTCACTTTTTCGAAATCGTTTTGTCCTTGCATTACTCATCTGAGTAATGGGGTAAAATTTGTAATGCAGGTGAGTGTGTGTATGGTGTGGTGGGGGTTGTTGCGTGTTTGTGTCACTGTTGTTTTCCTCCCTCCCTCCCTTGTGTGCTAGGCGGCTGTACTAGTCGTCGTCGTCTTCGCTGGGGTTTGTGTTTGTGGTGGAGCAGAACGTAGAAAATCATGGGGAAAACATGCAGTTCAGGCTCCATGGCGGTGTGGTTATTCCCTGTGTCTCCAATGGTGAGTCCTTTCCCTTCTGAGCTCAGTTTCCGCCAGGCTTTTGGTGTTGTTGGCACTGCCCTGGAAAAGGTGGCAGATTGTGTTGTTGTAATATGGTGGGCAAAATTTTGACTTCCGCCTGGCTGTAGGTGGCTCCCGCCGTGGTGGCTGTTGTTTCCGCCCTGGCGGTCGGTGTGGTACATTGGCTGTCTTTCGGAGATCTTTCCGCCATGGTCATAATTTGGTGTTGGTTACCGCCAGCCTGTTGGCAGTATTACCGCCACTTTAACACCAACCGCCAAAGTTGTAATGAGGGCCAATTTCTTAGTAAAACGCTTAAAAACACAAGCTCCAACAGGGGCTATCACGACGACTTGACAGAGCCGTTCCTGCAGTCTGATGCCACTCGCGAAGGAGTACGGGACGATCATGGAGTCAGACGGACACCAAGCACAGTACCTTTGAAAATGAAGAGGTAAGGGATTGTTGAAACCGGTGCGGCGTCAGTTCCTTACCGATACTGGGGAGGTGAGGCTTCGGTTCCTTAATGATAGGCAGGGGAGGTAAAGCGTTGGTTCCTTACGGTTGCATGGGAGGTGATGCGGCCTCAGTGGCGAGGCGTGGGTTCCCTATGATCTGGCGGGGTTGATGAATCCAGACGGTCAAGACACAAGACGTCGACTTTGCACTGTTGCAAACACACCATGGGGCCACAGGTGCTGCTGTGGAGACAGGTGTCATGGACATCAGTGACACAGCACTCGGAACTCACGCTGTGGCAAGACTTCGGAGGCGCTGCAGCTGCATCAGGCCAGTGGTGTTGGTTGCAGGCTTTGCGTTCAGCGGATACCACAGCTCTGGTGCAGACAGCGGCGCGGAGTCAGACAGTGACATCGGTTCTGAAGTCGCTCTGGAGTTGATGTACTGGGTTTCTTTTTGGTTGCTCCAGAACTCACTCCCAAGGGCCCAGGACCAGGATTTGGCATCACTTGGCGAGTCAGGACTCTCAGCAAGAGAGCCAGGTGCTGGCAGATGAAGTCTTTGATGTCCCTGAGACTTCTAACAGGAGGCAAGCTCAGCTGCAGCCATTAAAGAACATTTGGAAACATGATGTAGAAAGCAACATCCAGTCCTTTCACTCCCAGGACACAAGCAGCAAGCAGCAGGCTAGCACAGCAAAGCAACAGGCAGAGTGGCAGTCCCTCCTACAGTATTCAGCTCTTCTTCCTGGCAGAATGTCCTTAGTCTAGAAGGATTCTAAAGTTGTGGTCTCAAAGGTCCAGTATTTATGCTCGTTTCTGCCTTTGAAGTAGGCAAACTTCAAAGCAAAGTCTTCATAATGCACAACACCCTGCCTTTCCTACCATGGCCATAGACACACTCCAGTGGGTTGGAGACTACTTTGTGTAAGGACAGACACAGCCCTATTCAGGTGCAAGTGTGAGCTCCTCCCATCACTCTAGCTCAGGAAGACCCATCAACATATGCAGGACACATCTCACCTCTCTTTGTGTGACTGTCTAGAGTGAATTCACAAACAGCTCGACTGTCACCCTGACGCAGACATGTATTCCACCGACAGGCAGACATAATAACTTCACCAAAAGATTATTTTTTTATTGTGAGTTCAGAGACCCCAAACTCCACATCTCTATCTGCTCCCAATAGGAAATTAAACTTGGAAGATATGTCAATGCAATCCCTATGTTACCCTATGGGAGAGATAGTCCTTGCAGTAGTGAAAAACACATTTAGTAGTATTTCACTATCGGGACATGTAAACCACACCAGTACATGTCCTACCTTTTAGATACTCTGCACCCTGCCCATGGGGCGGCCTTGGGCCTGCCTTAGGGGTGACTTACATATAGTAAAAGGGAAGTTTTGGGCCTGGCAAGTGGGTGCACTTGCAGGGCGAAGTGGCAGTTGAAAACAACATGTTTGCAGGGCTACTCGTAGATCTGCACACTGAGCTACAGGGATTTTCTTTTTCTTTTTAACATTTTTAAGCCCTTTATGGGTTTTCTGGGACCGCAAGGGAGCCCTCAAGGGCTCCCTGGGGGTCCCTACATACTTTTTTTATTTATTTATTTTTATTTTTTAATTTTTTTATAATAAAATGTCCTTATGGGCTATCTGACACTGCAGGGGAAGCCTCAAAGCTTCCCTCACAGTGCCATTGCTTCAGAAATCACTGAGCTGCTTTGACAGCAGTTCCGTGCTTGCTGAAGCATTTCATCTCTTGGTGGTCCCCGGGGTGCAGGGGGCCGTGGGCCCCCCTGCTTACACTATATTCAATGCCCCAGGGAGGTGGTGGTCTGGGGGTGTGCGCCCCCCCTCATTATATTCAATAGCCCGGGGAGGTGGTTGTCGCTAGGGTACAGGGGGCTGCGGGCCCCCGCATATATTTAAATACAAATCCCGGGGAGGTGGTTTGAAGTGTTGGCAGCCAATCAGAACTGTCCTGCAAAAGCTCGTATTTGTTTGTGACCACTTCGCGGCCAGAGATATACAAATTTCAATTGCTCTAAATTCCTCAAAAACTACTGAATGGATTCACACCAAAAAAGCAAAAGCGTAATCTGCATACTGACAGCTAGCTTTCTGCCAAATATGGTGTAATTCTGTCCAGTGGTTCGGCCTGTAGTCGTCTAAAGAATCCTCTGGAAATTAACATGGGAAACAGAACCTTTTTTAGCCCCCTTTTTCTCTGCCCCGCTTGACGGATCACCCCAAAACTTTCCATGCACAGCAAAAATCACCACAATACTTGTTTTGGAAAATTTTGTGAGGATTCATTAAACGGTGCCAAAGATATATGCCAAAGATATAGGCAAGTCAAAAAACGCTTTTCCTATGGAAAAATGGTCCTAACTATACCTACTGGTGACCGCCAGTAGGTTATATATATATATATATATATATATATATATATATATATATATATATATATATATATATATATATATATATATATATATATATATATATATATATGACCCTCTCTTCCTCCTCCTCTTTTTCTGACCTCATTTTTGTTGGTTTTAGGACTCTGGGCACTTTACTACTGCTAACCAGTGCTAAAATGCATGTGCTCTTCCCTCAAAACATGGTAACATTGGCCCATACCCAATTGCTATATTTAATTTACTTGTAAGTCCCTAGTAAAGTGCACTACATGTGCCCAGGGCCTGTAAATTAAGTGCTACTATTGGGCCTGCAGCACTGATTGTGCCACCCACATAAGTAGCCACTTAACCATGTCACAGTCCTGCCATTGCAAGGCCTGTGTGTGCAGTTTCACTGCCACTTCAACTTGGCATTTAAAACTACTTGCCAAGCCATAAAAACTCCCCTTTTTCTCCATGTAAGTCACCCCTAAGGTAGGCCCTAGGTAACCCGTAGGGCAGGGTGCTATGTAAGTAAAAGGTAGTACATGTACGTATGTGTTTTACTTGTCCTGGTAGTGAAAAACTCACAAATTCATTTTCCACTACTGTGAGGCCTGCTCCTCTCATAGACTAGCATTAGAACTCCCCTCATATACTTTTAAGTGGTAGATTCTGATCTGAAAGGAGTAGCCCTGTCATGTTTAGTATGGCCACAATGGTAATACACAATCCTGCTTACTGGTGAAGTTGGATTTAATATTACTAATTTAGAAATACCACTTTTAGAAAGAGGGCATTTCTTTACACTTACTGCCATGTGTGCTTTACAGCTGGTCTCCAATCCACATCTGGTCTGTGCTGGTTGACAGCTCCCCTTGTGCATTCTACCCAGACAGCCATAAACACAGGACACTCAGGCCCTCATTACGACCCTAGCGGTTGGCGGTAATTTGGAGAAAGGTCCTGCCAACAGGCTGGCGGTACCTTTTCCCAAAGTATGACATTGGCGGTTTGGCTTAAGCCAAACCGCCAATGTACCACTCCGTCTGCTAGAGTGGTAACGGCCGCTGGGCTGGAGACTTCGGTCTCCAGCCAGGCGTCCGTCACAATCCCACCCTCGGAATTATGACCCTGCCTACCACCATGTTTTTTGTGGCAAGCGTACTGCCACGAAAACCATGGCGGTAGGCACTATCAGTGCCAGGGAATTCCTTCCCTGGCACTGATAGGGGTCTCCCCTGCCCACCTCCCCAGAGTCCTCCCCCAACCCACCCCTCCTGCCCCCACACATTTACACACCCACACGCGCACACATACACACTCACACACACGCATACCCACATCCACCCATGCATGCACACATACATAACCACACACCGCAACACACACCAACATACATTGTCGCACACACACGCATTCACAACACACAACATACACTCACATTGAGTCATTCACGCACTCATTCAACGCGACTCACACCTGCATGCCCTCATACAAAAACAGACACCCCCCCACACATACACACAACACCCCCACACACACCACCCCCTTCTACTGTCGGAGAACCCGACTTACCTGCTTGCAGGGGTCCTCCGTCAGGAGACGGGATGCAGACTGCTGCCAGCAGCAGCGTCCACCAGCAAAACACCGCCAGGCCGTATCATTGCTCATGATACGGTCGTCAGTGTTTTGCTGGCGTGGCGCTCAACAGTATCCTGCTGGCGTAATTCCATATACGGTCATAATGCGGGTGGGCGGCTGGTAGCCATGGCGATGGTATGTTGGCTGCCGTCGCCGTGGGGGTAGGCGGTCAATACTGCCAATGTTGTAATGAGGGCCTCGGTCACATCTGCATACTGAATGGGCCTCCCTGGGCAGGAAGAGTGGAGGGCTGTCTCTTACACTTCCAAGGCCAGTGGCCTGCCCTCACACATAGGGCTGATCAACCTCCCTTCCCCCCCCCCCCCCCCCCCCGGATCCTGGCAGACAGGCCTGGCTGAAAGGGGAGCTGTGCACTTCAAAACCACTCTCTGAAGTTTCCCCTACTTCAAAGGCACTTTTGGGTATATATACTGGGTCCCTGACCCCACCAAATCAGTCACTTCTGGATCTTCACTTAGACGCTGTCAGAGGGACTGCCTGGCTGCTCAAAGGACTCATCTGGACTGCTTTGCTGAGGACTGCTGTCATGCTTGTTGCCCTCCTGCCTGCTGGCCTCTGAGTCTGCTGGAAGGACTCTGTCTTCCTCACAAGAGCTCTCCAAGGGCTTGGATTGGGCTTCCCTCCTGTTCTGAAGTCTCAGGGCCACAAAGACTTCACCCCAGAGAAGAAAATCCCAGTGTGTCGGAAAATCAACGTAACATCTGCAGAAATCAATGCAGCGCCTCCCTCGTAGCTGAAAATTCACTGCATTGCCTACCGGATCGACGCAGCGCCTGCTCCTTCTACCAGCTTGTGAAGGATTTTTCAAGGATCCTTCCTGGGTGTCAAAATATCCCCGCATCGCAGTGAGAAACCAAGGCTGCGGTCCTGGAAATCGACGCATCACCTTGCAATGTGGAAAGAAACAACGCCTTGTCTGTGCCGCGCTCGAAAATCCAATGTAGCGCCTTATTTTTCAACGCATCTCCTCCTCTGCGGCCCCCACACGTCGTTATTTTTCACGCATCTCAGGTACTGTGTTACAAGGATACAACCATTGATTCTTAATGATTGAGACTCTTTTAAACCTTTAAAAAGTGATATCTCGACTGGTGCATATTGGATTTTTGTCATTTTTATCTTATTTTATTCAGATAAATATATATATTTTTAAACCTGTGTGGTGTATTTTTGTGGTGATTTTCACTGTGTTACTGTGTGAGTTATTGCACAAATACTCTACACATTGCCTTCTACGTTAAGCCTTCCTGTTCTGTGCCAAGCTACCAGAGGGACAGCACATGATAATTTGGGTTGTGTTGTGACTTACCCTTACTAGGATTGTGGTCTCTACTTGGACAGGGTGCCTACCTCTGGCAACTAGAGACCCAATTTCTAACATTGGTGACCAGCGGTGAGGATAGGACTTGTATTTGTGCAGTGCCATACAATAGCTACATGTACACTACCCACCCACAGTCAAAGGTATATATGAGTTGTTTTCTTTTTCTGCAATTTTCCCTGCTTTGCATCTTTTAAATCCTATACCTCATGTCTCTGGCTGGGTCCACAAGTGGAGCTGGGGAGTTTGACCTGGCTAAGCTGGAGGACACAGTTACCCAGCTGAAGGGCTTTTGCAAGGGGATGGGGGCACCTACCCGTGGAGGCTTCAAGAAGGAGGAGTACCAAAAGGCGCTGAGGGCCTGGGCAGAATCCCGCTCCCAAGAGCATGATGAGTTGGGGGAGCAAGAGAATGGCTCTCCTGAGGAGCTGCCAACAGCAGTGGGGGATGACACCCCTGGATTTGTGCCCCCTGCGAGACCAGGGAGCAGTGTCTCAAGTCACTGCCTGACCGCAGAGGAAAGGAGATTGTAGAGAGAATTTAGGCTGCGTTGGCAAGATTAAACATGGAGGAAGAGAAGAAGAAAGCTGAGAGGGAAGCCAAACAAGCTGAGGCTGAAAGAGCCTAAGTTGAGAAGAAACTTATATTGGCTCATGAACTGAGTCTGAAAGTGCTGGAGCTCAAGGCTAGGCAGTCTGAATCCAGCAGTGATGGTGGCAGCATACGTGCAGGACCTGCTGGACACAAGTAGGACTGTATACCCAAGGATTTGGTGCCCAGTTATGTGGTTGAAGGTGACATTGATTAGTGGTTTTCTGGTTATGAAGTTGCACTGAGTGCACAGTGTGAGGAGAGCCCCCACGTTTTGCCTGATGTATGATGTAGCCTAGAAGTTGTAGTGCCCCGGGTCTTATATAGTAGTGCCCATTGCTACATAAACAAACCAAAGTTTACAGAGACATTATAGTTAGGTTCTGAATTTGCACACACAAAACCATAGAAATTCAGCAGTTATAGTTATGGTTAAGTCAAGAAACGATAACTTGTGCCCTAAGGTAACTATAACTCGCGCACCCACCATGCACAGTTATCTCATCAATAGTTTTACTGCTAATGTTACATTGATATACTTAATGATGTTATAAAAGATTTCATAAGTGCTGTAATATCTGGGGTAATTAGCAGAGCATGGCAAGGGTGCTAGTTATAGTTACCTTAGGGCACGAGTAATAGTTACTTGAGATAACCATGACTATAACTGCAGCCTACCCCCTATATGCACACAACCCCGCACCACGCATGGTCTTAAGCAGCGGGCCAGGTCCTGAGTTAAATTGTAAGCATTCTGGAGAGGCGTGCATGGGGCCCCCCACCAAGGGATTTTTTTTTGCCTGAGATACGACCACCTCCCCGGGGCTTCATTAAAAAAAGGGGGGCAAACCCTCCTCCTATGGCTTACAAATGCTCCAGGGGACCACCACCTCCCCTGGACAAAATAAGCAATACGGGTGGGGGGCCGTGCGGACCCCACCCCGGACTCTGGAGCCACCACCTGCCTGGAGCCAAACTCTAAATTTAAATTGGGAACCGGGGGCTGCACAGGCTTCTTCCCTGAGACGATTTTGGCCGCAGGGACCCCATTCCCCGAGGCCCGGGCACATCCTGCTTTACCATTGTGGGGACCTTGGGGGGAGTCTCATAGCACCCGCGGTCCAAGCCGGCATTGCTCGTGTAGGCAGGGAGGTGCAAAATATGCAGCTCGCTGCATTCGGGAGCAGTCTTTCATCTGTTTCCCTGCCCACATGATAGCAGACAGGGAAACAGATTAAAACTCCGCTCCCAGCAAGCAGAAGCAATTTTCACACTCCTGTTTGCTGTAACAGCTCCCGCCATGCAAAAGCAAACAGATATCTCCCGAAGGTGGGCTCCTCAGGCGATAGCAGGAGCTGGCCCCAGCGCCATTAATAGTTGCAAGACTCCTAACTCGAAACTTCTTCCAGTGCATCTTTAAATACCCGCCCTGTCTGATTAATTAAGAGAATCATTATTACCTGCTTGTAAGCTGGAGGAGCAAGGCAAATAATTTTATTTCGCAGTGACACAGAGAGTGGTCCATCTAACAGATGGTGAGCATCACCTGGGAAAATAGCAGTTTTCATTCCTTCCTCCTTAATTCCTTGCATTGCATATCTTAAGGTTTACCAGGGCTTGTCATTTTGTGGCCAGCCTGATTCTGTAGGATACTTATGGCTACACCCTAAGACTGCTAGCTGCAGTAGGGTGATCAGTTGGTTACCCTGATAACCCCTAAACTGCTCCTGTATTATGGGGTCAGTGCTAAGAGTACAAAACTTACTCCTGTGTCAAGTAATCACCCCCTCCATGTAAGTAATGTTTGTCCAGATCTCTGCTTGAATCTGTCTATAATATCATTGACTTCCTGCTGTGTGTAATCTTCTAGGGAGTGCATCTAAACCTCCCCCCCCCCAGGTTTTGTGGGGTGCCCTGTATTTTCCGTCTAAATACTGGCTGTGCACGAACCACTTCTGTTTGTCTGGCTCAAGCTGGCCCCCACCTTTTTTAACCGACTCATCACTGGAATCGGAAAAATCGGTTGAGTCACAGATATTTATGTCCCGGATTTCGGGATCCCAATTTAACCCTGCTTTAGCAATAGCTAAATGAGCTTTCCTTTGATTGACTCTAACCCTATGTTTCTGATACCTGTTCAGGGCAACAGGGACAGCTGCCTTTTTGACGACAGATTGATAAGTATCCTCTTTATCTTGCAATAACTTATTCTGATAAGACAGCATGGTTACGTTATTCTTCTATAAGCAGATAACAGGATCCAGACCCATCTGCCTAAAATAGATAAATCACATCCCCGTTCTACTGGCACTTTCTGTAAACAGAGTAAAACTGTTTTTGGATTAGCATCGCTAACACATCCATCTCAATTCTCACATAATCCTGCTCCACAAGACCATTGATTCTCAAAAACATCATAGAGTGCTTTTACAACCCTGGTATGTCATTTGGAACCTGGGAAACCGCCTTTGACTTTTTGCCAAACATTTTTCATTTTTAAATCTTTCAATTCATATTCTGCTAACGACTACGCCTAATTGTTCTGCTGAGCTTCAAACAAAGAGTGTTCAAGGCTAAAGAATACAAAGAAGGCAGCACTCTTAGTCTGAGTAATTAATTTATTAAGGCACTTCCCAGAGCTCAAACAAAAGTATACAAAAATATTAACGAGAGCATTTAACTTGAATGCAGCAAAACACGTGCAGCTACTAAAATAATCACAGCGGTTGAATAATAATCAGAAAAAATGCAATATATCAAATTTATCAACAATGAATATGTATGCAGTGAATATATATATATATATACATATATATATATATTATATATATATATATATATATATATATATATATATATATATATATATATATATATACACATGCACACAGGGAAGCTAGATAATTAAGAATTAAAAGTGCATCACTATGAGGATCGGATCCAACATCATCCTTGTCCTTGCCAACGTCAAACTGTGGAACCCTGGACATCTGAGGCAGGAGAAGTTTTCCCCAATGGAACTCTGATTTTTCTGAGCAATGCGTCCACCCTCATAAATTAGTTCCTTCTGCCTCAGCACCAAGATTCCCCACCTTATATACCTTAAACAAACTTAAGAGGAAGGTTCTGGTAACCTCCTTTCTAGTAAGTTGTGAAATTCAAGTGCTGGTGGTCCTTGGTCAGTGTTGAAAACACACAAAAGGATTGGGCAGATCCCACTGTGTATTTCCAAGACAGAGCTGTACCCTTCACTGCATTGGCGGGAGGGCAGGACAGTTTGCATTTGTTTTGATGGGAATATTGCTTGGCTCAGGCTAAATCCTCATGGACCTTGTAGAAGAATGTGGTTTGTTTGAAAAACAACATAAATGTTTTTCATATAAGAAAACTATGACTGCACATTGAGAAATAATTGAATTGGAATGCATTAAGGTGGGGGGCAACCTGTTTGGTGCCACCTGTTGTGACAAATTTTGATCAGCTTGCACGTTTACATACAGATAGTGTAGAGGAATGCTTCCTTTATTATGATCAATATGAAAATTGATGAGGAAAGTTGATCTTCCCCGGAGAAAGGATGGTTACTTATTTGTTTATAACTCCATAGGATGTATTGGCTGGAGAGTGGCACATTGGGCAATTGTTTTGGTGGGAATGTTGCTCGGCTCAGCCTCAATCCTGATGGACTTTGCATGTACAATTTCGTATGTCTGAAAAACAGCACAAATATTTGTGATACAACATGATTTTCCTATAGGTTAAATTTTAATACTTATTCAGACGTAACTACAAAGGAATGCATTGAGATGAAGGTGGCCCGTTTGGTGCCACCTGTTGTGACATAATTTATTGGCTCATACAATTTACATACAGGTAGTGTAAAGAGGCGCTCTATTTATTGGAATCAATTAGAATGTTTACGATGGCACAGTTGTCCATTGATTTGATGGAAAAGTTGATTGTCTCAGCCTAAATCCTAACAGACTGTTGGACCTGGCTTATCCCCAAATGTTTTGCCTTCTTCCTCCTATTTTTTCAGACCTGTTTTTGTTGGCTTCAGAACTCTGGGCACTCTACCACTGCTAACCAGTGCTAAAGTGCAGATGCTCTCTGTCTAAAATGTATTGGTGATTGGTTTCTCCTGGATTGGCAAATCTGATTTGCTAGTAAGTCCTGAGTACAGGGCCTGTAAATCAAATGCTACTAGTTAGGCTGCAAACTGATTATGCCACCCACAAGAGTATCCCTGTAAATATGGCTAGCGCCTCCCGTTGCAGCGTATATGAGTGCAGTTTTAAACTGCTATTTCCACCTGGCAAGTGCACCCTTTTGCCAGGCCGAACCTTTCCCTTTTATGACCTGTAAGTCACCCCTAAGGTAGGCCCAAGGCTGACCATGGGCAGGGTGCAGGGTATTTAAAAGGTAGAGCATAGTGAAATACTGCTAAACTAGGTTCTCACTATTGCAAGGCCTGTCTCTCCCATAGGGTAACATGAGGAGTGCCTTGAAATATATCATAAGTGTAATTTCCCGTTGGAGCAGATCACGATTTGGAGTTTGGGGTCTCTGAACTCAAAATTTAAAAATACATCTTTTGGTGAAGTTGGTTTTTGAATTGTAAGTTTGAAAATGCCACTTTTAAAAAGTGGGCATTTTCTTGCTTAACCATTCTGTGCCTCAGCCTGTCTGCTTAAGACAGGTCTGGGTCAGGATGACAGTTGGGCTGTTTGTACATTCACTCTAGACAGTCACACAAAGCGAGCTGAGGTGTGCCTGCATATCCTGCTGGCCCATCACCAGGCTGATGTGTCCTTCTGAGCTGGAGTGGTGGGAGGAGCTGACACTTGCACCGAAATAGGGCTGTGCCTGTCCTCAGACAAAGCAGTTTCCAAATCCCTGGAATGTGTCTGGGGCCAGGACAAGGAAAGGCAGGGTCTTGTGCACTACAAAGACTTCCCTTTAAAATGTGCCAACTCCAAAGACAGAAATGGGTATAAGTACTGGACAACTGACATTACATTCTTAGAATCGTTCTGGACTGAGGAAAGTCTGCCAGGAAGAAGAGCTGGATGCTGTAGGAGGGCTGCCACTCTGCCTATTGCTTTGTTGTGTTGGCCTGCTGCTTCTGTCCTGGAAGTGAAAGGGACTTGGCCTTCTACATCCTTCTTTCAAAGGTTCTCTAAGGGCTTGGACTGAACTTGCCTCCTGTTAAGAAGTGTCAGGGACATCAAGAACTTCACCTGCCAGCACCTGGGCTCTCTTGCTGAGAGTCCTGACTTGCCAAATGCAGCCCCTGGCCTCTTGGGAGTGAGTTCTGGTGCAACAAGGAAAAAACTAGTAAATCGACTTTAAGAACGACTTCGGAACCGGCACTACTCTCTAACCCTGCGCTGCTGCCTCCACCGGAGCAGTGGTCCCCACTGAGTGCAATGACTGCGACCTACAACACAGGCCCGACGCCACCGCAGCGCCTCTGAAGCTTAGCCACAGTGTGAGCCCAGAGTGCACTGCCATTGGCACCTGTGACACCTGACTCAGCCGCAGCACTGTGGCCTCGTGGTGTGATTGCGACACCATGAAGATGATGCCTTGCGTCTTGACCTACTGGATTCATCAATCCCGCATTGTCGTAGAGAAACTACTGTATATCCCGCCGCCAACGCCCCATCACCTTCTCTGCAACCATAAGGAACCGATGCCTCACATCCTCTACCAAGCAGTAAGGAACTGACGCCTCACATCCCTGGTGGCAGTAAGGAACTGACACCGCACCGGCTTCAGCGACGCCTCACCTCCCCGACTCCGTACAACATCTTTTTTTCATCATTGTTTTCCAAGGTACTGTAACTGGGGTCTACACTACTCGTTAGCCGGCCTGTGCTCCCTTGCGGGTGGCACCAGACTGATGGAAGCGACATGGTCAAGCTGTTGGGATAGCCCCTGTTGGAGCTATTGTATTTCGAAGAACTATACTACATTTGATCTTTGAAAATGCATATCTTTACTTGTGTATGCTGGATTTTTGTCATTTAGTTTTGGTTTACTAAGATACATTTTGGCTATTTTTCTAAACGTGTGGAGTATTTTCACTGTGTTAGTGTGTGTGTGTGTGTGTGTGCACAAATACTTTACACGTTGCCTCCAAGATAAGCTAACTGCTTGAGCCAAGCTACCAATGGGGTGAGCAGGGGTTATCTTAGCTGTGTGACTGCCTTACCCTGACTAGAGTGAGGGTCCGTATTTGGACAGGGTGCAAACCACTGCCAACTAGAGACACCATTTCTAACACAGATGTAATAGTGCTGTGTTGTTATTGTAAAACAACATAGTAGTAGAATGGGAATGCAAACTCTGATAGACTGGAGTTAGTGAAATTGTTTAAGGTTCAGTAAATGAACGTGTTTTATTTAAAATATTATCCTACAAATAAGATGCAGTCTGAATAAGATGCTAACTTCAGCTTGTGGATAAGATGCCAGCTGAATAAGACACTAACTTCAG
The DNA here is from genome assembly GCF_031143425.1 of Pleurodeles waltl. Classification (NCBI taxonomy): domain Eukaryota; kingdom Metazoa; phylum Chordata; class Amphibia; order Caudata; family Salamandridae; genus Pleurodeles; species Pleurodeles waltl. The sequence goes on from NC_090442.1 coordinate 186,772,984, forward strand.
CCTTTGAATAAGAGACTAAGTTTAGGATCATCAAGTAGTGCACACAACTTGAAATTGCATCGGGTGCTATCTGAGCAAAGGCTGGTGCTGACTGAGAGTCTAGTGGAAGCAGCAGAAGACTTAGTTTAAAGTTCCTTCTACTGAAACTGACAGAGGAAGTTCTGGCTGAAGCAGGAAGCGTCCTTTCTTGAAAATCAGAACTTAGAATTTGAAAGAGTTATTCCTGCTAAAAACAAGGGCACAGCAGTTGGAGGGTTGAAGGATGAAAGAGTTGTGTCAGCTTAAAGCTCTGCGGGTCACTGATACATGCGTATCGCCACCACCGAAGCTGAATCCACAACTGGTCCAGACGAACTGTGTGTTGTGTTCTCCCCAGCCCAGGAGCATGCACAAGAACATGCCACACAGAGCTTGTAGTTAACATTTATTCATCAGTGTACATCATTCAACTGACTTATCATTCTCTTATTACTGTTAAAGACCACACTGTAGTAAATGATGATGCAAGGTAGAAAGTAGTATTGGTAAAACAGGATAAGATTTATTCACAAGGTAGGAGTCTCAGGTTACAGCTAGAAGATGTTATGAAGGTAGCAGAAAGGCCCTACCGGGAGCAGCATCCTGGCTGCTCAGCTCGCACATTCAAACTGACACTCACTCAAACCATGCACACAGCAGCATTCCATTAACTCACACTCACACTGGCTGAGCTGCAGGGGACATATAACTAGAGAGAAAATGCTTGGCATAGAAATGAGGATACCAGACACCTCTCTTCTGTACAGAAACAATATAAAATGACAATGCAGGTAAGGAGGAATCCTAAACCTCATAAAAAGAAGACAGATGATGGAAGAACAAATTTAATCACACAATACATGAAATAAATGTACCAGAGAAGGAAATAATGATAACGCAAGATCAGAAATGACAATCACATAGACTAACAGTCCTAAATGGAAATACAAAGGACAGGTGAACAAATCACATGAAAGAAGCACCCAAACTCTCCATTTACTACGCCCCAAGACATGTAACAATTCGTGTGATTTGTGTGCAACACAGGTGCCCCATCACCAGTAACAGTAATGTCTGGTGTAACCCAGTACAAGTAAAAAAAAGCAAGTATGGTTTGGGCGCAGTGCAAATGCCCATCACCAGCAACATGAATGTAAGTATGGTCTGGGTTGCAGGATCCCTGTCCCATCACCAGAAACTGAAGATCAAGTAAAAGTAAGAAACCTATGTTCGTTAGTAAAGTTAGTAAAGTTAGTGGGCAAAAAACATAACCCCCACTATAAGTAGCATTGGCATAAGGTGCAACACTCACACGGTATACTGCCTAGCACACAAACAGCACACAGGGGTTTACTCCTTAGAGTATAGAGTTGCCGAGTAAAAATGGTAAACACAGACCACAGCAAAATTAAAATATCAGGCACAAAGTCAGAAAATGCAGTACACAGTAAATGCAGACCAGCATAGATCATACAAAAGGACAGAAAATTAAGCACAGTATAAACCAATAGGTAGAAAATAAAGAACTATGTCCAGCAATTATAATAAAAGTTCCTGATGAGCGATCTCTCACCCAAAATTTTTTTGAAGTGTAAGGTACCTGAAGACACCTCACAGAATCACAGAACAACAGGAATAATAAAGATCATATTGCACTATAGAGAATGATAGTCCTTTGTTGATGTTGTGAATGCTGGAGAAAAAAGTCCTACTTCACTTTCAGTGATATGCTGTGGATGTACTGAAGTCCTTTATTACTGTTGATGAGTGTAGCACAGCAAGAGATGAAGTAAACGAAGAAGTGGAAGTCTGAACAATGACCATAGGTATGATTAAAACAGGTCAACCGCTCACTTGCCAAAGGTTCAGCGCTCATCCAGAATGAATAAAAGAATAAAGTCTTTAAGAAACTTACTGGGAACACTGCTTGGTGATTCATCAGCAGTGCTGCAGATGGCTGCTTGCACAGTTCTGCCACACCACGTGATATGAGGTAGTTGAGCTGTACCTTGGGTGGACCCTGAGGGTACAGGGTCTAATGTCTGATTAGGGCTTTCAGATAGAACAACCTCAACTGGGCTTGCAGGAACCAATGATCGGCCAGACAGATGTCTGATATGTGACGAGTCCCTTCTTATGGATTTGCCAGGACAGTGCGCTGTTATCTTGTGTCCCTTGCGCTTCGCATCTTTCAAAGGTTCAACATCAAATGGAGGTTCTGTCTTTTGCTTCGGTTTTGTTTGACGAGAACCCAGTCACCTATGTCAAACACAAAATCCTGAGTTTGACGACAATGATCTGCATATGTCTTCATTAGACCTGGCATCCTTAGGGTGGTCTTACTCCAGACATTGTGCCTTTCACCTCCTGTTTTTGCTGTATCTTTTTGTCGGTCTTAGGACTTTGAGCACTTTACCACTGCTAACCAGTGAAAGTACATGTGCTTCTCCCCAAAACATGGTAACACTGGTATATTCACAATTGTCATATGTAATTTACTTGTAAGTCCCTTGTGAAGTGGTATACCATATACCCAGGGCCTGTAAATTAAATGCTACTAGTGTGCTTGCAGCACTGATTGTGCCAGCCTCTTAAGTAGCCCTATAAACATGTTTCAGGCCTGCCACTGCAGAGCCTGTGTATGTAGTTTCGCTGCCACTTCAACTTGACATTTAAAACCTCTTGCCAAGCCTTAAGTTCCCCTTTTATTACATATGTCCTCCCTGAGGTAAGCCCTAGGTGGACCATGGGGCACGGTGCTGTGTAAGTAAAAGGCAGGACATGTACTTTTAAGTTTTACATGTCTTGGTTGTGAAAAACTTCCAAAGTCGTTATTCACTATTGTGAGGCCTACTCCTTGCATAGGCCAGCATTGGGAATTCATTTATATGTTTTTTAAATTGTAATTCCTGATCAGAAAGGAGTAGCTGTGTCATGTTTTATATCATTGGAATGGTAGTGATAAATCCTCTTTACTGGTGAAGTTGGATGTATTATTATTATTTTAGCAATGCCACTTTTAGAAAGTGGTATTTTTCTGCCCTCACTGCTCTGTGTGCTTGATAGCCTGTCTCCAATATACGTCTGGACTGGGCTGGGTGACAGCAACATTTTTGCAATACCCCCAAGAAAGCCACAACAAAGGACACTCAACTGCATGTGCATTCATTTGCATAAAGGTGGGTCTTCCTGGGCTGAGAGGATGGGGAGGGCTTACCCTTACACTTCAAAGAGTAGTGGCCTGAGTCCCACACAAAGGGCTGGAGCCAGGGTCGGGATGAAAGGGGGACCTGTGCACTCCAAGCAGTTTTGAAGTCACCCCAATTTCAAGGTATAAGTACTGAGGCTCTGACCCCATGAAATCAGATCACTACTGGACTTGGGAAGAACTATGCTGAAGTAAAGACTGGTGTGCTGTAAGGTTTGCAACTCTGCCTGGATTTTCTGTTCTAAGGAACTGCTTCTCTGCTTTGCTGAGATGCCCTGTTGCCTGCTGATCTCCCCCCTGCTGAGCACAAGACCAGGACTCATCTCATCTGAACCCAGAGTGAGTCCACGGGCCTGCTCCCTGTTTGTCTGCAGTTCCAGGGACATCAAAGACTGCCTGCAACTCTCCTGGTGCTGCTGGACTCTGCCATCTGTGAGTCCTATCCTTGCCTGAGGTACCCACTCCAGTCCTGGGCCTCTGAAGTGGGTGCCTGCACTTTTTTCAACCTCAAAGCATCAAGAGCTTTGCACCAATTGGAGTTGACGCATCACCCTCTGACCTCAAAGCAGCTGCACTGTAGTGGGTCCACATCCGCTGAACCAAGAACCATGGCTACTGAACGTGCAGAGTCAGAGGTCTGTAGCAAGCACCCCAGGGAGGCGGTGGAGGAAAGACCCGCAGGCCTAGCCGATACAGTGGAGTCCTCACAGGACGCGGAAGCTGGAGAGGGAGCCAGAACTGACCCACGCCGAACCAGAGAAGAGACAGGAGGAGGACAAGTCACCCACCACGTTTCATGAGGAGCGTGGCTAAGTCAGGTACAGGACTGCATATGCGGCTGTTGCGGAAAGTTAAGAGGCAGTGGGGCAAGTGGGACAGGGAATACCCCTAGATAGGTGGTGCATGCAAGCAGAATTTGTGGTGGGAGGAGCGGATGGCACCTATATAAGTTGGGGAGCACAGTGGAAACACCTGATAAAATAGGTTGCCTGAGACCAGGACGAACTATGGACTGATGGTGATAAGCACGGGTGAACCCAGTCACCTCACGACCCTTGCCTTCCCCTGCCTGTTAGAGGTACTAATTTACACTTACTTGGACCTCTGTTCCTCTTTCTTTCCTGAGGCTCACATCGACCCTGGAGCAATCAGAGTGAGGGCAAGAGATTAGGGAATCCCTAAAGAAACCAAAAAAGAATAAGAGAATAAGAAGAGAACTGAGTAATCAAGGGTGTGAAGCAACACCCCAACCTAAATAGGAAACACTGTATAATGATCAATAGTGATATAAAGAAAAATCAAATAAAGAGTGGACATCACTTACCCCTACCCCGTCTGAATATACTTACCTTATCTGTGATGATCGTGAAATGCTTTCCATACAGAAACACATGAAAATGACCCCAGGCCCATACTACCTGTGTCTACCCATTTTCAATTGCATGTTTTATACTTTTGAAGCTGTGGTCACATTCATCGGCCCATCGAGACTGGACATTTAATTTTGTCATGTCTCGCAATGGGGTACTCACTGTGGCAAAGTCATGAATATACCTTGAACTACAGCTGGCCATGCTGTACCAAGACCGTACCATGGTGACATCTTGTAGAGAACTGGTGGCTGATAGTACTCGCACTTTCTCAGGATCAGGAGTCATTCCTCCATCAGAAAATAGATGCTGAAAGAACTTTGGGTTTTGTTTTGTGAAATTCACACTTTTTGGCATTTAATTTGAGGCCTGTATCTGTAAGTAACTGACACACTTGTTTGGGAGCCTTATCATGTTCCTTCCGTGTTGTAAGCACCAAATACCAGTATATTGTCACTGTAATTGAAGGCATGTGTGACAGGCTGAATGATTCTGCGTATAGTATCTTGGAATATTTCTGCAGCAAATGACACTCCAAAGCTCAATCTGTTGTATCTGAACAAACCAACATGAGTTGAAAAAGTGGTAATGTACCTGCAGTTTTCTTCCAGTTCAAGTTGATGCTATAACTTATCCAGGTCACTAAGGGAGAAGACTTTGGCTCCATTCAGCAGCATGATCATATCCGCAATGTGCGAACCAGGATGTCTTTCTCTCTCAATTGCTTTGTTGGTGTAGGAGGCTGGCCTGGCTTGTAGTGGGTACCAAAGGTACTTACACCTTGTGCCAGGTCCTGTTATCCCTAATTAGTAGAATAGAGGTGTTTCTAGCAGCTTAGACTGATAGAAGGTAGCTATGGCAAAGCAGCTTAGGCTGAACTAGGAGACATGCAAAGCTCCTACTATACCACTTATATCATATGCACAATATCATAAGAATACACAATACTCAGAGTTACTAATAATAAAGGTACTTTATTTTTATGACAATATGCCACAAGTATCTCAGTGAGTACCCTCAGTAAGAAGGTAAGTAATATCCACAAGTTATATGTACACAAACCAAAAATAGGTGAGTAAGAGTCAGAAAAGTAATGCAAACAGTGTAGAATTACAATAGGTTGCAATAGGTGAACATAGGTCTAGGGGCAACACAAACCATATACTCCAAAAGTGGAATGTGAATCACGAATGGACCCCAGACCTATGGGAGCTGTAGAGGGTCGCTGGGACTGTAAGAAAACAGTCAGGGTGTCCAAGATACCCCACCCCAATACCCTGAAAAGTAGGAGTAAAGTACACCTACTACCCCAAAAGAGCACAATAGTCGTGATAGGGGGATTCTGCAAGAACAACAAACACCAGCAGTGCACTGAAAACGGATTCCTGGACCTGATGACCTGCAAAGCAAGGGGACCAAGTCCAATAGTCGCAACAGTGTCCAAGGGGGGCAGGAGCCCAGATCAACCCGGATGAAGGTGCAAGGAAGCTGCCTCCGGATGGAAGAAGCTTGGAGTTCTGCAAGAAAGAAGAGGACTAGGAACTTCTCCTTTGGATGGAAGATGTCCCACGTCGCAATGAAGCTTGCAGAGGTGTTCCCACGCCGAAATACCGCAAACAAGCCTTGCTAGCTGCAGGGGTCACTGTAGAGATTTTTGGGTGCTGCTGGGGACCAGGAAGGACCAGGATGTCGCCCCTTGGAGGAGGAGACAAGGGGGGCATTCAGCAACTCAGAGAGCCCTCACAGAAGCAGGCAGCACCCGCAGAAGTACCTGAACAGGCACTTGTAGGATTTGTGAATCGGAGTCCACGCAGAGTTACAAAGGAGGGTCCCACGACGTCGGAGGCCAACTCAGAGGGTTGAGCACTGCAGGACGGAGTGCTGGGGACCCAGGCTAGGCTGTACATGAAAGAAATCCTGGAAGAGTGCACAGGAGCCGGAGTAGCTGCAAATCACGCAGTACACAGGTTTGCAGTCTAGTGTGGGGAGGCAAGGACTTACCTCCACCAAACTTGGACTGAAGGATCACTGGACTGTGGGAGTCACTTGGATAGAGTTCCTGTTTTCCAGGGACCATGCTCGTCAGGATGAGAGGGGACCCAGAGGACCGGTGATGCAGTCTTTTGGTGCCTGCGTTAGCAGGGGGAAGATTCTGCCGACCCACGCGAGATTTCTTCTGTGCTTCTGGTGCAGGGTGAAGGCAGGCGACCCCCAGAGCCTGCACCACCAGGAAACAGTTGAGAAAGCCGGCAGGATTAGGCGCTACAGTGTTGCTGGTAGTCGTCTTGCTACTTTGTTGCGGTTTTGCAGGCATCCTGGAACAGTCAGCAGTCGATCCTTGGTAGAAGTCGAAGAGGGAGATGCAGAGGAACTCTGGTGAGCTCTTGCATTCGTTATCTGAAGAATTCCCCAAAGCAGAGACCCTAAATAGCCAGAACAGGAAGTTTGGCTACCAAGAAAGGAGGATTGGCTACCAAGAAAGGTAAGAGCCTATCAGAGCGGGTCTCTGACGTCACCTGCTGGCACTGGCCACTCAGAGCAGTCCAGTGTGCCCCCAACACCTCTGTTTCCAAGATGGCAGAGGTCTGGGACACACTGGAGGAGCTCTGGGCACCTCCCCTGGGAGGTACTGCTCAGGGGAGTGGTCACTCCCCTTTCCTTTGTCCAGTTTCGCGCCAGAGCAGGGCTGGGGGATCCCTGAACCGGTGTAGACTGGCTTATGCAGAGATGGGGACCATCTGTGCCCATCAAAGCATTTTCAGAGGCTGGGGAGGCTACTCCTCCCCAGCCCTTCACACCTATTTCCAGAGGAAATCCTTTGTTCTGCCTTCCTGGGCCAGGGCTGCCTGGACCCCAGGAGGGCAGAAACCTGTCTGAGGGGTTGGCAGCAGCTGCAATGGAAACCCCGGAAAGGCAGTTTGGCAGTACCCGGGTTCTGTGCTAGAGACCCGGGGGATCATGGAATTGTCCCCCCAATACCAGAATGGTATTGGGGGGACAATTCCATGATCTTAGACATGTTACATGGCCATGTTCGGAGTTACCATTGTGACGCTATACATAGGTAGTGACCTATGTATAGTGTACGCGTGTAATGGTGTCCCCGCACTCACAAAGTCCGGGGAATTTGCCCTGAACGATGTGGGGGCACCTTGGTTAGTGACAGGGTGCCCACACACTAAGTAACTTGGCACCCAACCTTCACTAAGTGAAGGTTAGACATATCGGTGACTTATAAGTTACTTATGTGCAGTGAAAAATAGCTGTGAAATAACGTGGATGTTATTTCACTCAGGCTGCAGTGGCAGGCCTGTGTAAGAATTGTCAGAGCTCCCTATGGGTGGCAAAAGAAATGCTGCAGCCCATAGGGATCTCCTGGAACCCCAATACCCTGGGTACCTCAGTACCATATACAAGGGAATTATATGGGTGTACCAGTATGCCAATGTGAATTGGTAAATTTAGTCACTAGCCTGTAGTGATGAATTTAGAAAGCAGAGAGAGCATAAACACTGAGGTTCTGGTTAGCAGAGCCTCAGTGATAAAGTTAGGCACCACACAGGTAACACATACAGGGCACATACTATGAGCACTGGGGTCCTGCCTGGCAGGATCCCCGTGACACAAGGGCTAAAACAACATGCATACAGTGAAATATGGGGGTAACATGCCAGGCAAGATGGTACTTTCCTACACAACCCCCCCCCCCCAAACAAAGGACAATAAGACTAGCCATGACCTGATGAGTCTTCACTGTTTAAGTGGAAATATCTGGAGAGTCCATCTGCATTGGAATGGGTACTCCTGGGTCTATGTTCCACTGTATAGTCCATTCCCTGTAGAGATATGGACCACCTCAACAATTTGGGGTTTTCACCTTTCATTTGTTTTAGCCAAAGTAGAGGTTTGTGGTCTGTCTGAACATTAAAGTGAGTGCCAAACAGGTATGGCCTCAACTTTTTCAGTGCCCAGACCACAGCAAAGGCCTCCCTCTCTATGGCAGACCAACGCTTTTCTCTAGGGTTCAACCTTCTGCTGATAAAAGCAACTGGTTGATCCTGGCCCTCAGAATTCAGTTGTGATAAGACTGCCCCTACCCCTAATTCAGATGCATCAGTTTGAACAATCAATTTATTGGAGTAACATGGGCTTTTTACGACAGGTGCAGAGCACATGGCCTGTTTGAGCTCCTCAAAAGCTTTCTGACAGCTAGCTGTCCATAACACCTTCTTGGGCATTTTCTTGCTTGTGGGGTCATTAAGAGGGGCTGCTATGGAGCCATAATTTTTAATGAATCTCCTGTAGTACCCTGTGAGGCCTAAAAAGGCTCTCACCTGGGTCTGAGTTGTAGGGGGAACCCAATCCATGATTGTCTGGATTTTCCCCTGTAGTGGTGCAATCTGTTCTCCACCTACCAGGTGGCCCAGATAAACCACTTTCCCCTGCCCTATCTGGCACTTTGAGGCCTTGATAGTGAGGCCTGCCTTTTGCAGGGCCTCCAAAACTTTCCAAAGGTGGACCAGGCGCTCATCCCAGGTTGAGCTAAAGACAGCAATATCATCAAGATATGCTGCACTGAAAGCTTCCAACCCTTGCAGGACTGTGTTCACCAACCTCTGAAAAGTGGCAGGTGCATTTTTCAAACCAAAGGGCATTACTGTGAATTGGTAGTGCCCTCCTATCATTCTGGTCATGCCATTGCTTTTGCAGCTCCTGGCTGGCCTGAAGGTTTTACTGGCCTTTTTCATGTACTCAGCCATTCTGGATCTTAGGCCCAGTACATAATCCACTGTGTCCTGTTTAGGAGCTTTTAAAGGTTGTTCCCAACCCTCCTTCACAAGAGTGGGTGGACCTCTTACAGGGTGCCCAAAGAGGAGTTCAAACATGGCCCTATGCACTATACATAGGTAGTGACCTATGTATAGTGCACGCGTGTAATTGTGTCTCCGCACTCACAAAGTCTGGGGAATTTACCCTGAATGATGTGGGGGCACCTTGGCTAGTGCCAGGGTGCCCACACACTAAGTAACTTGGCACCCAACCTTCACTAAGTGAAGGTTAGACATATAGGTGACTTATAAGTTACTTATGTGCAGTGAAAAATGGCTGTGAAATTACGTGGACGTTATTTCACTCAGGCTGCAGTGGCAGGCCTGTGTAAGAATTGTCAGAGCTCCCTATGGGTGGCAAAAGAAATGCTGCAGCCCATAGGGATGTCCTGGAACCCCAATACCCTGGGTACCTCAGTACCATATACAAGGGAATTATATGGGTGTACCAGTATGCCAATGTGAATTGGTAAATGTAGTCACTAGCCTGCAGTGACGAATTTAGAAAGCAGAGACAGCATAAACACTGAGGTTTTGGTTAGCAGAACCTCAGTGATACAGTTAGGCACCACACAGGGAACACATACAGGGGCACATACTATGAGCACTGGGGTCCTGCCTGGCAGGATCCCAGTGACACAAGGGCTAAAACAACATACATACAGTGAAATATGGGGGTAACATGCCAGGCAAGATGGTACTTTCCTACAGTTGGCTTGCCGCATTTCCACGCAGATGAGCACTGGACCTCAACTGCCTATTTTTGGCACTACCACTATGGGTGAAACCAACGGTGCGGAACCAGTACAGCGCTAGATAATGTCATGATTCAGCAAGGCTTCTAGTTCCTTCTTGACCGCTTCTTGTAAATGAAATGCTATTCAGTGGTGTTGCTGTGCAACAGGTCGGATGTCTTCATTAATGTGAAGTTGCACCATCATCGTTTTGAGCCTTCCTAGGCGATGAAACAGTGACGGAACTGGCTCTCAATTTTAAATTGCGTATTTAGGTTGTAATTGATAGATATCAGTCCCATGTCAGCAGCAGTTGCAAAAATAAGTAGTTATGCACTAGATGGAGTACCTTAAAGGACGTGTATTGGGGCGTGCACAGACATCTTTTTATGCTGCAAGGTCGCTGTGAATGATCCTTGACTCCGCAACGGTTAAGAAGCAGCCCATGTGTACACCTTCGTATTTGGCGCTTTGAGTCGTGGTACAGGTAACAAACTGTTAAACTGTTCGACGGGCGTGATGTTGATCGATGCACCGCTATCAAAGGTTGTGTTTCATTAACTCACTTGTTTTTGGTGTTTGTTTGTCTTCTTTGCAAGTGCCAAGGCCCACATGTGCATGTTGCGTCATTTTATTCATGATCATTACACATTCACCCTGTTCACTGTCGCCTGATGGTGATTTTGAGAAACTCTTGCAGGATGAATGTGATGAAGATCGACTTTGTTTAGTTTCCACCTCTCGCAGTTGAGGTTGCTTTTTGCCTTTGTGGGTGAGGGGAGATTGCTTCTGGAACCTTCTGGCGTCCATTTTCTCACCTCACAGTGACGCAAATAGTTTCTCTTTTGCTTTGCAAACCATTATGAAGTGATTCTCCTTTTCGCACGTTCGTCCAATGGCTGGATACTTATTTTCATGTAGAAATTAAAATCGTCATCGGAAACACAGTCCTTCTTTCCTTGATGTTGTCGACTTGCTGGTGTCTACTCGGTGCTTATGTCTACTCTTCATGATCAATGCTGAGTCACCTTTTGCTGTTACCGCTTCTATTTCGGGGGTTTGACGATCTGCTTGCTCCTTGGCTCTGGCAGCCATCAGTACTTTTTCTAGACTGAGTGTCTCTCGCAACATGTCTCTTCTGAATGAGTCCGACAAACAACCATCAATGATTCTGAGGCACATTGCGCCTTCATCATTAAGGGCCAGATGTAGCAATATTGCAAATTGCGAGTTGCAATTTGCGAGTCCGAGCGACTCGCAAATTGCAACTTGCAATTTGCAATGCAGAACGGTGTCTCAGACACCGTCTGCGACTCGCTATGGGGTCGCAAAGACCCACCTCATTAATATTAATGAGGTGGGTCGCAAATTGCGGCCCCATAGCGACTATGGGCACTCGCAGATATGGAGGCCTGCTGTAGTCAGCAGACCTCCATGTCCGTGACTGCTTCTAAATAAAGCAGTTTTTTTTTTTTCAAGTGTAGCCCGTTTTCCTTAAAGGAAAACGAGCTGCACTTTAAAAAAAAACGAAACCTTTTGTTTCGGTATTTTTTCAGGGCAGGTAGTGGTCCCTTGGACCACTACCTGCCCTGAAAAAATATTTTGTGGTCCATTCACAAAGGGGAAGGGGTCCCATGGGGACCCCTTCCAATTTGCGAGTGGGTTACCATCCACTTCAAGTGGATGGTAACTGCAACTCCATTTGCGACCGCATACGCGGTCGCAAATGGAATTGCATACCACTGCGAGTCGCAAATAGGAAGGGAACACCCCTTCCTATTTGCGAGTCGGAAATGCATTTTGCAAGTCGGTTCCGACTCGCAAAATGCATTTCTGCATAGGAAACTCCGATCTGCTACTCGCAATCGGCAATTTTTGCCGTTTGCGAGTCGCTAATTGTTTCCTACATCTAGCCCTAAGTTCACTAAATTTGCAATGTTTGATGAGCAAATCAAATCTCTCAACAAACTCATCCATTGTCTCACCAACTTGTATCGCTTGATAGAAAAAGTACCTTTCATAGGTGACATTTGCCACTGGATTAAACTTGGCTTCCAAAGCTTATTTGATTTGACGTACAACATTGACTCAGTTTGTGAGATTCATTTATCACTTCTTTCACTCAATCACTGGCGAGATAAAAAAAAATATTTAATGATTCTCTCATCATTTACTTGTTCCAGAGCATCTATGAAATAATCTAACATCTCGACCCATGTTGTCCATCTAGCGCCAATCTTCTGCTTTTTGGCGGTGTTGAATGGTGGAGGAGGTTTCAAAAATGTGGTAGCACTGTACTCCATGTCTCTTGTGGTAGCCGCAGGGAGCCATCCCTTTCTTGAAGACTTTTTTAGTGCACTGGCTGCTGAATTACCCTGTGTTTGGCAACTTCTCCAGGGACCAACAAGCTTGCGAGCACAACCCTGGAATATGCTTTTGAGTCACTTTGCCCAATTTGAGGTGGTAAGGCTGGTGAGTAATTTTCACTATTCATACCTGGTTGTCACTGCCTTCTAGCGTTATATTTGGTTGTCGCTGCCATTTATGTTGTACCTGGTGTTCACTACCTTTAGGCCTTCAACTTCTCCATTAGGCCTTATATGGGCTGGAGTGGAGGTTGCACTCCACATACGCCAACTGCAGGCTTTTTCGTGCCAGCTTAGGGTGCATGTGGCACACACAAGCAGTTTGCTATTTCCTTGCAAACTCTCAGGGAGAGCATTTCTGTTTCTTTGGGGCACCCATCCCCTACTCATCGCCAGTTGTCACGTCCTTTCAAGCCCAGTGGCATGCACAAGAACACCCCACACATGGAGCTTGTAGTTAATATCTTAATTCATCAGCATACAACATTCAACTGACTGCTCATTCTCTCATAACTGTTAAAGACCACATCTCCCCAAATTATTGCGTAATCCCTTCATTGAATCCGCCCAGGGTCACGGAGCAGGGTTTGATTGGGATCAAAAATAGGTCAGTGCACCCTAAAAAAATTAGCCCACATTTGAGGATTGCGTCTTTCTGAGAAACACTGCTTCAGTATTTTAAGTATTTTGAAAAGAAGGAGGGGTAGTTTCTCTAAAGGAGGCATGCTTTCTTAACTTCACTGGGATAAAAAACAATTTAATGCTGCCAGGACCCTTTATGCATGGATTAGTTCACACTGGTGAACCACACCTGAATATAAATGAGGCCACTTCTGCTCAGACCCCCAGTCTGTTCAATCTGCATATATTAATGGGCCGGCTCAGCGAGAGACTGGGAATGACACCTCTGCTCCATTTGTGAAAGTGAGGTAACAGAGGCTCCTTTGCTTTCAGTATGGCCGTTGAGGCCCCCACTGGGCCGCTAGTGAAATCTGAACAGTGGCTACCGTGCTGGCCATAAAAGCGGCCCATAGGTGCAATTTACGATACCGGCCCATTGCCTGAGTGCCCGCCTTACCAATCCGACCCTGCTGCAGGGTCCTGGTGCTCACAGACCTAAGGCACTACACTGTGTACAAATAAGAGCATACTGAATATTTTTTCCGCTTCTCCATTTATTTACATTCCTGTAAGATCAAAGTGAGTCTCTAGATGATTAGATTATATACATAGATGAAATTAATACTTTGTTCTAGTCGCAATTAAGTGCCACATGTAAGATCAAAGTCTGTATCTAGATGATTATATACACAGATGAAATGAATACTTTGTTCTAGTCGCAATTAAGTGCCACATGTAGGCATTAAAATGTCACTCATCCCGACCTAAAAATAGAGAATTGTCACACACAGAAGCAAACTGAAAACTTGGCAGCTGTGCACCAACAGCAAGGAAAGTGTCTCCCTAGTATAATGTGAATTGTGTTGTGTATTTGGCAATAGAAACCCTCTGACAGTTTAAAAGAATGATTAGGTTTAAAACCACTTGCATGTTTTAAATAATTTATGGAGAATTTATAAAAATTAACTTATAGAGAATGTAAAAAAAAATTGTCAGCGCCCGCCCTTCCAAATTCCAACATACACCTAAAAAAAAACAAAATAACTGAGCTAATCAACCGTGGAATTGGGAAATTCAAGAACTCGGCATGTGCCATTGATGGTAATTCAGACTTGCTTTACACCAGTGAAGGACTGGTCACTAGTGTTCAACATCGTGCTTGACAATAAGCATGGACAATCTGCCCGCCAACATCCACTGTAGTACACAGTACACTTGCGAACTAACGTTCCCAGCCGCCCCTGGTTTCCGCTCTTCCATGGCTAGGCTGTTGGGAGTTGTAGTTCTAAAACACGCCCCTCTCGTCTTCGTCCCACCCTAGTGAGAAGAGAAAACACTCACGCTCCCAGAGTTCTCCGCGCGCATCCTGGTTCCTGCTCGGACATATCTCCTCTGTTTGTCAGATTGTAAACAAACCGGAGGGGTATTCTTTTAAAGAGCGAGGAAGGACTTCGTCCGGCTGGAGGCAGGGGCCGGCAAGCTTCTGGAAAATTCAGAGCGGGTCTGTGCAAGTGCAGGTGCGGCCAGCGGCTGTGAGTGGGTAGGCTGTGGCCGACAGCTGCCGTAGCGGCGCAGAGGTTAGGGCCTGATGGACGACAGCAAGGTAAGCGCCAGCAATGCAGGCTCAGGGTGACGCCCCCTGCCTATGGAGATGTCCACATAACTCAATCTCGTAGCTCCCTTGATAGCACAATGTAATGCTTGCTCGTGCGTTGCTCAGTTCGCAGAGCTTACTAATGTGATGTAGAGGAATGCTGCGCCTAAAAGGTCAGGACAGCATCTGCCGCGGTGTCACCTTGAACAAACTTGAAATCCGTGTATATATGTTTGTAAAGTTTGTTACTCGCTAACGTCTAAATGGAGGGTCTGAACATATTTACCCTTGACAGAGGAAGAGGAAGCTTCCGAAGGAAAAGGAGGCGCGACTTGCCTGAAAGTTTATATAAACTACACCGACAATGTTATAACGAGGGTGTTTGTAACATTGACTACTCCAAATTAGTTAAACCTGCTGTAATTGTGTAGCTATTCAGGACCAAGTCACGTGGTTAGATCGACTACTTTATCCGTTATGGAGCATCGAATGCTATGTTCAGCAACATTGTTACCTAGCTGATTTTAAATGCATGAAAGTGAATCTAAAGGGCTTGCATTAGGATAGGAAACCGTTATTTCTTAAAGGAACCATGCACCTGTTGCAGATGTTATTGAGGGCAAGGCCCTCCAAAGGAGCTCTCTGACCCACCCATTGCCCGTTTGTGGAAAAGGTGTGACCTTTGTGTGGTTTTTAGACCGTGATGACTCTCTTGTGAAAGTATGTGTGAAAATTAGTAGGAATGTATAATAATGTTCCCTCCAATGTCGTAAAAAGAGCATGGTATCATTGTATACTCCCATTACAACAAAACACAGAACATGCAGGTGTAATTAAGACTCAGACAGCAAAATGACACACATAAACTTTAAAGACTTTTGCCCTCCTAAAGAAAGTGAACATTTTATGTAGTTTAAAAAAAAAAAAACTATTTTATAACAAACCGTCCCAAAGGCGATCAGCAGTGACAGACATTTATGTAGTTGGCTTTTGATATTAATCAGTGGCGTAGTATGAACATACTGCAGGGTCTTTGTTGACATTTACAGAATCTGGAAGACCTAAAAACAGATAATGTCTATAACTCACTTATTCACAGTCCTGCTCAGTATATTTCACCTGCTATTGTCTTTAACTAATAATTCCCGCCGCCTCCTTCCCAACTTAAACACCAAGATAGTCAGGCTCTGCATTTGTGTATTACCCGATAGAATAGAAATAAGTCATGTCCCTGGCAGTGTTGCTTAATATCCAAATTCACTTATGGAACATCAGATGGGAAGGGACTAGAACTGTCCACTGGTTACACTTTCCGGTACTCAGGAAGGTCTGCATTTATCAATCACCTTCCGTTGCTTGCAGTTGGAACTGTTCCAACATAATTTTCCACACCATAGAAATTGGTTGTTTAAGTAAACCTGTGTACTGTCTGCAGCCCCCATCGGCACACCTCCTCCTTCCACTGCAACACCAAGGGGTAAGTAAACCCGTGTACTTTCTGCAGCCCCCATCGGCACACCTCCTCCTTCCACTGCAACACCAAGGGGGAGAATGGCAATCAGCAACGTTGTATCTGTCACTTAGCCAGTAGTAATGCCCGGTCTACGAAACGTTCCAGAGTGCGGGCACGTTCCGATCTTGTGTAGCGCCCCAGTATGCAGTGTTCCATTGTATCCCAATATGAGTCTTCTGTTAGTGGGTCACCAACTCCTTCCCAGTAGGGTGACAGGTGGTGACATGCCCATATCATGTGTATCAAATCCTCAGCCTCAATGCAGCATTGGGGACAAGTAGATGCCGCTGCAGAAAAGAGTACATGGACCCTTGACGGCGTCAGTTGTGCCCTATGAAAGATTATAAATTGAATAAACTTAAGGGGTATATGGGTGACATATTCTAAGAGGAACTGCCACTCCTTGTCATGAGGCAGGCGTGCAATCTCAGTTTCCCGTTTGTCTCGAAATGGGGACAGTGACAACTGGAGATGAGGGGGGTAGGCCTTTATAGAGCCACCAAACTAGATGCCTACCTGTGGCCATCTCGTGAATTGCTCTACCAGTGCGTGTGTTTGTGGTTCTACTCTTGTCTGCGTCCAGTGTGTTCTAATCGCAGTCGAGTGCATGCATGAGGAAGAGGGTCCCAGGGAGAGCGTGCAGTGAAAATGTTATGTATGCAGTGAAATAAAACATTTTAGGACCAAATTGTTTTATTGTTGCCCTACTGTGTCAGTTCCTGATCTGCAGCACTGGATACAAAACTTGCATCATGATAATTAAAGACCATTCTGTAGCTCATTCTACTTATTTCACATGTAACGCATGTGTATAGAGTTGGGTATCCGTGTCAGTACGGTGACTTCTGCCAGATTCAGGTGTAAACTGCAGGACCCAACTTTTGAGCATTTCATCCTTCTGAGGCTGTTAGAATAATTTTTATTGGCTCGATGACTTTGTGTTATCAAATGCCGAAATGTGTTGTAGCAAGAGCTACGTTAAACAAGCATTTGCAATGCAGTAGGTCACGCGTTTTCTTGATAAATTTATAACTGGATTTTTTTTGCCACATATATTGGTCAACCCTGCTGCATAATTTGTTCCTCTGCCACATAATTCCAATGACTCTGCATATAACCAAAACACTTGGCTAAAGCTAATTTGACTCCCTTTTCCCAGTTCTATCTTTCAAATGAACAGTACTGGGGCTTCAAATTTTATCTCCAACTATATGAGCTCAAGCAGCACAGAACGCAAAGTGCTAGGGATTCCCACTATCATCAGAAAAGCGGGGCATTTTGCAAACATCAAATAATGTCAACAATTTTTGTATCAACTGATTTAATTAATCGCCAGCTCTCATTAACTTAGAAACACAGACAATTAAGCACTAATAGCTAATTAAATGCAGCATTTACACACATTATTATCAAGAGGTTTAATTGCTCTCTGGTAATGACTGGTTTCTCTGCTGCCACATTGGAAGACTTCCCTGTGTTTTGTAGTCGACCCTCTCAGAAAACAGGGATGAGCCATATTTATTTACTGAAATTTGCTAGGACAGGTGATGGAACACAGCAAAGCCTGGGCACCTAGTGTTATTGGCTAACTATCTAGAACTAAGGGAAAGGATCTCACTTTGAAATGGTACTACTTGACTGCTATGAAGGCTAGAGTGGTATGCTACCCCAGGAAAAAGTTGAATGTAGCCTTAGTCTAGTTTATCTCCGGCGCAGATTTTTTGACTCCTCCATTCACAGTTGTCAGCACATGGGTTTTCCCAACAACAAAGAAACACTGTAGTCCGTCCCTGCTTGTTTCCTGGGTGGTCGATCGGAGCGAAGAAATGCACAAAAATAAAATCACCCGGTCTCCAGAGCGCTGAGGGAGCAGCTGTGGTGTGCCGTGATAATCAAATAAACGGCGCACAGTGGTGAAACATGAAAGCAGCGCCATGACAGGATTTACAGGCTTGTTTACACTTGCGCTTGAAATGTGCAGGCAGGGGGAATAGCTGTGCATAAGGAGGGCCTTCCCATGGAAGAGGGAGGAAAGTCTTAGAATGCCCAGCAAATGTGACCAGATAAGATTAAGATTTACAGCAGAGCTCAGAAAGCTGGGCACTCCTCTCCAGCGCTCTAGATGAAAGACCAAAGTAGTCCTTGAACACATCTTAAAATGGTGAGCAGTGTATTTAGATAGTAGTTGGTTGGATCTCCTTGGAGGAGTCAAAAAAGAAAAAAGGTGGGACAAAGAGTAGATCACCCAGTAGCACGCAATGATTTTTAAAGGACACTGGCTTACACAAATCTCAATGATTGGGTGGAGCTGAATCTCAGAAACCATCTGCAGCAGGTCAATAAGCGACAGCGCAAGCGCTGTTTAGGCTCGACCTAAAAACAAATTCATTATATTAGTTCAATGAAAAAATAGAATTTTCAGTGGAAATTAAAGGTACAGTAGATGTAGACTGCGCCATATAAACAAGCATTGGCAAATCCAGTAGATCTGCCCTTCAGTGGCATTACCTGTGTATTTTTTTCCCTATGCTGTTATGCATGGACATAAAGTGCTAAAACAGCATTAGCAAAAACAACAAAAAGACAATCATAGCTGCGTAATGATTTCTGTGCCTGCATCATGACATCAAATACATTTTTTAACTTTTAATTTGCCATTCATAATTGTGGATACCGGTATTGGAGTAGTACATTCAAAAAATATATGCACAAAAGAGCATCAGAGAAAAGAGTGGCCTTGTTGCAAACTAGCAGATGTTACCTCCAAAAATGTTTAAAAAAAGAAATTCAGTGGGTACAGATGGGGTAGAAACAGGAGCAGGTTGATTAGTATAAGTCAGCACCACAGCAGGAGTAACATGGAGTGGAGGACGAAGCAGAGTTGCACCTGAAGCTTATGGAGGCATTCAAAAGATGGATGCTGTAATACCTGATTGAGGAACCAATGGATGACTTTGGGAGAGGAAGCGAAGAGCAACATTCAGGGCCTCATTATGAATTTGGCTGGTGGCACGGCCGCCTGCCAAACCTGTGCATCCGGAAGACAGCCAGTTCGGTGTTCCGCCCACTGGCCCTATTATGAGTTTGCTCAGCCGGAAACTACCCACAACATTGACTCAGGCTCGTAATACAGGGGGCTGCAATGTTGTGGTGTTTCAGGTGCAACAGCACCCATCGCGCTTTCACTGCCTGTAAATCAGGCAGTCAAAAGCGCTACGGGGCTGCCCATGGGGCCCCTGCACCGCCCATGCCAAGTGCATAGACACTGCAGGGGCCCCCATGGGCCCCGTCACCCTGTCATTGACCTACAAAAGCTGGTGGACACAGGGGTTGAAATCCTCAGAGCAGCGCTGCTAGCAGCACTGCCCTGGCAGATTCAGACCACCGGCAGCACCAGGCCGTTTGCCAGTGCAAATGTGGCAGGGCCGGCGGTCCTAGGACCGCTAGACTCGTAATGAGGGCCTCAGTGTGTGGGGCAGGAATGTGAGAGAAAGCTGGTCATGAAGGAGACAGCATGAAAACCCATGTACCTCCATGGAGTGATGATAACAGAAGAAAAAATAGTTCCATGGCGTGGAGCTGTGTAAGGACACGAGTCTTCCAGTTAAAACAATAGTTCTGAAGTTATGCTCCAGGGGATGGATAAACATAAAAGGGAAATGAAGCTATTGAATAAGATGCAGGTACTTGAGGTTGAGTAGAAAAGTAACAATTGGTAAGCAGCGCACTAATCCAAAGCCCAGATTGATATTGTCCACAGCAGATCTCCAACAACAGATACCTAAAAGCTATGTGCAGGCAAGATGTAAAAAGAACAAGCCTCAAAAGTACTGAAACACATCAGTTATGCTGTGTTTAAAAAAAATAAAAATATGTAGAGTCTAATAATAGCACTATACAAATACCTGAGTATTTGTGGGAGTCTTGGCTTAATGCTTAGTCAGAGTTGGTTAACTTTTTTTGTATAGCACTACACGTTTTTTTCAAAACTGCAAAACCTGATGGATATTGGTACTTTTGAGGGATGTTTGTAAGTGTTACAGTCTGCATCCCTTGTATCTTTAACTCATGGCAAAAACTGTGCATTAAGTAATGACCGTTAGAAAGGCCGTTGTTACAAGTTTGGCTGAAACACTTTTTGAGCCAGATACTGGTAATCAGAGTTGTGTGGTAACACCACACTCCAGAGCTTTTTTTTTTTCTTTTTTAATTTTGCTAGATATTTAGTTACAAAAAGGAAATATCTTGAGTAATCAGGTGGGCAAATGTCAATCCTGCTGATTATTCCTTATTCTGACCTTTGACATTCGAAATGGGGCAGTATATTTTCCCATGGTAAAACCACAAGCTGCAGTTTTGGACTTATCCTGAGTGAAAACTATCGGCCACT
This sequence comes from Pleurodeles waltl, assembly GCF_031143425.1. Taxonomy (NCBI): domain Eukaryota; kingdom Metazoa; phylum Chordata; class Amphibia; order Caudata; family Salamandridae; genus Pleurodeles; species Pleurodeles waltl. Next base: position 186,793,627 of record NC_090442.1, read on the forward strand.
TAAACCAGCACTTCCTAATGAGGACCACAGTAGAGTTGGTTATGTAGTGTATAGTATTGAGTTGAATAGTCTGAAGATGTATTCTTTTCATGTTTCTCTAGTAGAGATTCAATATATGCAGTATTATGTATATTCCCCTACTAATAAGGCTCCTTTATGGTCATTTCACTTAGTACGCACTAAGTTGAATACCATATAGGCAGTGTTGTATCAGTGTGTATTTTGTTTTTGTGAATGCACATTGACTAATTTAAGTATACATTTTTTGTTCTAATAATACATTTATAGCTTTAAATGTACTTTGCAGTGTAATAAGTATATTATTAGAATTAATCTGGACTTGTTTGACCATTTTTAGTTATTTTGTTTCTGAAATGATTACATGGGTTTGACTATTAATGCGGAATTGGTTCAATTAGATCCCATATGCATGTCAAGTTTGTTGAAATTTAATGAAAACAATTTTCAGAAATGTGTGCCTTATATATATATATAAACATGTTAGCTCGGTGCTCAAAACTTGACTTAAAAGTTGTCTTTTAAACTATGAAATCCTTGATCAGTTTTCACAAAAAAACATGTATGTAACCACATGTGAATCCCAAGAGACTAGTTAAAATTCGGTTAACTTTAGTTGAAAGTTTTGAAACTATGAAAAATGCAACCTAAATGGGTGTGTGTTAGTGTTTTTGCAGTATTCTACCATTTATATCATCTCCGGGCCCCATAAATAACAAGCATTGGCAAAGCTAGTAGGTTTCGCTTATGAGAGAGCTATTCGCTTTGGTAATTTTTATTTATTTATTTTATTTTATTATTATTATTATTATTATTTTTTAAGCAAAGTCTTACAGACAAAAGAGCTGTAAACACCACATTTTTTTGTTCGTATTCCGTAATGCGTCACAATAGCTATGCTACTGTAAAACATGGCTAAAAAGCCATTGAGTAAACCAATAGCTCTTTTAGGCACGACCTATTGACTTTGCCAATACTTATTTAAAATTGTGTCGGTTTAGTCCAAAGTACAAATCATTGTTGCACTTACTTTTCTGCCTGCTCGTAAAACCAACTTTCGTTTGCTTGAGGTAGAGCTATGAGCGTTGTAAATTCGTATCTGGACTTCCGTTGCCACACCAACTGAAAATAAAAAGTAAAAAAAGTTGACATAAGCGAGCAGATTCAAAGTGCCGCTGTGAGCGCAAAGAGAGAGACAAAAGGAAAAAGAAGTTTGCTTGCAGTCAAAGATATCGACAAAAGTGCAATTATCCATGTAACAGAGTCGATGGCAAAGGCAGTAACAAAACCGCCCTAAGGAGGGACATACGTAAAGCAGTTACCAATAAAAAACAAAGGATTTTTGAAAGGCAAGCCAGTGAACAAGTGATGGTGATGGACGTGCGGTGGATGTTGTTAAAAGCCCAGATACACACCAACACGTCAGGGAAGCAGCACTTGCGCGCTGCTATGCTCAACCTAAAAACGTAAACACTTGGTAACAATGTGCGCTATACAGGCACAAATTGCGTTCAAACATATTCACCATATATGTACAAATATAATCTCGGTCACACTAACTTGGAAAATAATGAACACAAAAGTTATTAGCACTGGGGAGTTATTGTGCTCACTTTTTGGGCTGGCTCTTAACGATTGCTTAAATACTTAAGTCAGTACTTGGCCTCTTCTATAAATGGCAAAGCCATTCGATCTCACCTTCGCCTGTGACTATTTGCTGCGGCATACCTTACAAAAAAAACAGCCAAAGATTTTTGTGTGTGTGTGTGAATATGCACACATGCAGGGGCAGGGAATCTCAGAATGTTTTGTGTAAAAGTATAACAAAAATAATTTCAAGATGTTTTCCCATGAGTATTAGCAGGTGGAAGGGGAGGCAGTGGTGAAGCAGGGAGAGCGAAAGTAGCGGTATGGAGTAGCGTGAGGGGCAGATGAGCACCAGATGGAAACCAACCCGCACAAATGGACTAATGTGGCGCAAAGTTTTCATCAAATCGCTACATAGGTTATCTTTTATATAGCGCCACGCTCATCATGTCAGCAAGTCACAAGGAAAGCAAGTGGCAGCTAGGAGAACATTCTCACAACAAACACTTTGCCATTATGAGCAGGGCTAATCAAGTCAGCTTATCTCTGGAGCATGATCAGAGCCCTACTACACTGGTTACCAGCAGTCTGCTCGGATGCAGTCTGTTTGACAAGCTCCCTCGGAAGACCGCGCCTGACATTTGAATGCCCAGCAAATGTGACAAGATAAGGATATATTTACAGCCCTGTTTATTACAGAAAACGAGTTAGTGGAAAGATTCTGTAAACACCGCTTTGGCTTGGGGAGTGTCAAAGTCGAGCTGGTGAACCTAACGCAAATAAAGCCAGCAAATGGGAAGCCAAAAAATTTGAGTTACAAACCACAAAGCCAATGGCTAGTGACTGGCAGAATGCATTCCCTGCTCAACTTTATGAAACTTAACAAGATGTCTTTCGCAAACCACATTGCTGCGCTGTCAGGTAAGCTGGGACATAAAAAGAATGGCTGGAGATGTACACCTTGGCATTTTTTTCTGTTAACAAGCATTCCCTTTAGTATGCATAGAAAGCCGCACCAATTGCAGGTTTACAGCCGTACTTGCGGAAATGTAATGTAACGTTATAGCGACCTACCTCATTGTGGACAACTTCACACAGAGAGAATAGTCTCCTGTGAAAATGATTTTTTTTTTTTCTTTTCCTCCACAGGGAATTTTTTTTTCCTCATGTAGACTGCCTGTAAATCTGAGGATGATCTGTTCCTTTTCCCTTCCAGGAAGGTGCGTTAAAGCAGCCCATGGCTGGAGGAAATCTACAGCCATTTCCAGTTTGAGTTTGCCTACATGCAAACAAGTTCCAAGGCAAATCATGCCTTGGAAAACCCACTTCCCAGGTATTGGGTGGGATTTATACCTGCAGACCTGTCTTCATTCTTGGTGGAGAAATCCATTGTGATAAATGCATATCCGTCTGCCAAGAATTTCTGTCTGAATTTCTGCCATGCATAGAAAAATAGGGCAACTCTAGTATAAACTTGCATTTGGGACTTGTTTTAACTTTGTCAATAGGGGCCTATACACCCATGTTTAAGGAATAACGTATTGGCTGTTACGTAGTACGGTGGTCTTAGGAGTTTTCTTCCTAGTGCTTTGCATATTTTTGAAAACGTTTGTTCTGCTGCACTGCAATCACACCACTAGGCGACCCTGAGTTATGGCTGTAGTGAGCTGCTTTACTCTCTATCTCCAATGCTGAAGGTTCAAAGTAGATATTCTGTCAGGGGGAAGGATTCTTTTCTGTGCCCTAGCTGCCTCTGCCCCTCAGGGCTAAAAGACTTTAGAGAAAACGATTCCCTGCAGGCGGGTGTTCCACTGGACTTCAGATTGCATGGAATAGGATATTTGTGATGCAAATGTAAAGGGTCAGTATATAATTCGCGTCACTTTAATTCTATAGTTTAAAAGTTGGGTTCTTGGTTATCTGATATTCAACTATAAGGCTGTGATTGGTAAATGTCATCAGAATTCCACAACTTTAAGTTATGTACTTTTTATATCTGAAACAGGAAAGTGCGTTGTATAAACACAACGTGTCATAGCCTAACGCAGGGATATTATATTACACTATTCGGCCTTATTTGTAGATTAGGTATTTATCCAAATATTCGAAAATAATTATTTCAACAGAATGACATAATTTCTGTGAAATAAGGGTTTTTAAATCACAAAGAAGGATCTTCTCATGATCCAAACGTACACATTTACTTTCACAATTTATGGCTAGGTATGGTAGCCTAGCACCCCAGGTTTTCAGTTTATTGCACAGTCCATGCACTGTAGGGCTGCTCTGTTACCAAAATAATCCTGCCCACTGTAATCTGCAATGCATAGCTATATTCAAGCACAGAGAATGACTGCTGTCCTGACCCTCTAACTAGAAAGCTGCTTCCAGAAGCGACTTTTTTTTTTTTCATCAGTTCTCAGATGGCACAAGACACTGGCCATGGTCTGTATGCAAGCCCTATGCCCAGTACCCTTGTATGTACTACAAGGTGGGCGCTGGATAGAACCAATGTCACCAATTAAACCCAGCGTTACCAGCGATCTGGTACTTTTGCTTCTTAGATTTGTCAAACAGATCTACGCTCGCTGTCAGGTTCTAGAGCAGTAGATTTTTTTTTGCCCACAGTGTATATCATCATAGCCATCCCATACTTGCTCAAAGCCCTGCCGGTTCCAGAATCCTGCAGCTTGGCCAGATTAAAATTATATTCACCAGCAATATTTTATTTTGTGTCACAAAGATTAACAATTGCGTTGCAACAGTCAAATTATGTAGCAGTGGTGGCCTGGGCTCTAATGCAAGCAAATAAAACAGTTATTAACCCTCTATTGTGATTCTAAAAAAAATCAAAATTGGAGTACAGTGGGCCTCTACACCAATGTGCCCTGGCACCACTGTACCCACTGTGCCATTGAAAGCTACGCCTCTGTTAATAGTACTGCTTTCTACCATCTTGCGTATAATGCTTTGTGTACATACCATGTAGTTTGTGTGAACATATTACTATGCCATTGACAGCAAACACATCTACTTGTGCACGTCTTCGCATTGCTGCGTTTATTATGTGTTCACAACATACGATCTTGAGAGGCAATCTTCAAGCAAGAAACACCCTTAATATTTTAGTGTGTTACCAGGCACTTCTAAGATTCCAGACAGCAGAACCTAGAGTTATGAAATGTTTGGATGATTTTGAACTTTCAGGACGCTGTGGAAATAAATGCTGAGTTTTATTCAATGTGACTTAAGCATTAATTGGCTCGCATAGTGAATCTGACTGTTCTAATGAGAAATAATTCTTTACTCTACCTCAGTTTTATTTCTGTTTTTGTTTTTAAATCTCCTCCTATAGCTTACACCACCCTACCTCCAGAGAAACTAGTTAGCACAGCAGAACATATGTTAGCCAGTTGATTTTTTTACATGTCCGTTTGTTTTTATATATATAAAAAAAAAGGCAGGTAATTTGGTTAAGGTTAAAAATTCTACTAGAGAGAGTGGTATTCACCTACTCAATTTCTGTTACTGTATAAATAACATAACATTTATTTTTAAATTAATGTATTAGCAAATGATGAAACACTTATTCTTGTAATGGTGCTAAGGCTCTTGGCTGCAGGATAAGCCAGCCGGTCCTTACATGACCTGCATTCTTCTAAGTGTGTATGTCACAGGCTGCATAACCTCAGGTAGTGGTGTATAGCAGTGTATTATTGTCTATAGCCTGCTAAGAACCACATGCCAATAGAGGCATGCTTCTATGCAAGTATGAAATGGTGCAGTTGGCGTACATTGGTTTGGTTGCTTAAGTAACTTGTGTCACAAATTCAGACTATGACAAATTCAAGGTGTATCTAAGACTAAATCCACCTAACGTAAGTTAAAATGGTCGAACTTTATCAAAACATGTAATCGAGTACAAAGTTATGCATGAGGCTTACTAATGGTGAGAATGAGTATAAAACATGATTGGAAAGATATAGAGATCTCGAACGTGTTGATTATAGTGCCAGTTCAGCAATCGGGCATGTTACAGGTTGTCAGTTATTGAATACAAGACCATGGGTGCTAGGTAGATTCAAAGGTGCAGTCAATGGGTGTCTGAAATGTGATCTGATAATAATGTAGACAGGAACTAATGTATTTTGGAGGAATGATGCTGTTCTGCTGTGTATACCAGAGTTGCGGCACAATAGTGTAGAGTCCGGAGGGTGCCCCAGGGAAGAGCCTGGTCTTCATAGTCCTCAGGAAAGCAAGGTGTTTGTGCATCTTCCTTATCCGAAAGGGAAGGGAATTCCACAGTTTAGAAGCCTGCACAGAGCTACCAAGGCAAAAGTATCTCAAAATTGTCAACCAATGCTAGATCTTCGAGTAAAGTGTGCTGACTCTTAGTTGAAGGCATAAAGCCAAGGTTACAGGAAGGCATTGGGGAGAACGCAGTGTATGAGGAACGTTGCCCTGAGGTTGATGGAGCGGAAGCGTGCTCTCTGTTTACTGCCCTGTAGTATCTATGTTGGAGGAGTGTTAAGTCTCGTCGCCATTGCCGGTTTCTGCTTTACGGCTCTCGGGCTGTGCCCCTCTGAACTTTCTACATCTTTTCTGCAAAAAATATGAATTACATCAACTTATTTAAAGATACGATCTCACATTTTATCTAGAATAACTCAATGTATTTGTTTGGACTGGCTGTCTTGGGCTGCCTGGCCCGCCTCCCTCTGAACAAGGAGCTGGAAGCATGGCAGTAGATCAACTGTCTGCTGTGTAATTCAAAGCACAGGGATTACATTTCTAAAGACCTTCAGTGCCATGGGAATCTTAGGGAATGTTCACTTTAGGCCAGCGATGCTGCCAGCATCGCAGTTTCAGGCATTGCAGGCTGCATCCCTGCATGATGCCAGATGTCACTCATAGGCATAGATCCCACCCTTTCCCAGTCGTCCCAGGATAGGATTGGATGCAAGCACATTGAGATTTGGCACCTTGTCCTCATTAATGGTAAGTGTTAATGCTAAACTTGTATTGGGTATATTTTGTTGAGACATCGGGTCAAGTTGACCTCCCCACTGTGACACACAAGCCGCGGCTGTAGGATGCTGGACCCTTTAGAAGTGGAGCTGCTTTATTTGTTTCCCAGCCAAGTTGATCCAAAAGTCGTGCAAGGCATTTCCTCCCTGTGGAAGGCGAACCAAATATTCTCCGCTTTTGAGGGAGTCAAGCGCAAACGGAAAAATATGTGCATATAGTGTCCTGATTTGTGGAATAACTGAAAATTGTCAAAAAACATTAAGTGCTAGGAGTATGCATTCCTAGAATATTGTGCGTACACTTGGTGTTTATTAAGGTCCTAATGTTTTATCCCCACTCTGAACATGTTTTTTTATTTAAAAGACTGGCACTGTAGCTTGCTAGATGTTAGTGGTTGCGTAATTTTGGAGCTATGGCTCTGCATTTTTGCATTAAAATGGACATTGAAACAGTTCCATGTTGGCCCCTACATTCATGCCTTTAACACTAATGCCAAAAACACTGATTGATTTCTGAACAATGAATGTTAAAAACGTTAAGGTAATGCATGTTCGCTATGTAGGTCCTGTTTCTATTTCATGTGTTTTACTTAATTTTGCATTTCCTGAGAGTATTACTTATTTCCATCATGTTGTTTCTGTGTTTCGTTATTTTGTGTGCATCTTATTACTCATGTACAGTGCATACTTCGAACTGAGTTATGCCAGATGTTTATGACAGGCCACTATTGAGATCTCTGGCTCTGAGGCTGAAGGCACTGCAAGTTTCTTGCAGAGCCTGTTAGTGGGTTGGCCTCTCTGCAGAGTGCACAGACCAGTGGTCACGAATTCCAGTTGTAATTGTTTAAATGTTTATGAAGGGGTTACACAGTTGTCAAACTATTTACAAGGCGAAAGTAAAAGAACCTAAAGTGCTCACATTTGAGTGAGGTTGTGTTCGGCAGCAGTGAAGTGAAGGAGATGCCAGGAAGTGCATTCAAGAGAAAGTGAAAAGAGGGTGCTGAAGAGGAAAGGGATGAGGTTTAAAATATGCAGGTGGACGAGATGTGGAAAGAAAAAGGCATTGCATGTCTTAACATAAAGTGCATATAACTGAAGACCAATATGCCTTCCACAGGCCTCAATAATATTTAATTCAGTCTCAAATATCAATTTGAAACCTTTTCAATAATATTTACAACAAAATCATTGTTAATATTCTTTTAAGTAGCTAACAACCACTGACAAATTCAATAGTCGTGGCAGGTGTTCAGTATTTGTCAGTTGATGTGTTATGTATCTGGATGCAATAACAGAAAGCTCAGAGAGATACCAAATACTACTCGGGTGGCGCACTATGGGATCACAGAAATATAGTTTATATATTTGACACACTCCATTTAGAGACTCCCACTTTTTTATCCCACTGACAGCCACGTCTGCATGTATTTAGTTTACATGACTAGTTGCTGTCAGCAGCTATGGGTGCTTCTCCAAGTCTGGTTAGAGCGTTGTTTTTCACATGTAAGCACACACTTTAAGGGGCCTGAAGTTGTCGCACTGTACAATTTCCACATTACAGTAACTGTTGAACATATTAATGAAGTAAGATGTGGGGCAGTTTTAAATGTGTTCAAAGCTGCACATTCGTAATTGCTTTATAAGCCTTTTTGCTTTCACACTTAATTCTTTATTAAAATTTGCTTTAAAATGCACCATTTGCCCATGTTTTTTTCAAAATGTTCTCAGGAGGCAGGACCCCACACCCTGAGCCCCAAGCTTACCCATTGAGCTTGGTCGCCTCGATTGCTACATACCCAACTTTTACACCCGCCACTTTCAAATGTCACCAGCCACCACTGTTCTTGGCATAGTCCAGTCATTTGAGAATAGTGATCTCTGCTAGACCTAGAAATCCAAAAACAGGAGATAATTCAACTTGGCAGTCTTTTATATGATGAGAAAATGAAACACCTACTATATTTTCATGAAGTATGAGCATAAGATCAGGCTTCAAGGCCATTCAATAACCTTGAAAGCTGAAAACCAAACTCCTTTTGCCACCGCGAGGCAACCAGTACATGTAGCCTAGTGCTGCACCTCAGAATTTCAGTTGTGCTTCCTTTGATCTGCATGTTGTTTCTAGTAACCAGTTTATTATTTACGATGAGGCATGACCCAAGTACTGAGGAGTCTAGATGAGTTTGAGGACAATTTAATTGTCAACAGCATAATCACAGTAGACCAGGCAGAAAGAGTAAAGTAGGAAGGAGCAGACCCCAAGGAATATATTGACCAAGAATGGTGTAATAGCCTAGTCTGACACCAACTAATAGAGCAGTGGGTGAAGAGATGGGGGTAATGGGGGGTGAGGTGTAGGGGTAATCTGGAGGTGGTCTGAGAGTAAGCACAATAGATGTGGGCGGTGCAGCCTCCAGGCACATGCTCATGCAAGTATGTGTGTTACGTGGTTTGGCTAGTCAGCCTCTGGTGCGGTCTGCAAAATTCTGTCCACCCTTTTCTAATTCCTACTGTGTCTCAGTGCATCTAACACAGTTAGCCTGTTTCATGGCAGGATGAGGTAGTTTTCTTGTGAGTTTCAAGTCATCTGTGATTCGCTGAGGTTTGCTTTCATCATGTAGCCCACAAGAGCAGCTCCCAGCTGCAAACGTCTTAGAGTGGCATTCTACAGAGCAGGTACTGGGAGCTCTTTTATGAAAGGCTTGTAGGGCCAAAAGCTCAGATGCCAAGTTTCTTACACAGTTGTGCCCTAACAACATGTTAAACCATGACAAATTACATACTATCTCTCCTACATCATTGTTCTATTGCGTTTTATTCCAGTCTCATCACTCGTTTTTTACATACGTCAGATTCCCCACGGTTCTAGCTGGGATTTATTCAGTGCTAACCTACTACTGATATGTGTTTTAGTACTTTTGTACTCTCTTGTGTTGCCTTTATGTGCACCATGGAGAGGAGATGCAAAAGGGAAGAAAGCTCACTTCTGCCCTCAAGCACGCTGGATTGAATCAGGCATGCTGGTGCCTCATTAACAAAAGAACACATTATGCTGCTTAAAAGCAAAAGTCTATTACAGCTCTGTTTTTGCAGGGTACTACTTGTGATAAAAGGGCAGATGGAGGGGAACCCTGGGTTATTGCCTACAGGTGCAGCCGATAGCCTGGACGTATAGGTGACCTTTGCAGTGATAGCCAGCTTCACATGTCCACTTATAACTATTTTGTAGAGGATCAAAAGGTGACAGAAAGGCAGGTAATCAAAAGAAAAGAGAAGTCCGGATTGCTGACAAAAGCATGCATTGTCCTCATTTACCACTTAGAAGAAAAGTCACTGTGGAACAGTGTAAAACACCAGAAAGCGTATTGTCCTCCAGTTGCTGCCCATACTCTGCTCCACAATATGCTTCCACAGCCAGTATCCTAGCTAAAAGCAGAAATAAGTTGAGTCCTCGTATGGAAGGTACCCTGAGAGTTGCTTGATTAGTGGAGGGTTACACCTCAGAGAAAGGAGTCCACTTTACGGTTGATTCTCTTCCAGTGGGCTGTTCCTGTGGCTTCTCCTTCATCAGCATACTGATATTGATCTTCTGCCCAAGCAGACACAGTAGTTTGAACTTCATGAATAGTTGAAACTAGAAAGAGAATTCAGTATAATGCATCTACAGGTTTAGGTCAAACATCAGTCCAAGCTAGTCATTCAGCGTGGCCAGCAAGATGGGCGATCAGCAGCACTAGGAGAGTGCTCTCGGCCCGGCTTTTTGATCCTGCACTATCCTGCTGCCCCAGGCCCCCGGGTACCTGGCGGAAGGGTCCTGGAGGTCCCTGGGGTGGAGAGGAGGGTGTGTGGTGCAACATAAAACAAAGGAAAGCGCTGCAGTCGTGCCGCAGGGGAGCGTGTGTGGAGAACGCCTGACCCCAAGATGGCGATCGCGATTGCGGTGCAAAACCAGGCCAACGACAGCTAAGCACGGCGGTGGAGAGACGCGGCCTAGGAGGAGCGGCCCTGACTCTGGCGTCGTTTGCGGTGGGGAGTTGGTCGTACTTTGGCGCTGCATCTCCTCCCCCCTCCCCAAATAGAGTGAACGGAGCTGGAGGTGGGCCCTCCCACTGGCCTGGAGACCCATAGAGGTGAATTGGAAGCAGCAAGGTGCAGTTTTGCAAAGGCAGGGGGTACCCCTGGTGGGAGATGAACATTGTGGTGGCTGATATGACGGGAAGTGTGGGGTGCCCCTGTGCGGTTGTTTGCCTGCTGAGGTGGGTGCCCGGGCTTCAAGAGTCTGGGGCTTATGGAGCTACGCTGGACTTATAAGGGCAGTTTGGGCCTGTCGCTGGACTAGTGTTGCGGGTGCGCACCCCTGCTGCGGTGTTCTGAATGTATAGCCCCGTGTTATCCTGCTCCTAGAGTGTTGGGCCGGCTGGCAGTAGGACGTATACACTGAGCCACGTACGACGCTTGCGCTGCTCCCGTCCAGCCTGGAGTGGCTCCGTAAGGGTGAGGCAGTTAGAGACCGAGCAGCTGTGAGTGGTGAGGATACGGAGATCGACTGCTTGAACTGCTCTTGGAAGTGTTGCTCCCGGCACCTGGCGTATTAATTTATAGCTGGCACTCCATCAGGTTTACACCATGGGCAAAGACAGAGCGAATAAGGGAACGCAGCAAACCCAGATGGACCAATACACAGTCCAGAGTTCAGGAGCGAGTCTGCAAAAAGATCCCCCTGGCCCCTTGGAGAAGGGAGCTGAGCCCACCGGGGCACAAATCCTGGCTGCTATTGAGTCATCTAGTCCTGCAATGCAAACTCAAGTTGCGGCCATAGCGGTCAATGTCAACCTATTGAGAGCCGATTTGAGGGTAGTGAGGCAACGCTCGGTGGCCACTGAGCAACAAGTGACATGCATGCAGTCTGATATAGACACGCTGAAGGCCTCGTGGCCACCCTCGAAGTTAAAACGCGCAAATTGGAAGCATGGGTCGAGGATGCAGAGGGTAGGGCGAGACGATGTAATCTCCGTATAGTGGGCGTCCCCGAAGGTGTGGAGGGGGGCGAATGTCGAGGCCTTCTTAGAAGACTGGATCCGCAAAACATTGCCTGATGCCACCTTATCATCTGCATTTGTGGTGGAGCGTGCACACAGGGCCTTAGCACTGCTGCCACCAGGAGCCCCTCCGCGAACGATTATAGCCATGGTCCTTAAATATAGAGACCCAGACGTAATTTTACAGGAGGTGCGCAAGCATGGAGACCCTACATTTGAGAATCACACCATCAGCTTTTTTCCTGACTACACCAGGGCGGTGCAGCTCTAAAGACAATCATATGCAGGTATTAAACGTAAGCTAAAAGAACTGGACTATACTTATATGTTGCTGTATCCAGCCAAGCTGAATGTTCTCCTTGCGGGCACCTCACATTTCTTTCAGTCTCCTGAAGCAGTGTGGGACTGGTTGGAGCGGAATGATGAGACAGGAACACCAGAATCCCTGCATGGGGAAAGTTGCGGGAGACCCCGAGGGACAGCGGAGGTACGTACTGCGGCACGCAGAAGTACCAGGCACCATCGCACCGACCGTGGAAGCCGAGTGATTGTTAGTTCGGATGGTACCCTGAGTCTTGAACGTAGGAGACAAGAGTGTGAGGAGGCTAAACTGTTGGTTCAAACTGTTACGTCAGAGACGTCCTCGTGCTCCAGGTCCCCGTGTGTCACGGGCAGACTGTCTCCAAAAACAGAAAATGCAGATACCTGAGTGATCTACTGGACCTTCAGTTGTGGTTGGAGTCAAGTATTCTGGTTCTGGATTGATGCTTAGGGTCTTCCCTCTTTGGCTTCTCTCTCTCTCACTCTCACTCCTCCCCCTCTCCCTCTCCCTCTCTCCCGATGCCTTTTCGTGCTTGGGGGGCGGGGGTCCGGAACGGCAACTGGACTGAGGGCAGAGGCGGAGTGGTAGGCCTGTGATACCCCCCTGTTGTTATTTAACTTCTTGGGTACAGAGTGTGTGCGGGCCGGACGATTGGCGTGTGGTGGGAGTGTTGGAGCGCAGTCCAGACCAGAATCTGGCTATCAAGTGGGGGCGGCGATTGCTCCCCACTTCTGGGCTCTAGAAGAGGTAGCGGGGAACACACACAATTGGGCAGACCCTAGTTGTGGGAGGTGTTTACCCAGGGTGGGATTGGGGCATTTCCTGCGAATTCTAGTTGGAGTTCTGTTTTTGACACTGTGAACAATGTAAGCATTATTCTGTTGAGGAGGCATCGACTTATCAGGATAAGAGTGCACCGGGCCGGGGGACTGTGGTGGGGGAGCTGCATGTGGGTTGGGGGGGGCGGTCAGGAACTGTAGAGGGGTGTGTGGATTGGAACAGAATATGGCGGGACCCTGACGCGTATAGTTACATGGAATGTTAGAGGATTGAATTCCTTTGTGAAGCGCTACAAAGTAGATATATATCTTAGACGGCTTGGTGTACATATTGCTTTCCGACTGGACACTCATTTGGTAGAGAATGAAGCGCAAAAAGTGCAGAAAAAGTGGAGGGGCAGCTTTATTCGACGACTTATTCATCCTATGCTAGATGGGTTTCTATTTGGGTTGCCCCTGGGACTCCCTTTAAATTAAAAAGTCTAAAAGCCGATGTGGAAGGCCAATACATATTCTTACATGGAGTACTATATAGCCGAGAGCTCTGCATTTTGAATATTTATGCCCCTAACACTGATAATGCGGGGTTCTATCATCAGCTCCAACAAGAATTAATACCTTACACTGGGAGGCCCATTCTTTGGGCGAGTGACTTTAATTAATTGCGTCTTAGAAGGAGCACTAGATAGGGACCCGCTGAAGATGAACACTAAGACACATATGACTGCCAAACTGCGGAACGTCATGAGGAATCTACACTTCGTAGATGTGTGGAGAGAAATGCACCCCACATTCAAAATATTTTCTTGTTACACACCCACCCATGGGGCTTACAGCCGACTGGATAGATTTCTCCTTGCCAATGATGGCACACTTGACGTCCGGCGAGTTGTTTACCAGGTCCGGTTCCTAGATCTGGAGAAAGTGTTTGACACCTTATCCTGGGAATACTTATGGGAGGTGATGCGCAGGATGGGCATAGGTCCCTTCTTCCTATCCTGGGTGCGTCTTTTGTGTACAGCGCCTCGGGCGCGAGTGCGTACGAGGGTGATAGTGTCAGATTCCTTTACTATTGAACAAGGCACACGGCAGGGATGTCCATTGTTGCCACTGCTGTTCACGTTCGCTATGGAGCCCCTGGCCATACAACTGCAGACTGGCCTGGATAGGTGGGGCATCCGTTTAGGGACGAGAACACATATAATATCACTGTATGCAGACGATGCTCTAGTGTACGTCACAGACCCGGAGCGGGCAGTCCCCCTCTTGTTGGGTATGATGGACATTTTTGGTCAGGTGTCGGGCCTCCAAGTTAACAGGCACAAAATGGTGTTATTCCCGATGGCAGGTCTGTCGACGATGGTGGCATCAAAGTTGCCCCGATAGGCTCTGACCTGGGAGACTGAGTCCCTTTCATATTTAGGCATCCAGATTACGCACTCCCTGCAATTGCAATTTAGTTTAAATAGGGGGAGAGAGATGGAGGCCCTCCGTGCCTCCATTCAATTCTGGACCTCTCTCCCATTATTGGTTATGGGTAGACTCGCACTTTGTAAAATGATCTTACTTCTGTATGTTATGCAGAATTCACTCTGTGAGACCCCCTTTTGCTATTCCGGCAGCTTGATAAATTGCTATTATCCGTAGTCTGGGTGGGTAAAAGATGTAGAGTCCATATGGAAGTCTTGAAGCTAGACCTAGTTAGTGGAAGCCTAGTTCTGCCAGACCTATATTTATATTACTTAGCTGGGTTACTACAGTATGCAGTCCGGTGGTGTGAGGATGCCCCCAATTGAGAAAAGGATTTGTTAGCTGGCTCTGTCTGTGTGGAGCGTCTCCCGCATATACTAATGGGTGGCTCTGGGGTTCTGCAGGGTGCCTCCTACCTGGGTGAGCAGGTATTAAGGGCCTGGGAGAGAGCGGTTGTGCAGGTTCTGCACAAGGCTCCATATGCGCACCTGCTTCCACTGTGGTGAATCAGACCCTTTGTCAAGGCTGCTGAGGTGATGGACTTTGCAAAGTGGCGTGCAGGGGGTTGTAATAATGCGGGTGACTTGTATCAAAATGGCACATTTATTATGAGGGAGGAGGCCTAATCCCTTTTTGGAATAGGTCATAGGCAGTTCCTACAGTATGCGAACATTTAGCAGACGGTCAGAGAGATTTAGGCGTCCTTTCCGGAGGAGCCTGCCGAATCCCACCTCCTGGTGACACTTCTTGATCCCGGAGGTGACCACGGTCTCCTGTCTCGAACATGTAAGGCTCTAAAAGGTGACAGGCTGGCGGGCACACAGGGGATTAGGGAGCATTGGGAAGCTGGCCAGGGAACGGCACTCCTGGATGGGGAATGGAATAGAACCTGTTCCCTGGTGCGGGACGCGACTAGCAACATTAGATTTAAGTTGACGCACTTCTTTTACTTGCATAGAGCATACCTGACACCTCCACGCTTGCATAGAATATTTCCCTCAAGACCTGACAGCTGTGGCCGCTTTGGAGTGCCGTCTGCTTCATTTGACCACATAACGTGGGTCTGTGGCTCTGTTCAGCCCTTTTGGCGTCAAGTAGTGAAGACACTGAGGAAGGTGACGGCTGTGAGAGTGCAGGCGACAATGAAACACTGCCTGCTGGGTCTGCTTCCCATCCCTAAAAAGGGTCGCAAAATGGCGTAGAGATTTGCGCAGCTGGGGCTTATTTTGGTGAAAAGGCGCATTGCGATCCGATGGGCCATCCTGCACCCCACGCTGCATGTTTCTTGGCTGACTGATTTAACTGAATGGGCAATCGCAGAGGAATGTCGCCTAAGAAAGGTTTGAGTGGATGAGCATGCTGACCGTGATTTGGAGGTGTGGCGTACTATGATTAATGAGTTATCTGGTGAGCAGGAGAGCGAGGGGGAAGACTCCTTAACAGACGCTTCTGCTAGTTGAGCTCTGGCCGTAGTTGGGCCATTCGAGGAATGAGTATGGGAGTTATAGGGGCATGGATGTGAGTTTTGGTGTTTTGTGGGAGGGTGTGCTTCCATCTTTTGCTTTTGGTGTGGGTGTCATCATGAGCTAGCGCTCCTCCTCTTTTTGGTTCCTGGCTTGTTCCTGGGATGTTGTTGGAGGTCCCCCCCTCGCCCCCCCCCCCCCCCCCCCCCCCCCCCCAAAAAAAACACATATGCTTGATGCCTTGGCTGAATGACGGACACCCGTTGCTCTCTCTTCTGGTCTGTCTGTGATAAATATGATTACAGTGTTATGTTCGATAGTTAATGTATTAAAATGTACTGCTCTGAATTTGTACGGGTTGGCGCTGCTAATTGCTATGCTTGAGTTCTGTGGTTGTTAGGTCGACCTAGCCTATTACCATCATTGTCTTATTTCTCCATGCACGCTAGGTTATACCACAGTGTGCAGTCCCGGAGCTGGGGTCTCTAAAATGGTATCGACATTGGCTGTGCGGCTGGACTGTAATATCCCCCTAAAAGTAATGTGGATATAATGTAGTGCATAGTTGTATGTGTTCTTTTATATGCATAAATAAACAATCTTTAAAAAAAGCTAGCCGTTCAACACTGACATCACTGACTCATTTCACATCTGCAAGAACAAGTAACTGTTCAGGAAAATCCATCTTTATAGGAGCCCTCATTCAACCTTCTGTGGATGGCACCAATGTCTAAATACAAACTAAAGATGTAAGCGTCTGATTCTTCTTAAACAATGCAAGTATCAACATTGGCACTGAGACGAAAGCCAAAAAAGCATACTAATCCACTCTGACAGAATCCAGCATTCATCACACAGAGAAATAGGCCAAAGGCAGGGCAGCCACCCTTGTCAGTAAGAACAATCAATTGTGTGAAAGTGTTCTAAAAACCACAAGGGATATTCCAATAATGGCTGGTAGTCATTTGAGGGCCTTGACTGAAGACAAAAGGAACTTTTGATCGCAACATCTCCAGGGCCCCAGGTCTTGCAACTGGGGAAAGTTTCAGGAACAAGGTAATGGCAGGTTTGTGATCTAAGGTCGATCTGGGTATGGTATGTCTTAATCAGAACTTGTAGATGGTTAAAAAGATCAACATCTCTGAATGGTGTATGAAAAATGACTGCATAGTTATTGACTGTGGAAAGACCAGTCTACGAGAGACTCTCCCTTTCCTTGTCCTTTTCCCACTTAGTTATTCGCCCTTCACCACAGGTTAACCAAACAAAAAGGGAGCTTAACCGTATATTGCAGTATGTATGCATATGGCATTTATATAGCCATAACCTAGCTTCAAGGCAGTGGGACATTGTACATGCTCAAAGTCGAGCATAAGATCAACAAGTAAGGAAATGGAGCTGGGTTGAGGATGATTAATGCATTGTGATGTAGTGTTCTCTGGAGAGGTGAGTCTTCGTTGTTTTCCTAATTTGTAACAGTGTTATGGATAGAACGATGTTGCTCCCAGATCTTGGGTGCATTGATAGATTTCTACACTTGCTGTTTTATTTTTTCTTTGTTACACTCTGTAGTCTGCAGTCTGATGGTGTCCTGGCAGCAGTTGTGCGGAGATCCACAAGACATGATGAACTTATTTGCAAGATAAAACAAGCAGGGGTGCTCATCATGAGAGCGGTGTAATTTGCTGACATAGATTTTTTCTGCAGCTGATCTGATCAGCATGAATGATAGTTACAAATTTCTCATGGTCCGCATCTCTTCTGTTCTCTGTAGGCGTTCTTCACGTAACAATGTACCATGTCTCCAATTCGTTTTTAACTTTTGTATTGTGTGAGATGGACCCTTACAGAAAAAATACTCCCCTTTTATGGTCCAGTCCCCTTACGGAGTTCATGCCTCCCACAATCCTTTGTACTCTTTTCGGTCTTCGATTTAATCTTTTTCTTGAGCAAAACGCATGTGCTTCATTAAAGCACAAATAAAGAAAGAAAAGAAAAAAAAGTAAAAACAAAATTAAATCGAAGGTCTTGGAAATGACTTGCTGAGGAGGAGGAGGAGCATGGTGATGCCTTAAAACACTGGTGATATGCCAGTAAGATGATAGAAATTTGTTCCAATCTATATTGTCCTGGCCCTCATCACAGGCAGCAGTGATTAAGAATTTGATCCTACATCTAGGGTTGAGACCAACATGGGCATTGGGAGTGAGATTTTGTATTAATGTCCCTTAATAAACTTATTGAGTTGCAGAAATGCGTCACAGGTAGTTGACTTCGATAACGTCCATTTAACTAGGTTTGTAATTGTATCAATTTTCAGTATTGCAAGGATTTCTTTAATAGTGGCTTAGTGTATTCTATATGTATATAGGGCCTACTACCCCTCAGGTATTACCAGTCTTTGTGGAGGGGTAATATTCTACTCCTTGAAGCCCAGAGTTGGTTTCTAGTGTAAATTGTAAGTGTTAGTGTGTCTATATTGTACAGCATTATATGTCATGCATCACTGCTGTGTTGTCAAGCAGACAAATGCAGTGTCAAAGGGCTAGGACTGCTGGCCGCAGCAGAATATTGACTGCTATCTCGGTTTGCCGCGGAGGGGTAGCGGCAGCCTTAGCCGAGTGACGGCAGCAACCAAACATTTTAATGGCCCCCTGGATTGACATGAGCTGAATGTTGCCTCCGACGCGAGCCTAGGCATGATCTAGGACTGGGTAACTGAGGCATTGAAAGGATCTACAGAGGTTCTAGTGGCAACAGCCAGTGGGGCACACAGCACTCAACCTTTTGTGCAGAGCCCCGGAAATCACATCAATTCACAGCCGAGTTCAGAGTCAGTTAATTCTTCATTGGCAACGTGTTGAGATGTTTCCCCGCCAAAGGTTGGTGTTTGCTGCCAAGTGCTGACAGTAAGTGCGGTAGGCACTAGGCTTTCTTTTCTGCAGTGAGCAGAGATGGCTGGCATTAGGCTGGTGCACTTGTTTACGGGGAGGTGCCTTTTTGCGCTTTGTTGCAAGATAGCGTATATATATTCCATATGCAATTGCTGGGGCTCCCCTGCGGCTGTAGAAATAAATTCCTGAGGTTTGCTAAATAAAGCCCTAGTTAAATGCAGTCTGTGGCCCCTACCATTCATCGTTTTGCTCTGGTTTCTCTGTGGATGCTTAAAATCTGGCTAACAGAGGGTGGATGTTCTCTGACATCGCCTCTGGTAACTTTATTGGAACACTTACGGGGATCTCTTCTTTTATGCTGATATACATCCGGTGAGATACTGGAGATTAGCCAGTAATTAAAATTTAGACAACTGTTTTTCACAAAGAAGGCTTGTTTGGTCCTTTTAAAGCCCTCTGCGAGTATAAGGTTACCTTGTACATTTGAGTAAATAAGGCAACATGACAGCCCAGAAACTCCGTTTGGGCAGATTGATTCCTGTAAAGGCCTGCAAAAAGTCAAAATCTAATCCTCTCAGAAAAATATGGCTGCACATTTAAATCTAATGAAGGGCTTGAAATTGATATTTCCCTTCTTCCAGAAAGGGAATGTGGCACGTGATGACTTTATCCCTAAATTGGAGGCATTCCCTGCTTCCATAGAGTTGGGGCCAAATCTTAATCCCGTTCTTTTATCCCCTCTGCGTCCAATTGTCACGGATATTGTGAACTCGGTGCCTGGGGAGGACTCCAAGTATCATAATGAGGA
This sequence comes from Pleurodeles waltl, assembly GCF_031143425.1. Taxonomy (NCBI): domain Eukaryota; kingdom Metazoa; phylum Chordata; class Amphibia; order Caudata; family Salamandridae; genus Pleurodeles; species Pleurodeles waltl. Next base: position 186,813,034 of record NC_090442.1, read on the forward strand.
TTTTACATTACTGGATATGGATGTTAATAGCTCACCAAAGGAGAAAGGTTCCCTTTGGACTCCACCTGGCTTGTGAAGGGTAAATGGATTAAAGTTATTCACTAGCACGCCAGCAAAGCAATCATCAGCAGCTCTACAGATGTCAGCCACACCCAATATGGAATTGCTCGGGATCCTGTTTTATAATCTCCCAGGTCAATATGTGCATGTTTCTGAATCCCTTATGTGTCTGGAGAGAATCTTGTATTCTTTGTAAGCCCTTTTAGGAAAAAGCTGTAAATAATGCAGATCACATTCAAGACACACTGTTTGCGATTCTGAAAGTGCTGATGAGCCCAAAGGGAAAGGGGATACTCCAGGAAAAAGTCCTTAAAGTTGGGAATAAATGAGTTTTATGCAAAGTTGGGGCTTTTTGACAGCGGATTACAAGCTGGTACTTCTATGTGCTTGGGGCCGATGGCTCCATTCAACCTTTGCAATAAAAGACCATGGGACTCGCGCTGGTGAACCCCAATGTAAGAAGATGTCTGGATCTATCAACAAGCAGCAGACTGTGGAAAGTCCTATCTACTTGGTAAAAACATTTTTGATCTATACTCCTTGAATCCAGCAGTACCTGTTGCCCATTGAGGGCCTCTTGTTCCGGGTGAAAGGATTTTCCTATTTTTAGGCTTAAAGACTGGGCTAAAGTATGTTTGGTTGGCACACTGGTGCTTGCTCAGTCTAGAGAAAAAAGTAAAAGTACAAAGATCATGTAAAAAGAATAAACGGAGAATTTCAAAAAGGGCCAAAAAAACTCCCTTTTCAAGATGTGTGGTTCTGCTTCGAAGGTTACAGTGAACAAATCTGCTAATCATAACACTAATATTCTACTGGTTAAACTGGGTCATTCTGCAAAGAAGGATCTATCGTTTATGATCTCCCTGGATAGTAGGAAGATTGATGCATCTATGGCAGCACCCCATCCATTAACCCTTTTCTACCTAATCTTAATTTAGGTTGTACCCTTTTGTGTTGCACCAAAAGACAATACAAACTCTATATATATGCTGATAGAAATGATCCTTCTTCCTCCTCTCTCCTTGCAGCTTACCTGTATGCTGGACTTTGTAGCGTTATTTGATTATGACTTAATTTTGAACTGCCCATTTTTATTAGCTTGCTTTGCAGATATTGAGAATTTGAAGTTGATTCAAAATAGCAATATTTGTCTCTTTAGTTCACTCACTGTCAGTGACTAAAGCAAGGATTTTGTTTCAGTCTAAAATTGTTGAAATTTGGTCTTGCAAAAATAGTGGTTTCCATCAATACAGATGGATAGACGTAATACCTGTACTTTGGGAAAACAAACTCTATAAACAACAATTTGTTAAATCGAGACATTCACTCTTTGAGCATTATTCCCTGCCCTTGAAGGAATTCTCAGTGAAAATCCAAAACTCTTATACGTCTCTGGAGTGAATGGTGGGAGGTTTGTGATGCATCATGGTATTATGGCATCCAAATCTTCCCCCTTCACCCTGAATGTGGAGGATGAGTGTATGAAATGGAGTTGGTTGGCTGAAGCACTTAATGCGCGTACAGCAGCCCAATTCTTAAACCTTATAGTAGCTTAACAGTGGTTTCCTGGATTGCAGTGGGTTTCATGAATAATTCAGAGAAACTGGAATTCTTAAATAGTTTAAAAGTGGATGTAATCTGTAACCAGGAAACTTGGTGCTCCTCAGAGTTCTAGTGTGTGGGTTACTTTGTAACAAGGTGTAATTCTATCCTTTCTAGGAAGAGGCATGCATATGGAGGGGTATCTATTCTAAATAATATTAAATGGAAAAACAATAATTTTAAAGATTCCTCTAATCTTGTAAAAGCAGTAAAAATTCCCCCCAACTGCCAGTGAGAGTTTGAGGGACCCCATTTTAGTGGTGAATTCTTATATTCCTCTCCCACCCTCCCCCGATTCATGTTGTAATCTATGTGATATTTTCGCCCTTATAACTAAGGCTATGGATAAGGAGGGTGAACTCCAGGTTATTTTAGTTGAAGACTTCAACTGTAAAGTCTCCAACCAATCTATTAGTCTATTTTAGGATGTTGAAAAAACATTCCCCATTCCCCCCATACTCTTCCTGTTAAAACTGAAAAATAAGAGGACTATTACTACTTGGCCCAAAGAGAAAAAGTGAATGTGTGATTGTAAATTGAAAATGTACTCAAGATTCCTCAACTCAGTATACCCATAACACTTATTTTGTTTTTCACTCTTATTTGGGCATTGTAGATTCCCCACTTAGTGATCACAGACTTCTAGTCTTCTCCCTTGTGGTCCTTACGCCATCAGTAGAGTCATGGAAAATTGATGGACCCAATTTTCAGTTTAATAACTATTCTGGTATAATGCAGTGGTCCCCCATTAAGAACTTTAAAAATGCAGTTGTAGAGGACAGTTAATTACTTTTGCCTCTGTAGAACCAGCTGATGTTTTTAACTTTTTCTGCCAATTCCTCAAGCAGATCTTAAATAATGATCATCAGATGTATACCAAGTCTTTCTATAAACCGCTGTTTGCTTCTCCTTGAATAAACAAATAAGTAGGTTGAGTAGAATGCAGTTTGTTATATACTCAAAGGAAAGAGATAGACTTGTGTCACTACCGAAGAGGAAAAGAAGTAGTTTAAAGGCTGCTATAAATAAGCAGAATTTAGATTGTAGGTGGATTGACTTACACTTAGCATAGGAAAAATGCTAGAAGATTCTGGGATATTATTGTGGACTGCTATGGGTCTACAGTGAGGTCCTGCCCTTCCCTGATCTGCGAGAACACATGGGGCCGTTTTATCTCGGTATTATATACAGAGAATCCAGGAATTACAGTTCATTTTGAAGATCTTCCTTTTGGCTCAGAGTTGCAGACTTCTGGTGCAGTGGGCCCAGACGAAGTGACCATTTCAATCATAAAAAAACAGAAGTTAAAATTTGGGCAGCACTACTATCTCCTGTCTTTGATTATTGTTACATTAATTCTACAGTGCTTCCTTTGTCGACCAGAAGGTTCCACTATATAAAAAGGTTGACGGTAAGTGGCCCGCTAACCACGGACTAATTGCTTTGTTAGATGCTGTAGGCAAGGTCTTCACTAAGTGTTTATTGCACCATCGTAATACCTGGGTTAAGGATAATATGATCATTCCATTAAAACAAACAGTTTTTAGGAACAAGCATGGTACCCAGGCATAGCTCCTCTGCTATGGTGGAGGAGCCCCCCCCCCCCCACCACCAGCAGCAGCAGCAGCTGCAAAACTTTTACTACAAAACGATAATAACCTAGGTTTGTATTAGGGATGACAAGAACTGAGGGGGGAGTGCCCAACACTCCCTCCTCAGTGCGCATGTATATTTGTCCTGCCGTCTCGGGCCGGCCAAACATACATGTGCAGTAGGTTCTCTGAGAGAGCAGGCACAGGCTCCCAGTCTGCCTGGGACTGGGAGCGCCATGGAGCTGTGCTCCCAGCCAGTCCGAACACTGCTTTGAGCAGCGTCGGGATTGACTGCCGGGCAGGCCTGGGAGTCTGTGCCTGCAGTGCAGGAGAGGAGCAATGCAACGGCTGCTGCGGAGAAACAGGTAAGTGATTTTTAAAAAAATAATAATTTGCCCACCCCCTCGTCCCACACTACCCCTCCTCCCACACCATCCCACCCCAGCAAAGCCCTGGGACCTGCTCCTGATGGAACCTTAAACAATATCGTAGCCCTGCAGGTCAGCAATGGAAAATATGTGACCATCTGGGGTTCCCCAGTATATGTCTTGTTTATTGATTATTATTTATTGATTTTCTTTTACACAGCCTCACACAACTCTGTGGAAACATTATTCAGTCTTTGCATGCCTGGAACCTTTTGCATTTAATTATTGCCCTGCACCCCTCATCCTGGTGTCAAGTCTTGTTAGGTGGAGATCTGGGAATATCCGTGGGCTTCCCAAACAAAAATGGCTTGAAAGAGGGGTGTTTACTTGTGCCATTATTTTCCCTGTATATATTTAACGTACCCAGTTTTCTTTAGAAAGGATTGGCCTTCCCACCAAGTATTGGGTGCCGATCATTATCTTGCCAGGCAACATTGTAATCCTTGATTTAACGCCTAAATGTTTAAACTGCTGTTTTGCCGAGTTACAGAAGTATGTGGGTTTTCATTATCTGAAAATGAGCTCTGCAAAAAATAAACTCTTGTGTTTTTGAGGTGAAAAAGTGTGTACGCATTCTAATTATTTGTGGTATGTAGGTTCGCAAAAACTGGAAACTATTAAAACCTATACTTTTTTTTTTTTTTAGGGAAAAGCATTTGCAGCACTTTAAATTATTTAGGTCATCTCCCAAATAGTGTTAATAAGGTGGAACCACAGGCCAAGATGTTGGATAGCAGACATTTTTCCCATCTCTTATCTGTGACCAGGTTAAAATCCCACTCACCTTACAATATGAGGTGGAGCTAATCGGTGTGGCAAGATAGGGTGTTTTTAATTGAGACTAAAGTTCATTTGCACAAGGGATTGGTGCGGTGGTTTTTTTTCCTACTGAGAAGTGATAATTCCCACTTTATATGTAAAGAGATTGTTTTTAATTGAAAAAAAGGAAAATTGCTCTTCCTATTTTTTTTTCTTGAAACTTCAAGTATGCACTGGACCAAATTGAGTTAGATCAAAGCTTCGTGTCTTCCTTATTGCTAACTCAACTAAAGGTCTGTCTTAAGCAAGGTTTCCTTAATCTAAGCCTTTGTCTGGACAGTAACTCTTCTAGTTAAAAAAAAAAAAAATAGGGAGTTACAAAGTAATAATGAGCTCTGTTATTATATTAAAAAAAAGATCAGTCATACTTGACATGGAATATGCCTCATGGGGTTAGAGGCTTCGGGGAGCTAATGAGATTAAATATTCTTCTGTTAAATGTAATACCATCTAAATGGTATGTGTCATCAAACACATGTATTCTTTGTCAAAATAGTGTTCTGGACTTGAAGTGTGTTTTTTTTTTTTTTTTTTTTGTCTGCCCTGCTCTGTTACGTTGTTGTAAGATATTGAGTCCTCTTCTCTTGAAATTGTTCATGCGAACAACGTCTGAGGCTATGCAATGTTTTTTACCCATCCAAATAAAATATTTCGTACCCACATTTTTAACTTTTTAAAATGTGTTTTAAACTTCTATTGGAAACTTTAGTATGATTTTTTTTTTTTTTTTTTTTTTTTTTTTTTTTTAACTTTATCATTTTAAAGACACATAGCATACATTACTACCCACAACGTGGGGAATGAGTTGTGTAAATTAACAGTTGTGGAAGATCAATCTGAATAATACCTCGATCATTGCAACAGATTTTGCAATGCAGTGAATGTTCTATGCACCAAAAAAAAAACAGCAGGCGATAATCAAAACTCAAGCATTAGAAAGGTGTACAGAAGCTTTGCAGGGCAGCAGTGAGTCGTGTATTGTTGCCGAGTCAGTTGACCCCGTTCACTAGATAATCTTGTCAGGCAGCTCTGGCTGCTCATGGCTCTGCAAATAAGTACGTAATGGTTGCCAGATGTCCCGTGGGCGAGAGGAGGCGGGTTGCAAGGAGGCGCAGACTTCACTCGTAACAGTGCAGTATATAAGGCTCTTAAGCCAGCCATCCTCAGTTGGGCTACACTTACCTCCCCAGTGCAAGGCTATCTCACGTTTGGCCAGTAGTAGAGCCATTGCAGTGAACCTTCAGGTCACTTTAAAGACATCATGCACATAGCTCCACAGTGCAAGGAGCTATTCGGGTGTAATGGTGAAACCAACCATCATTGAGAGGTGGGTGAAAATAGCAGTCCAGAATTCCCCCCAGTGGGGTGCATGTTCATGTGATATGTGCAAAGTCGGCATTTTCCCTGTGGCACACAGTTCAATGACCGCGCAGGATCTAGTTTGCCCAGCAGTTTAGGGGTGGTTTATGCGCACCTGAGAAATTTAAAGTGTATTAATTTGTGCCTATGATTGTGCAAAATCAGTCTGGTTTGCCAACAACAGAAAAACCAAACCTTATCCGGCAAAGATTGTTGTAGCTCATGTTCCCACTGCTCCCTGAGGCGGCCGTCCCGACAGGCAGCAAGGCTAGGTGGGTGTGATGAAGTGTGGAAATGAGGTGCCCCCCATCTGGGTGATCTAGTAAAGTAGTCAGAGGGGTGGATTCGTCAGAAGCAATGGGATAGGAGGAGACCTGGACACGAAGTGCACAGTGTAAGCGTTGCAAGACGAAATGATACATAAGAGTAGCAGCAGAAAAATGCGTGCCATCATTGTGCGAGAGAACGTGACCGTCTGAAAACAGATCCCCAAATGTGTGTGGTGAGTGCCGCATCAGCTTTTTATTTCTTTTTAACAGTGGTTTCTAAGATAGGAGGCAGCCATTGATGTAGTCCCCATCCATGCCACTCATGAATAAAGAGAGCACCCCCCAGGAGTCTGAGAAGTCTCTTCCATGCCCAGCAAGTGGTAGATAGGGTCTGGATGTCATTTGGATCCAGCTGGAAGCTGACCCGGAGGAGTGTGTGCAGCAGCACCCCGCCTGGTCTCGTTCTGGTCTATCATAGGGGATGCGCACATCCCTGTGGTACGCATAGTGACATTGAACCACTAAGTAATAGAGTTTGATATACCATCGCCCTCGTAAAGTAGTACCAGCGTGTCCCACCCCATGTGGGAACGGCGGCCAGCCGAGATCAGTCGCAGAAAGAGGCCTCATAAGGTAGTAAAAAAGGCATTATTGAAAGGAATAGGGATGTTGAGGAATAGGTACAAGAAACTGGGAAGGACTGTCATTTTAATAACTGTGATATGGCCCGCCATGGATGGGGGCAGGCGGATCCAACCCTCACTCTGCGTTGTCAAGCGTTCAACCATCAGGCTGTAATTGAGTGTCCGAACCTGGTCCTTGTCTCAGTGACATGGGTGCCTAAGTACTTGGCGGTGTCCTCACACCAATGCAGGGGGTACTTGCATGGTTGAGGTGTCGTAGCTGCAGTAAGCGGGAATAGCCCAGATTTTTCCCCAGTTTATGTGAAGTCCAGAGCATTGATGAAATCTAATTATCTCGCCGCCGATATTTCCAAGTTTTCCTCCACTGGAGGGGCTGGCGGTCCTAATCTGTCAGGACAGTGCTGCAGCGCTGCCCTGTGGATTCTGAGTTCCTTCTCTGCTGGTGATTACATGGCGGTAGCCCTGCCATGTAAAGGCTGGCAGAGATGGGGTGCAGGCTGCCCCAGGGGGGCCCCTGCACTGCTCATGCACTTGGCATGGTCAGCGCAAGGGCCTCCCTGGCCAAATGATGTACCCTACGCACTACAGCATTGACATCGGCTCATAATAGAGCCGGTGGCAATGTCAAATGCCGTTTGAGTTTCCGCCTGCTGACCCAGTGGCAAACTCTTAACGGGACCCACGGGAAGGGGGGCCTCACTGGTGGTAACCTGACTGCAGGAGTTTGGCGGACGGCCTTTTCCATCCACCAAACTCCTAATGACCCCCATAGTGTTTTTTCCTTTTTGTATGCCCTTGTTTTATGTGGACCACTACAGATTTCCAAATCATGAAATTAAAAACTTGAACCACAACATTATAAAAATTAGCATTCCAGTTAGTTACATATAATTTCTAATCTCGAGGAAAGGTAGTTGCTAATAATGCCTATGGTTTTGTTTTTATCAACAACTTTTATTAGCGTACATGTATATGAAAGGTACACACCACAAGGCTCTTTGTACATTGTAATATTCTGGCAACAATCAGGATCTCAGACCTTTCCAATAATCTGAGCATCCATATAGTAAAAACATTTTTTTTTCTTCTTTTTAGCAAACAGCTTAACAAAACCTCAGCTAAACTTCTTTCCCTCCCTCTCGCTTGGTGCCAGTTATCAAAGCAGTTGGATATTCTTTCCGCCCCTTACATATATAGAAAGAGATAGTGCCACCACCAAGGGCTGTCTATGCGGCTTTGGAGAAGACCACGTGTGCATTACCTATGCCCAGAAAAGGCCCACTGACCCAACCCAGCATCCTTGTGCCCAAGAGGAAGACTGCAAGTTCTGTGTTCTTTAGGGGCACTTCAGGGTGGGTATCATCTTTGGTAATATTTATAAATTGTTGAAAGTGCATGCCCGAGGACTATGATATGAAATATTTTTGTAGACCGGCTGGCTCCTCCCTATGCAGTAATGTACTCTCCGCCTGGCCCCATGTAAGCAATATCCATGACCCAAATAGCAACTGCAGGAGTGTTTGAATGCTTCTACTGCATGGGCATGGCCCATTTTGCTAACATGAGGACAAAATCAAGGAATTGTATTGCGTGTCTCTCAAGGGATGGGTGAGGGAGAAGGCCAGGGAGCAATCCCACAGGCATGTTGGATATAGAGGCGTTTCTTTCTTGTTAGTATTTGTAAAATCCTAGCTCAGTATTGCTGTAGAGAGGGACATGCTCGCAGCATATGGATAAGGTCTGCTTCGGGTAAGGCACAACAAGGACAGCCTGAGTCCACTCTTGGAAAGATCTTACTTTTTTCTCGCTGGCGTGAAGTAAGCTCTGTTAAGGATGCTAAATTGAATATTTTGGATGCGGGCTCCACAGGATACGCTATGAGGGTAGTTGAGAATCTTCTGCCAATATAGGTGGTGTATAGTTTGAGATAGATGATTTAGTTGTGGATGAATTTGCAGTATAGAATGTCTATAGACACAATTTTGTTTGCTTGACTCGTACACTATTATTGGATGGTAATAGTGTTTTTAGAGAATATTTGTCCTAAGTATTTTGTTTTCGCTTATACCTGGATTTACTTTTAAGGTCACGCAGTATAGCACAGAATGAAATGTAGACTGATATGGATTAATGTAGAAAGCGTATGAAATAAGGTTGTTATGCAAGTCGTGCCATTTCCTGATGAGTCACATGCTGTGTCCTGCTGAGGAGTTCAAGAAAATGATTTTATTGATTTTTATTTGGAATTACAAAGATGTGTTCTTCAGATCCACAGAAAGCTGTTGAAATTTCTTTTTTGCTGCTTGAGTTTCATTCGATCACCAACCTTTTTTCCAATATTTAGCTTAGTGCTCCACCTTTGAGATGTGCTAGACATGTTGTTTTGGGACACTGTAATTTTTACGATATGGTCTGGATTAGGTGGTCCTTCTAGTTTTTTGGTTTTACTGCAAGTTTTCACTTTTTGCTTGTGAGATCTGTACTCTGTTTTACACTGCAAGGTTCCGTTGGGAAATTGCCACCTTTTCAGCTTTCTTTTAAACTTCAGGAGATTTGTGGTTATACATATTGCTGTAAGTGAATTATGGAGTTTAGATGGGAAAGGATGTCGCACATAACACTTTCTTTCATGTCACAACAGTTAGTTGTGCAGGGTAATTGTGTATATATTTTATAAAATTCATGACCATGGGACACGGCGCTTCCAAAATCTACTACTTGTCCTGTGTTAAAAAAAAAAAAAAAACAACCTCTTGTCCCTTCTATTTCCATGCAATGACGTGAGCAATTATGGCAGTATTTTCGTTATGTAACAGTGCTGATAATAGCTTCTCTCATTATTCCAGAGCTTCTGATAAAGCAGGGTTTCGATTCCAGCAAGGTTCTAATTTTGCCATCTTTCTGCAGAAGGACATGTGCCCCGATTATGAGTTGAGTGGAGCAAAATCTCTGAACAGAATTCCACATCGCTCAAGTGAGCTGTTGTTCACACACCTGAAGCTACTGGGTGCAGGAACAACAAATATAATTTTACTATCCTGAAACGTTTTTCCTGCTCTTTGCTGAACAAAGCTCAGCCATGCCACACAGGGGGAATATAATGCTTTCAGAAAACAGTCTTCCCTGTTTTCTCCCACCCTTCCCACAATCCTCCTTTCGACTGCTCAGCGTTCACCGTCCCCCGCTCACACTGTGTGGTAAATGTGATAATCTTCAGAGAAAAATTGAATAACTTGAGGAATGCCACCTGGTAATACCGGTTCTGCTGTTATTTCCATTGATGAGGATAAACTCATAGTTGCATGGTACTTTAGTAGTTGTAGGGTGTTACCGCATGGTACTGTCCACCACAAATTATGAGTTACGTGGAGGCTCAAAACAGGAGGAGAGTAGTCTTCCCAGGATTGGATTCTGAGTCCATGCATGGAACACACACTTAAACACTTATGGCAACTCATTACCTTTTCCTGTTTCTTTACTCCTTGGAAAAGGTTGGAAATTTATTTCTGACAAAGGCGAGATTAAAGCATTTTTCACGGTAGGAAAAAGATAGTGTAGGGAAAGTGAATTTTCAGTTACTCAGCAAAGTTTAGCATGAGCATGTCTCCAGCTTTACTTCTGTAAACTCTCGTATATTCCTGCAATTCGTAAATGTGCACCAATGCAAGGACATGTAACTGCAGGTGTACGTTGGTGGCTTTATTTTTTTTCATTTTGTTTTTCCAAATGTTTTTTTTATTTTTTATATTGACATGCATCAAACAGGTTTTACTAAATGGTGCCTCGGAGAAATGATCTTTACAGTTGTGTAGTTTACCAAAATTATTAATTCCATTTATATTCTTGATGTGCATTTTATTTTAAAAACCATAACCAATCTTCTTTTTTATGCTTTTGCATATATTTTCTTATAATAGGAGTAATCTGGTAGCATTATAGTAGCTTCAAATTTATTAAAACTCATGAACATGTGTACATATTTTTATACTGGAACCACTGTTCTTAATGGAAGCTGAGGGCACTGCATTTCCGTAGATCACCACTTAACTTAGGAAAGACTTTTGCAATAATTAATCGCATTTACAGGTTTGAACTACCTGGCTTTTGTCAGTGTAAGTTGTAGCATGTGAGTGTGAAGGAATTGATGAGTTCTAGGGGTGGTTTGAAGTGGGCATTGAACAAAAGCAGGGAAATAAATGATTCTTGTGGAATTGTCTTTCTTGGTGCTATATGGCGTGGTGGGTTAGAGATGCTGCTTGACTTGATCCAGTAAATATATTTCCTTTTGACACAAAGGTATGGAATTTAACAAAATATCTACTTGTCCATGGAACAGGTTGCTTCATAAGCCCACTTGTCCCTTTGGTGCCATGTAGTGCAGTGACAAATTATGGCAGGAATCTCATTATGTAAGCGCTGTGATAATAGCCTCTCTGATTATGCTAGGTCTTATAATATAGTAGGGCTTGAATACTTGCAATTTCAAGCCCTACTAGAGCAATTTCCTTATTTTGCCACCTTTCTGCATATCTACATACTGGAGCTGGAGGAAGCAATAAGCAATAGTTCCAGGGCTGGAATGCCTTTGAGTCTATACGAACCTACAACATTGCATGTTTTAAGGATTTTCACCAGCTCTTCTCCAATCTCTTACCATGCTGAAATAGGGTTGGTAATTTACTCCTGTCAAGGACAGAAGTAGACATTCTTCCATGGTTGGGAAAAAGTGGTTGGAGGAAAAGTGAACTTGTTAGCACGCAATAGATTTTCGTATGAGCAAATCTGCACATGCATATTTGCTTGTGCTAAAATACAGTTCACAACTATTTTCTAGGAGTATGATTTCTTGGTCTTCTTTTGTGAATTCATGAAAGCCACTAATGCAAAGACATACACCATTGATGCACGTTTGTGGCTTTCTTAAAGAGTTGGGCCCTTAATTATGTCTGGCGTAACCAAGACATTTTGTTTTTATTGAAATTATATTTCTCTCTTTATCCATTTATCTGCTAACTTAACAGTGAGTGATAGCATTCTGCTCTCCCAATGTTCCTGGAACTACTGTGGCAATGTGTGTTTTTTTTTTTTTGTTTTTTTTTTACGCTTTTTCACAATGTTTGTTACAGTAGCGAAACCCTGGCATCTCCCACAACAGTAAAGTGTTATAAAAACCCAGACATGCATCGACAAAACCAAAAGACTGACCACCACTGTCGGATAGGTTGGTTTTTGTCAGTGCTTGTTTATTTTCATGTTTCCCATAACCTTGTTGAAAATGGTTAAACTGATTTTCTATTATGAATATTATTTTTTTTAAATGCTAGCACGCATCAATGCATTTTACTAAATTATGCTTCAAAGAAATAGTACCTAAAGTGGCACATCAATTTAGAAAAAGTTTTTTTTATACTTGCATTTTGTTTTTCTCAACATTTTATTTTGAAAGCAAAGATTGTCAAGCTTGCTCGCAAGCCTCTGCAAACATTTACATCTAATCAGAGAGCATTCTGGAAGCATTATACATATTCTCATAGTGTTAAACTTTTCAAATGTGTGTATTTTTTTTTTGTTTTTTTGTTTTTACTGGAACCATTGTCAGTAGTGCAATGTGACCTTGCAACGATTATTTCGAGCGCTCACCCTAATAATAAAGATTAATGAACCATAAATTTAAGTTTGCACAGCATTAAGATATGGACACAAATATTAACTCAACTGCAGCTAGTTTCCTTTCCTGTAAATCGGCAGCCAAAGGGTTTGTGGACCTTCTTGAACCAAGGGCAAAGTAAACATGAAAACTTGTTCTCCTTGACACCAATGGGGGGGGGGGGGGTTTGAAGCTATAACAATATTTACCAGAATCTCTGTTTGAGGGATAGAATGAAAAATTTGACTTTTTTTGGGCTGACATCAAGGGAACCTTAGAAAAGTGCACCAGCTAGGGGAAAATCGTAATTAACAGCTCAGATGCAAGAACAATTAAGATCATGTGTCATTGTTGTAGAGAAGGGAAATAACTTTTCATGAAGCAGGAACATTTTTAAGAATCGTTCTCAATGGAACAATGCTCACATAAGAGGTATGCTGAAAAGTATGGAAATAATATAGAGGTGTATCCAGAAGTGTTCCTAGGACATGAATTACTCCCTCTTGATAAATTGGACTAAACTCGTAGTTACTGCTCTAGGACCTTCGACTCTGTTCTTCCAAACATTCCCATTTGTGTTTATCATTTCACTGAATAAGAAAGAATAATGAATGAAGCCACACACATGGGGCATTCACATATGAAAGTCAGGGTTCTCCTTTTCCAAGACGGTGATTACTTCACAAAGTTGGTCACAGAATACATGCATTCCAGCAACACCTCATATAGATGAGGGTAATGTTCTAATGAAAATGTAAATCACTTGCAGTGAAATTGTTTGAGTCACGGCGAGCCTTTTACCTGTCTGGTGAAGGAAGAAGAGCAAGACCCGAGCCTATTGATAGCCTTTTTCTCACCAGCTGAAGTGAGTTAGCCAAAATAGAAGATGCCTGAAAAATACAGCGCTAAGGGAGAGGGATTGGAGGATGAGGAATGAAACATGTTTAGACACAAATCAATTGAATATTTATTCCATGTGAATGCTCTGACAATAGAGGCCCTGTCGAACCATACAGGGCTCCATTGAGGTGAAGTGGGTGGTTATATAGAAGTGCTTTTACCAGCTCAATATTCCTGAGCTGCTCTAATAATCTTGGTATGGATAAAGGTAAGCAGTTAGTTAAGAGAATTGAAGAAGTTTGTTTTGGATTCTTCATTTTATGCGTTTTTGAGGAATTCTTGAGGGATTACTATTTGTAAGAGTCTGAGTGAGAAGTGAGTGACATAAGAAGGGGGTAGCTCATTCATGGCTTGGGAGCCTGAATACCTGTCTTAGAGTAAAGCAACATTGAGTTGTCATGTCCTGGAAAATCCAAATCATGAAGTGGGCATTGTACAAGTGACACCAAAGTGTTTAGGGTGATCTTATATATTATACAGGGCGTGAAGCCAGAGCTGAAAGGTCCAGCATCATGGGCCTGAGGAAAGTGAAACATTTGCCTGCTGTAAAATTCCCACTTGCTCTGCAGGGGTACAGTAGAACTCTGTTCCAGTCAATTCCCCATAGCTATTTCTCTTCATCCAAATTCCATATGGCAGGGGTGTGGAAAAACCTGGAATACTCATGGCTGTAAGTCTAACATTCCGCAAGGCATTGTCTGTTAAAGTGGCTGGGTATGTGACAGGTCATAGTGGCAAAGGGATTTCTGTGGCAGTGGTTTATGCCTCTACCTCTAGGCAACATTCATTTTTTCAGCATGGCCCTTTCAAAGGTTCTAGGTTTTGCAGGAGCTCTGTTGATCCTGGTGGGGAACATAAATGTAGTGCAAGATGGGGGACAAGGATTGGTCAGGGTAGAGGAACACATTGCTGAAGAACATAGGTCAGATGGATATATGGTGAAGCAAACACCCCAGGGAAGAGGGCCACTCTAATTACTCTGTGCCACATAAGTACTATGCCAGAAAAAAGGTCCCTATGCTATGATCGGTTGACTGAGATAGGGCTGGGGGGGGAACCCTAAGGGCTAGAAAGGTAAAATTACTGTTTACCTAAAAATCTAGAGAATCTATAAACGACAACAGGGGCTCTATTAATGCAATGATCAAGGATGTGTTGTAAGTGGATCTACGGCAAAAGGTTTATAGTGCAAGTGCCCTGGCAAAAAATAAGGGATGTCTTTCTTAAACTTCAAAATAATCTTTAGAAAGTGTAGAGGTTGGACATGCTAAACTAGTTCCTTAGGTGATGGTGCAAACCTCTAATATTGAATTGTTAGCTGCAGATACTTTGAGGGAGCTAGTAAAGCATGTTGGTTGCTGGCGGCGACAATAAAAACTTGTCAAACACATAGATTCATTCAAATAATAAAAAATATCAAGCCAGTCCCACAATAGTGAAAATGGAGAGCATGGTTAAATAAAATAAGTGTGCAGACATATTTGAAAGATAGCCCAGTGGATAAAACCTTCAGTCAGCAAGTGGGTATATGAAGTAGATCATTAACTAATAAAGAGGTAAAATTGAAATAACCTCAATTACCAGGCCCAAAGTGCTTTATGGAAGACTTCTGTAAGTGGTTCTGCCTTTTACTTTCAGGGACCCTAGCTGAGTTCATGATAGCCTTGCTGAATGTAACATCCTCTGTGTCAAAATCCACTATATCGGTGAGTATGAAGCCCAGAGGTAATCTCAAAACTTAGGAAAAGCACAGAAGAGCATGGGTCTTATTGAGTAATTTCCCTATTTAAAGTGGATGTATAACACTTCACTAGAACTTTGACATACAGACGAGATTCTCTAATGCCCTAGTTGATTACTTGTACCAAGTGTACTTTGATCGTGGAAGACAGCTAAGACAATATACATAGATGGTGTAGTGCTTTACAGTTAGATAGAGCATAGTAACATGAATCACTACCCTGGTGTTGATACAGGGGATTTTGAAAATAGTTGAAGGGAGGCTGACTATGTTGGGCAACCTTTTTGCTGAGGTCAGCTGACAATCTTTCAGCAGAAGGAATCTCTCTTTGGTTTAAGGTAGAACATTTAAATAGTAAGAGGTTGAAAGTACTGGGTCCTTCACCCCATGGTGACAATTGACTCTATTAGAAAAGTTTCTGTGTGAGGAAAGTGATTATGCTCTCTTGTTGTCCTTGATGTACAAAATCTTGTTTGAACATCAAAGGACCTCTATACAGAGCTTCTAAACGTTATGGATGCCCAAGCTAGGTCTCTCTCACTGAGCAACAGTAAAGAGATAAACATTTAAAGCAGGTAGGCTATACACACATACATTTCTGTATATATGGCACTTCATGCCCACTGCATTTCACACTGACATGTGTTGCATTTGTCTTTAACTGGAGAGAATGTGGACAGAGGGAAACACTCTTACATATACTTTTCTTTTTACTGCTCAGCCCTTTCAGAGCTTCTAGGACCCAGTCTTAGAAGACATTGAGCTAACATGGATATCTGTTTCCCCCTAACCTGGGAACTGTTATTCCAGGTGATCTGAACTGAATGTATTTTTAAAGCATTTCGGCACAACAAAAATAGAAGAACTTCTAATCTTTGTGGCAAAGCCATCATAATGTATTAGGGCTTGACCACGATTATGGTAATACTTGAATAGTACTATAGGATCAGGCATCTTCTAGGGATGGAAAAGACAGTATCTAGCTTGGAGCAATACTCAATTTTAAAAAAAATAATAATAATCCGTAGGAAAGATTGTAACAAGTTGACATGATCCGAAAGATAGAGTTTTGAACATCCTAGAAGAGACTTGATCGAGTTGGTCAGTTTCATATGTCTTAGCTGGTAGGGATGAAATCCTCCGTATTTTGAGGAATGACTCAACCAGACTGTTAGATGTAAGTTCATTTGTAGCAGAATTCAAAGGGATTAGAGTGGAGTCTATATCAAGATTTGAATCGGACCTGGCTTTGGTATGGAGATATAGACAGGTTATTGTATTTTTTCATGTTTTAAAAATGCAGTAAAAGTGTATTGAAAACTAAAAGCTTTGCTCTTACCTATATTACACTTTTTCCCACCTCCAGAACGGTCCTCTGATGTGGGCCCTAGGGAGGACCATTGTTTTAATGGTGGCTATTCTCCCATCTGGAGATGGATGAATTGTGCAGTTCTTTTGTTATTTCCTCTAGTTATTTTGTATAATTGGCCCCATGTATGCCCTAAGTGAAAGACATTGGGCACATCCTGAATTCCTTTAATGATTTAAAAAGGGTTTGGCCTTATTAGATTTTCTGTCTTTTATTGTCATTCTCATGGCCTCTGAACTTTTTAGTAGGACCCCACCTCTGACTTTTCGTGATCAGTGTGGGAGAGAAGAATGTAGTCATCAAATAGTGCAACTGTAAAAGTATCATGTCTCCTGTGGGTCTATTGCCATTCTCTTGTCTGGTCTAATCCTTTGAGCTTGTGGTTCCACTGAGATAGTGTAAAGAAGAGCATCCATATCTTGTCCCTCACTGTAAATGATTCTTTTGTCATAGCTCGCCTCTTATCCTGACTTGTTCCATTGAAGGTTTGTAGCATGATAGTACCTAGTTTGGGAAAGTATCTCTGATTTCCCCATTGTTTTCAGCCAAAAAGGTTGAGTGCATCCTGCCAAGAGTTATCTAATATTGTATCCTGCATTTTGTGTTTAATTATGTCAGTGTGTAGGACCTTCTTTGTGTAGGCTTCATCCATCCATCTCCCTTCTCCCCTCTCCCTCTTTTTTTCTTCTCTCTCTCTTTCCCTCTAACCCTTCTTTCCTTTTCTTGTTGTCTCCCTCTGCCCTTCTTTCCCTCTCCCTCTGCCCTTCTTTCCCTCTTTCGTCTCTTTCCCTCCCCTCTTTCTTTGCTTCTCTTCCGCCTTTTCCTGCTTTCTCCCTCCTTCTCTTTCCCACTCTGTCCCTCCTTCTCTTCCCTCTCCCTCTTTCTTTACTTCCTCCTCCTTCTTTCCCTTTCCCTCCTTTCTCTTTCCCTCTCCCTCTTTCGCTTTTCCTATCTCTCCCCCTCTCTCTCCCCCTCGCTTGCCTTCTCTTATCTCCCTCTCTCTGTCCCTCTCCCTATCCCTCTCTGTGATAAAGCTTAACTGATCCAGATGGATAAATGGGAGAACGTAGTTTTCTGACCAGTTTTTTGGCGAAATTATTTACATTCATGTTGAAATGAAAACATGACATGGATTATAAGTAATGATCTTGAGACGGGGCAGGACCTAATTAGGATTCTGAAAGTTAATGGCTTGTGCTGTTCTCCTGCTGTGTCCCATTAGAGGGTGGGCCGGATTCTATGTCTTCTCTGCTCCGTGAGATCTGCTTGTGGATAGCAGATGGGTAACACATCTTTGAATCTTCCTGGTCTGACCTGGAGAGTAGTATGCAGAGTAGCAGGAAATGGGAGAACTCTGCATCATTTTTCTGAGAATCTCTCCATGTTCGGTTTCACTCTCCAAAGGTCTCTGTGTGAGGGTGGGTCCAGAAGGGCACCCAAGTGGAGGACTTGATTTGTAGTGAGGAAAAGGTGGCATGTTGGAATAGGAAACTGATTAAGATAAGGTCTGAGCTCTATGACAACATAACAGTTCGATTTCCCTGTAAAGTCTGCTGCTAAAATCACTTTTTCTCAGTTGGAATTCTGACAGCAAAAAACCTTTCCCTTTCTGCTGCGCTACATAGATATTCTAATATTCCTACGGAAGAACACTTGGGCAATCTGCTTCTCTCCTTTGCTGGATTCTAACTTCAAGGATGTTGTCCAGAAGAGGATAAAGCAGTTTCTTATCTTACTTGCCTGATGAGTCAATGAGGCCTTAACTAGCTTGGGAAGTGGTTTACCTCCTGGCAAAAACATAACTATTGGCAGCTTTGTGTTTGAGAAAAAAGATGAAACAGCAGGGCTTTGATCGAGGAAATCTGCGGCAATTGGAAGAAAGTCCCATTTCTTTGATGCTCTTACAGGAACGTTTCTGGACTTGGCTGCAGACTAGTGACCCTGCAAACAACTCCTTTCAAAAGAGCCAACGCCACTGTTCTCTGTAATGACAATTCTTGAGAGAAAAATCATTATAGTGCCTGCATTATCAACACCGACAAACAGGATGAATAAAATAAATTACTTCATACTAACCCTACCTCTTTAAATACTCTTGGTTGTGGGTTCACTAGTGAAAATGTATGGTGCACTGCTGTCCTACAGTGGCTGTCCTTTTTAATACCTGTTCGTGCCTAAATTATCCTCCAGTGCCTTAGTGAGTGTTAGCTTTAGGGGGTGGGGCCTCAGAAAACATGAAAAATATTTTGACTTTTTTATAACATTTTCATTTTCTTCTTTTTTTTTCTTTTGCAATATACGTTTTAATTAAGGTTAGGGAGAACCTCCCCTTCGGCCAATTTTATAGACTCTGCTGCAACTGCAGCACCATCACAGCTTTTGATAACCAGGCTAGTTTCCTCATCTGACAACCTGAGAGAGAGGAATTATCCTTCACATGTTGTCACCATTGCTTGTAAAAGGTCTAGAAACAACCATTCTGCAGCCCTTCTCAAAACGAAACCTAAAGAACCTGATAATAAACGTACCCGTGTGACCACCTACATACCTCCAATAGCATTCAAAAGATTATCCGAAAATACTGGGGCATTTTGCAAACAGTTTCTTTAGATATTCCAGTCCCTCGGTTCACCTTTACACGGACCAGTAATCTACGGGCTATGTTGGAAGATACCAGGCCACAAAACACCTCAAGGAAAGAGAAGTGTAACTTATGGGCCCCCTCCCATCAGGGGCCATTGCCCCTTGAGACATGTAGTGTCTGTCACCTCACAAAAACCACTAAAGATATCATTTTAGACACCACACACACACCTGGACACTGATGAACCACACAAACTGCAATACTAAGAATTCTGTTTACATGATAACATGTCCATGTGGCCTTCGATATATTGGGATGACCACTAGACCCCTAAAAGTTTGAATAAATTAACATCTCAGTGGCATGAAATGCAAAAAGATAACCACCAAGATTAGTGCACACTTTTGAGACATGACCCATATCCCAGATGATGTAAATTTTGTTTATCTTGGAAACACGGTACAACACGGACAAGCATGCTTTGATCTACAGAGAGCATCATTGGGTGTTTAGTCTGCAGACACATATCACTGCCCTCGATGACTATTCCTTAGAGTAAACTTGATCAACTCTGATCGTTCGAGTTAGCGTTGTTCACCCACACCAGGCAATTTTGCACAACACTCAGATCGGCTGCATCCAGTGTCTGTTCTGTATCTCTCACAGGCACTATGCCGATTTCCTTCGCTTTATAAGGGAATGGTTAGCTGACCTTTTTAAAGATGCTCTTGGCTAGTTAATGAACTCTTGGTCTCCACCCCTGTCATTACTATGAAACTGGCCATTCCAATATAGCAGTGCCGTTTTCCTTATCCTGGTGCTACGTGTCCGCTTCACATGTGCACATTTCGCTGTTCATCCACCCCCAAAATACTCTTTTTATAATAGCAGCATTTAGTATAGTGGCAGTATTTATTGGCTGTTTTTTTTCCTCCTTCAGGCCACATGCCTTTTTTCCACACTTTATCATAATATGGTGTGGGTTAGCTGTTACCAGTATTAAGTTATTATTTACTCATATGATTTTCTTAATCAAATTCTTGGCCACCCCACAGGTTCTTGGCATT
The DNA here is from genome assembly GCF_031143425.1 of Pleurodeles waltl. Taxonomy (NCBI): domain Eukaryota; kingdom Metazoa; phylum Chordata; class Amphibia; order Caudata; family Salamandridae; genus Pleurodeles; species Pleurodeles waltl. The sequence goes on from NC_090442.1 coordinate 186,833,115, forward strand.
TTCCCCTCTGATACAAGTGCGAAACCGACCATCCCAATATGGCGGACTGGCTGTCTTCTTTTTCTGTGCTACTCCTTATCCTCGTCTGTGCACGTTCTGTCTAGGCGGCACCCATTTATTCTGTAACACAGCACACACAGCGGCATCCTAAGCTGCAACCTCCCCAGCCTGGATACTTCCAGGATTCCTGAGAGCGGTAGGTCTCCAGTAGTAACCTGGGCAAAATGCTGTAAGTAATTTGTCCTACCCTCTGTCAAGTAGCACCTATCACTACTGGGGTTGACACTGACTTTGATTTTATTTCTTTGACTTCCATGTATACCGCACGTTGCGCTGCTTTTTCTGCAATACCTAAAGGGCATGTGTTCTTCTCCGACAGGGTAAGACACAACACATGATTTATGAATGGCCCTTCGCTATTTATGGACCCAGTTGGTTTGCGGTGGCTTACATTATATGTGTTGTGTGTTTCGTCCAGTTTGTGGATGGCCCTAAAGACAGGATTTGCTTGCCACTATCACTATGCTCCGCATCTTTCATATTATATCCGACGAGTTGCTCACTTTGTCACATGTTCTATGTATGTTTTGCCCACTGATGGCATTCCAAGTCACATTTCAGTTCAGGATGGTGCACCAGTTAATATGCTCCTGCACTACCATGTGGGAATATGTATACTTGTAAGGTGTGTTTATATAGATTTGTTCTTTCTCTTTTCCAGTTCGGACTTGTCTGGAACTAGCTTACAAAATGTATTTGTTTCACCACACTTCATTGGTGGTTTTCGGATTGGGCACTTAACCAATTTGGACCACTGTTCCAATTCCATGTAGATTAGGGTTTTTGAATGGTCCTGACGAATTGCCTTAGATAATTTGTGACTATTTTGTTGGAGAAAAAAACATGTTGAGCTCCTTTTAAATTGATCCCTTGAGATAGGAAGGCACATTATTTCCTTCACAGTTTCACTCTGTTTTTAGACATGACAGGACTCTCCACCATAATAAAAGTAAGTAGGTGGCCTTTAGTATTTTTATACTTTCATACTTCCTTTCTCCAATCTACAGATTTAACACCCTCACCTCAGACTCAGCACTGCAAGAACATCTTAACAGACTTCTGTCAAAGAGCCCTCTCAAAGGGCCAGTTGGCCATTGCATTGCTGGGCCAACAAGGACCTGCCTGATGACTAAGCATTCCAGTCAACTGGGTGGGTGAGGGCTTTTGCTCCTGAATATTCATGTTCCTCCAGCCTTTCTTGATGTGGGTGTGAAGCATAGAATGGCAAAGGCACAGGCCTGTATACTAGTGTCCGAGGGCAGGCTGGGAGTGCCTCACCTGTTGAGCTGCTATCAGGTGGCACATCTGTAATATATGGTGGCGTGCTCGCTGGAGAGCATGAAGATCCACTGGTGCTTCATCGATCAGGCAGTAGCAGGGCAACACATTTGGAAGTTCCTGTGGCATCCTAAGGCATTTTGACCCCTCTGGGGTTTATATATCCCCCATACTGTGTGCCACAATGGAGGTGTGGGATAAGGTGTATGTGAAAAGGGGACTGTCCACTCCCATATCTCCAAAAACACTGCTCATTGGCAACACAGACTTTCTGCTGGCACTCACTGGATCCTCGTTCCAGATCTGGCAGGACTCTAACTGTAAGAAGGTTGGGGATTTTTTTTTCATGCTAACTGTGTTTTTGGAGTTCCCGCGACTTTAGGAGGATTTTGTAATACCATTGACGGCATACTGGCAATATTAGTAGTGCGCCATTGGGTGATTGCTTCAGCGATTCACTGGCACGCAGGCAAATCCCTTACCCCCTTTGAGTGACTGCTGCTTACCCGCACTAACTATAAACTTACCACAGATCTCCAAAGAAAACCAAGGCGAGACGGAGATGGGAGAAGGAATGTGGCTGATCCTTCTCGGATAACGAGTGGCGGGATGTCCTGCATAAGGCGAGGATCTCAGCATGTAACATGAATACTAAGAAACTCTCACTAAAAATAGCTCACTACTGGTACTACACGCTGGAGCGGGTTGCTGGCTGGAAGTTGGGAGGCACTGTGATAAACTGGGTACGCTGACTCATATCCTGTGGCAGTGCCCCAAAATAGCCTCATTCTGGGACTCTGTATTATTACAAACTATAGATGGCATCTATGAAACTACCATCCCAAGATTCCCAAGTTATGTCCTGTTGGTGCTTCCGAATCCCCAGACTTAACCCCTGAAGTCCCTGAAAGGGAGGGCTATCACACTGGCGATAGGGGCCGCTAAACACTTGCTAACGTAACAGTGGCACTCAGCTGACATCCCTACACACACGGACTGGCTCCACAAATTATGGGATACTTTGGGCATGGAAAAGATCACAGCGAGAGGGGCGATGCCGCAGTTCGTAAGACATGGGGCCCTTGCATCAACTGCGTTTCCAATGAGTTTAAGGAGCTGACCTGCACACACTTAACTTCGCATTCTACACCTGACCGCACATGACGACATCTACCCTAACCGGCGCTCACCCCTATAGAGATTCATAGATATATGTCCCAGAGTATGGACCTGTTGGCTGGACCCAGAGTAGATTTAGATGTCCTGTGCTGTTTGGTTTAGTTATCCCCTGTTTCTTCCCTTCCTTTAGAAATTGGTGGGCACCAGATTAAACTGATTTGTAATGTTATTGTACCTGGCCTATGATTATAAACTCAATAAAAAGATCTTAATCGTAAAAGTACAGTAAGAAGTATAGAGTGTGGCTTTGGGTGAACTCCTTCAACCATTGGTTTTCATGTGGTTTTCATCAGCATTGCATGAGAGAGCTACATACCAAACAATCAGTGCTTTAGGTAAATCATTTTGGACATTCTTAATGCTGTGAAAGGTCCGTGAAAAGTGAGGGGAGGTAAGGCTTCTGTGCTAATGTATTTGATTTGCTAGCTCTGTTTGCACCACTAATGGTAAAGCATTGGAATGGCATCAGCTGCATTACAGCTGCACTACCTCTCTAGTGCGGCTGATGGAAATGGTTTGTAAGCAGCAGTACTCAATATAGTTTTCTGGTGCTTGCAAGCAGAAGATTAGAAGGGATCCATCCTCTAGGCACTCGGAACTTGTGTGGGTTTGGGGGAAGGGGACTGAGTATGGGCATGCCACACCCAGAACATAAGTACTTCTGTCTGGCTGGGGGAAGGGGTCAGATGGGAGGTGTTTACTCCCAATCTGACAGGTGGAGGGAGAACAGAAAACCTACTAAACATCAGGGAAAGACAACTTTGGGGAAAAAAAGGAGGGGTTGGACCTTGTCCCTACCCCAAAACGGTCTCAACATTCTGCACCGTTCTACCCCCTCACCCCAACCAGGGGCAGACAGGCGAAATTACACCCAATCTGTTACCCTGGGGGAGCCGATGGAAATGAAGACTTTGCATGGTTCCTGGTTTGATCAATTCCTGTTGTGTGTCCTAGGCCGAGCAAAACAAGTGGAATGCTGCTTATATCAGGAGGCCTATGGGAACGCTGGGTGCTAGGAGTTTCGTGGATCCCTGCAGATTATTGAACTTTTTCTCACAGAAAAACCAAAGTTCGCAGGGCATTCTGAGCTCAAAGTTTATCATCATTTGAATGTCTCTCCATGTTTGGATTAAAAATGCAGGTAATGTTCAGAAAAGAAAATATTTTGCAAAATGCCCTCAGAATTACATGACTACATGGGTAATCCTAAATTCAGAGTTGTACAATTAAGTGCTATTCCTAAACTGATTTTCTAGGGCACGTTTCTTCATACCCATTTGTAATTTGTAAGATTTAGCAATATGAATTGTGCATGGTCAGTACATAATATAACATTTTTATAAGCTTCATCTCAGTTGATGGCTTTGGGTATCATGTCAGCACCTTGAGACCCTCACCAGGTGAGTAGTGCGCTTTACAAATTCCTGATTGATTGATGTACTTCTGGAAAACCGACAAATAGTGTATATCCCTGTGACCAGAAGGGTCTTATATATTTTACGTTATTCTAATTTCGTAAAGCTGTCATGAGGTCAAATAATTACAAAACATAGCTAGCTATTTCTGTTTTTTTCTACTTTTGATAACATTGTTTTTGTTTCAACAAATCTTTTTTTTTTTTTTTTTTTTTTTTTTTTAACCATAAGTGATCTTCACAAATGACCACTTGTTCAATTTGTAATTTTGTCTAGTTTTCAAAAACGCAAAGCTTTCTGGGTTCACTCATGAGTTTCATGCCGTTTACCACCACAAACAGAAGATAGGTTGGAGCCACACAAAAAAAACAGGAAAAGTGGACCACCAAAAAAAAAAAAAAAAAAAAAAACTGTTTACATTTTTTTTTTTTTCCCCCAACCACTCTACATTAGAAGAAGTTGATCTTCGCATAAGAACAAATAAACACTTTCATGCAAAGCATTTTTTGTCCTACACCCCTTCACAAAAAAACACATTTTGCTGTATTTTGATAGTTTTTCTTTTTCTCTTCTAGGGGAGTACACAAACCATGGATACCTTTAGAATTAAAATTATAAAGGGTTAAAACACAAAGTACACCAAGCGTTCAAAAAAGGGCTCAGCACTGGGATCGGAAAAGCCTCAGCCGCTAAGGGTTTACCAAGAAATGGACTTAACGGCAAGAAGTACCTGGATGCATCACATTTGCTTACTTTTCCAAAGAAGCTGCGTTTGCCCTGCCCTGGCCAGACTGGCACAGCTTTTCCTTCTACGGTAGTGACGCTCTCCCTGCCTAAACCATGGTACCTGCATTGTCTGCACTACTGTTGTCTGCACTGATACCAGAAATTAACGCAGGGGCAAAGTGACAACATTTGGTTTCATAAACGGGGAATGATTTAAAGGGAAGCTAAAGGATCCCAGTGCAGCAGCATTGTGTATTGTCAGCGTTGTTCGGTCACCAGTTTATAGAACCAGTCCCTCAACAAGCTTTAACTGTATGACAGCATTACATATTGTATCACTCTCATAATGTCTTTGGAATCCCAGTTCTAAACCCTCACACTTGCAGGGGGTGGGGAAGGGGCTTTTTCCGTCAAATATAAAAGCAATATTCCAGAAGAGGAACTGACCACTGAGCACAGTACCTATGGTGGGTGTTTAAGGAATTGACAAAATACCTAGATGAGACCTACAGACCTGCACATGATGCACCATGTCCAACCTATTGATCTAGACCTAGTACACCAGCTGTTTCTTCTCAATAGTAGTGGTCTCCATGGCGAGGCATTAAGATCTAGACTATATTCCAGGTCAGTCCGCAGTACTCCTAATCAGGACCTGTGATGAACAACTGCAACACAACGTCCTTTTTCTGCTGATTTTATTTTCCCTTTCTGCATACCTATGTATTTCTCACTTCCACTTCACCCCAAATTCGGGTTTCTCATATATGTTAACCTCTTCGAGGTCATTCAGTTTTAGAACTCTGATGATCCAGGACAAGGACAGACTGATGCTGAATTTGTTATAGCCCTTCTGGTCTGTGTGTAAGGGACTCTTACAGTGCCACAGCCTGTGCCTAACTGCTATATTCATCAGAGGGAAACTTTTACTGCTGCAGGTCGTTCTGCATCTCATCTTTGTGTGAGGGGGATTTTTGCACTGCTGCTGCCCATACTGTGTTTTGTATGTGTTGGTGAACTATCCATGTGTGTGTTTTCATCACACAAAAAAACAAACCTTTTGTTGTCACATGCTTCAGTTGCCATGGTTGCATTCATGCCCAGCGGCACTTCTTGTATATAGATTGTCAGTGCATCCCTGGAGTTTGCAGGCTCTTGGTACTCGGATAAAATAAATAGCAGTTGTTACCTACTGGTGGTTGCCAATAGGTAGTTATAGTTAGGACCTAGTTTCTATAGAAAAAAAAGTGTGTTTTGTTTTGTTAATAACTTTGGTGCAGTTTGTAAATCTTCACAAAATTTTCCAAACAAATACAACACTCCCTTCAGCGTCTGTATGGAAAGTTTCTGGGTGATCCATCAAGCGGTGACTAAGAAAAAAGAAGGGCGGGGGGGTCCCAAAACGCTTTTTCCTTATTATTTTTCATGGGGATTTTGAACAGGAATAGGAGCCGACCCACTGGACAAATTTACACCAAATTTGGCAGAAAGCTAGGTCCTGGTCCAGAAAGCAACCTTTTTGTGATTTTGTGATTCAGTGTGTGTGGTGTGTGTTTTTTTTTTTTTTTTTTTTTTTTTTTTAATGAAGCCCAAATGTGTTTATATAGGGATGTAGATTCTCTGCGGATCCTGGGGAAAAGCAAGGCCCTGACAGCTGGCTGCAACCTGACACAAAAGTTGCAGCCTCCATTTTGTTTCCTTCATTGCCTGGAGGGGTGAGAAAAAACTGTCTAAAAACCATGTAAGAGGTCAGGATACAGGTATCAAGACCACATAGGACACACGGAGGAGTCCCTTAGGGGACCCCTCATGGGCAAAAAATTGCCCATTTTGTTGTTTACAGCTGATCCATGATTTTGAGGACCCTCCTCGGATGCTGGGGAAAAGCAAGGCCCTCGTTGTCTGGCCGCAGCCTGACCGAGATATTAACATGTGCGTTTAAAAAAATCCTATAGAAATTCCCATAGGGACTTTATAGTTAGGTTGACGTTTTACCCATACAAAACCATAGAAGTTTAGCAGTTATAGTTATACTTGCAGTTATACCTATCTGAAGAAACTATAACTGGAGCTGGAAAGTACCATTGGGCAACAGGTTCTAGTATCCAGCACAAATGATGCTTAGTTGCACATGCCTTGGCTAGGTGGTTGCCCTTGGATGTGGCAGATCGAATAGAAGTTGGGTATCATTTGGTTTAAGCTAACCCAAGCTGATAAACTAATGTTGCAAGGGGATATGTGAAGGTTAATGAGAAAGAATAGATCTTGTGGACACTGCAGCTTAGACCTTTTTTCTGAGGAAGAAGTTAGTAGTGCGATCATCTCAGAATTAATTATATGATCCAGTCCATACTTGTGCTTTTTTTTTTTTTTTGAGAGAGTTAAACAGATTATTATGTTCAGTGTTGTTGAAAGAGGCTGATAAATCTAACCGAATTAAAACTCTGACCCCACGGTCATTGATGAGTAGTATTAGGTCATCTGTAGTAACACGGTGCTTGATGCCAATCAGTCTAATTAATTTCTTCTGCAAAGTTTTATAGTTGGTGTAGCACCAATTTTAAGTGCTTGCCTGACACCCTTATGTGATCAACAGAAAAATTGCTTGGATAAAGGATACTTGACCAATATATTCCTCTCTAACTTTTAAATCTGGTAAACATTTGCAATTTTGAGTACAGTAGTCATGTGTGCATTAAAGTACTTTTCCTTTTTTTTTCCTCAAACTGTTCATTTGGTTTTTTGACAAAAAAAAAGTATTGCATTGCGACCTTCCAGGTGACTTTTGGCCTAAGTTTAGCTATTGCACAAATCAGTATTGCATGGAAATTGCATATGTTAAGGGTGACCATAAACATTCAGCAAATCATTTGCAATACCGTATTGCACGGGTATCCGTGGTTTTGTCTGTCGGGCGTTCCATGGTGATTCCCTGCCAAAGGTGAGCATGTTATAGCGATAATGAGGAGGGTGTGGTTTTTTTGCAGGCTGCAGCCAAAGCCATCTTGGTGGCTCATAAACAGATCCACACAATAGATCTGTCCTCAACTGTTTGGTGTTTAAGGGCATTATCCCGCAGGCTCAGTAGTGTAAATTCAGGTGTTTGCAGTACAGGATACCCCCAAGATGTCTCATTTGGGAGAGTATTTCAGAGCTGTTAGACTGGATCGTGAGGCAGTCCCACCATATGTGGCAAAAATCGCCCAATGATCTGCATCCCCTCCAGCATCTGTCAGACGTGTTGGGAAAAATCTTGTGGAGCTTGGCTGGATGTAAGTACCAGCCATAGAGTACTTTATAGTGGGCTTCTTGTAGACCCAATGATTGCCTGAATTTCGAAATGTCTCTTGTTAGGTTCTGCCATTGCTCCGTGGTAATAGGTGTTCCCAGAATTTGGTCCCAAAGCTTCATGTGTCTCGGAGTAGGAATCATGCTTGTGGAGGCTTAGAGAGAGTATAAGAAGGAAATTGTCCACTTGGGCCATTCCTGTTTACGCACAGATTTCTCTAGTGGGAGCAGCTCCCTTGTAGCTGCTTTTCTAGTCATGAGCTGTGATACCCAGTGTTTAAGTTGGTTAAAGTGGTATATCTTAGTGGCCAGTAAGTTGAAGTTCCAGCAGCAGTTATCGAACATAAGGACATCCCAGCCATGGAATAAATCAGAGATGGTTTATCAACCCCCCTCCCCCACCCCTCCCTCCACACATCAAAGGGCCTCGGGGATAGAGCAGGCAAATCTTTATTAAAGTTTACTAGCAACTTCGTCCCATGCTTCTAGCGTTGTTTTAGTTGGAGTGCTAAGGTAGGCGTTAGGAGGGCGATTGGCCTTAGACTTCCAAAGTAAATCCCATATCGTTTTCCCCAGGGCTGCCCTATCCATATGAAGCCAGTGTTTGACTGACTCTTTTAATGGCCATTCTGTAATCACTCAGATTTGTGCCGCCTTGTAATAAAGGGGAAAGTTTGGTAGCGATAATCCTCCTTCCGTTGTGGGAAGGGACAAAAGTTCTGCCATATGAAAACAGTAAGCATCGATCGCAGTGATATAAAAACTGCCTGTTGACGTCCACTGGGAGTCCCTGAAAAAGGTATAAAAGACGCAGCAGTACCGTCATTTTGATATCATTTATTCGCCCTAACCAGGTTATGTATAGGGGACCCATTTCTTCAGGTCTTGCAGGAGCTGACGTAAGAGAGGTGGGTAATTAGCCTTATATAGGTCTTCCACCTGAAGTGTGAGGTTGATGCCTAGGAATGTAATTTTTTTTATGTTGTGCGAAAAGGTGTACTGATAGTCTCTCCATGTCCCTCGGTGAGACCGTCAGAGGAAGAAGATGAGGTTAACATTGACTCCGCCACTGGTTCAAAATCCCTCAGTTCTGATTGCACGGCTAGCATGGTCTGAAAATAGAGAAATTTCATGATTCGTTGACCCGAAAGGTATGCCTTGAAGGAGTGGGGACTCTAATTATAGCTGCTAAGGGTTCAATACTAAGGGCAAACAGACGGGAGGAGAGAGGGTATCCCTGTCTTGTACCATGCTCCAACAAGAAATAGTTAGAGGCTAGGCCATTAACAAGGACTCAAGCGGGGGTGAGCATAGATGGCTTGTATCTGTGTCATAAATGTATCCCCAAACCCAAAATGCCACAGTGAGTGCCAAAGCAATGACTAGTCAACGTGGTAGAAACCCTTTTCGGGGCCTAAGGCCAAGAGTATTGCTGGCATCTTTTTCTTAGTGACTTTTTCTATAAGGTGAGTCGCCTGCTGGAGGTAATCATGAGTCTGCCGTCCTTTAATAAAGCCAGATTGGTCAGGATGGATCAAGTCTGGCATGGGGTTCTCAAGTCTGTTAAGTAGTATTTTGATTTACAGTTTAGCATCTAAATTTAATAAAGCGATTGGCCTATTGGAGAAACAAGCGCTCAGATCCTCAGATAAATGATATACATTTCCCTTGTATAACTGCTGTAAAAGCATCTCGGGTTGTAGCCAAATTAGTGTCATGCAGGTTATTCGTTTGAAAGCATTCTTTGATAGTCAGTGTAATGTCATCGCAGAGGAGGTGGTCCCATGTCAGGGAAGCCAGCAAAAAAAATCTGCGAAAGGTGAGTTTCAGTCCCGACCAGTCCAAGGTGACCTCTACCACTGCGTGATAAGATATCGTTAGAGTGAATAGTAGCTGAGCGAATGTCCTGCTGTAGTGTTTGGCTAACAAATATGTGGTCTATTCGGGAGTAGGTCCTATGTGAATGGGAGAAGAAAGTGTAATCTTTAGTGGTGGGATATGCGCCATGTATTCAAGAGCCCTTGCAGTGTAAATTCATGCTTCAGGGAGTGGGCAAATGTACCTGTCTGCGACCTCTGTGGTTGGGTACTGTTTAAATCGGGATCCCACACCTGATTGAAATCCCCCAACACTATTCTCTCCCTCTGGGAACTCCCCTAGTTGACTGAGCAAGGAATTCAAGGGTTCTGTCTGGTTCAAGTTTGGAGCAGAGGTTGTTGCTATAGTACATTTACGTCCATGCAGGATACCTTTTACCATCAACATTCTTCCCTCCTTATCCATAATACGAGAAGCTTGAAATTTAAGAGAGGAATGAAACAGCAGGGCAACCCCGTTAGTTTAGAGGTGGCCGATGATCTATAAATTAATGGTTATATTTTGTGTTTTAACCTGTGTTCCTTGATTCTTTTCATGTGAGTTTCTTGCCAGGGCAGCTATCTCAATCCTATGATCTAAGAGGTATTTCCAGAAGTCCTTTGAGATTCCAGGTACCTATAGTAACTGTCATAGGTAGGTGAAAGTGTGCCCATCTAAGTGATGCTGTGCTTTAAATCTATAGATCTATAGACTGGAGTAAAAGGGCATTCCTGTTTGGATCCCCTCTTCCCACCCCCTCCTCACACCGCATCCATTTCCTCCCCTGTCCCAACCAGTAGCTCTAGACCTGCATTGGTGCACCATGTATAACTTATTGACTGTATGAAACTTAGGATCCGGAGCTCCTCACTATAAAAATTTTTTTATCTTTTGAAACCTGTTTCTGGGGACTTTTGTCCAGTTCCGCATGTACACTGCATAGAGTCAGATAATTGCTTAGCGAGACATAGGCTGCAGTCAATAAGGTCCTCCCGGGACCAAAGGCCTATTGTATATAACCAGGGTGGTGAGATATAGGGATGGAGGTCCAATCCCCCTCACTCACGGTAGCGGCAGGTTAAAGTCTGTGCCCTCACTGGTCTACCTCATCGGTATGGAAGCTCCAAGAAGGCGATCCCATATAACCTCACTAGTCTGAGTGTCATCCCCTGCGTTGTTGCTGCCAATGTCCACTTGTCACTGCACGTGGTTGTTCCAAGGATCAGTTATTTCTTGTTCCAGTTTCTTCACAGGTGCTACAGATATTGAGCCCCAGTAGTGCCACTGCTCCATCTAGATCCGGAAAGTAGTACGATTTGTTATGTAGATTAAAGGCTATGCTGAACGGGTATGTCCATCTGTATCATACTCGTTCCTTTCTCAGATGGTCTGTGACCGGTTTGAGATGCATTCTCCTTGCTTAAGGTGGCTGGGGCTATGTCTTAAAATAGAGGGCAAGTAGCTCCCTGGAAGGAGACCAAATCTTGTTTGAGGACCTCCCGGAGGATCTTCTCTTTGACCTTAAAAGAGTGTAGTTTGGCTAAAACATCTGACTCAGTTGCTGCCTCTCAGTTTCTGTGGCCCAATCCTGTGGACCCACTCCAGCTGTACCTCTGGATGGCCATCTCCAAGCAGGTTTGAGGACGACCCCACCACAAAGGACTCTGCTCTGCTCTCCCTCGGCTCCCGCCCCAGACTTCTAATTTGGATGTTGTCTCGCCGAGAGTGGTTTTCTAAATTTTTACACTCGAGGAGGGCTGTCTGTAGTTGGTTGCAGATATGTTCGGTATCACTTTCCAGTGGAGACATCCGTTTGTTGAGGTCTAGGAATTTTGCTTCAAGGTCCAGAGTCCAGCATCCAACTAAATCCATGTCTGTCTGTAAAGAGAACATCTGTGCATTGATACCTTTCTTCAGAGTATCTAGAGATGAGTTAAGGTCTGTACATAGTTCCTCCCCAAGTTCTTTTCTCTCTAAGTGAGGTTAGGTGGTCCTCTTTTGTCAGCGCCATCGCTCCTCCAGTATCTTCTCGACATTGCTCTGTTGACTGGGTGAAATATCTAGTAACTTTATTTGACTGGCTTTTCTTCCGTGGCATAGAGGCTGTTGGTCTGGAGGACTTTCAGCAGTAACGGTCTAGTCCTGAATGTCCGTACCGATTGGGCTTTCTCGGACCCAATATGGAATTCTAAAGGGGCACTCGCACGGTGGAGGTCAATAGTCCTTATTCTAAGAATTCAAGTGGGTGAGGGTGGGGGTGTGGGGCAGGTTAAGTCACTTGGGGGTACTTTACCTCCTCCCCCTTCATCCACTCCTCAGGACCCTTCGGGACGCTGATTTCACCATGCATTGGTGTAGTCCTATTAGTCCTTCAAGAGTGGCTTATATAGGTCTAGGTTGCATGGCCCAGTGGTGCAAGAATTTCACAGTGGCTATGGCGGGCCGCTCAGGTTCCCGAAGTGGGCAGAAGGACGTCCCCCTAGCAGAGAATCGAGCACTGCCCCCATTTTCATCTTCAGCTGGATTGCTCTCCCCCGCCTTGTAGTGGGGCCATTTGCCAGACTGGCCACGCGTGGGGAGGTTTCCACTGCCCACTCACCTCTTATCCCAGCCACACAGGGCCCCCAGATAGTGAGCAGGACCTTGTTAGTTACTTCAGGTCTTTCAGGGCGGGCGCCATGTTGGAGTCAAACTTGCTGGCTGTCGTTTCTCTCATGGCCCGCCTGACCCTTTAGGTTGAGTGGCCTACACAGCTCTGGGCCGGGGATTACTAGTCTCCCCGTTGGTAGTCAAATTTCAGCTGCCTTTTGATTTACCACCCAACGCCATGTTTCCACTGCAGAGTCTGACTGTGTGATTCCGTCTTGTAATGTCTTCCCGAATGCTGCTTGAGTTAGTCCAAGCTGTCCCTGCTCGAAGTCTCTGATCACCAGGAATCCGCATATGTTTTAAAAAAGGAGCCGTTGTCTCTTTTATAGGCAGCGCAGTGCAGAGCCGCTATGGGTTAAGTCCAGGCAGCCATGGCGGTTGGTCACGCCCCCCTAGTTTTCCTTTTTAAAGAAAATGCATTGGTTTGACATTGCGAGTTATTTATTGTATTGCTCAGTTCTGAGTTTCTAGCCCTTAACACCTTGCTGAATCAGCCTTCGACCTCTGTGCCACAATAATCTTTTAGTCCGGTTTTATATTTTCAACACTGACAAATGCTCTCTTTGGCTAATGCAGGAGAAGTGAATTTTGCATTTTAAGCCACTTTTAATGGTCCACAAGTCACTTGTCGACCCTGTTCCTGAATAGCTCAGATCTCGGTTTTGGCTCACATGCTTCGTTCCTCTTCTCAAGTACTCTTGATTGTGCACCAGTTCCATAGCACAAGACCAGGCAGGCACTTTTTGGGTCGAGCATGCAAGCGCTCTGACATGTTGTAGTCTATCTGTTTGCTTTTAACCATGCCCATCACATTCGTTCATGGGTTTGCCTTTCAAAAATCCTTTGTTATCATTGGTAAATGCTTTACGTTTGTCCCTCCTTGGGGCAATTTTGTTACCGCCTTGGCCATCGACCCTGTTACATGGATAACTGCACTATTGCCGATACATTTGACTGCAAACTCCTTTTTCCTTCACTGTCTCTCCTTTGCGCTCATGCTCATGGCGACCGTAGCGCTTTGAAATGGCTTTCTTGTAAGAGAGTTTTACTTTTTATTTTCAATTTATGTGGCAAGAAAAGTCGAGATAGGAATTTACAACGCGAATAGCTCTAACTCGAGCGAACACGAGAACCATTGCATTGCAAATGCTTGTTTTTTATTCTTGCTCCTACTCCCAATAAATCAGACGTGAAAGAGACTACCCGTACGAGTGGTGGTGGGTTGATATTGGCTAGGAGGTAAAAAGATTTGAATTGGTTCTACTCAAACTCATGAGTTTGCATATTGAAAAAAAAAGAGCTTCTGAAATGTGCAACTGCAGAATATGATGTGGAACTATTGATATGCAGGAGAGAAGATGAACATTGTGTCTGGGCAGTATTTCTATCATGCCAGCATTTCGTGTTACACAGAAGTCTTATAATTCCGATATTCAGTCGTCCTGTAATGACGTGGTAGTTGCAGCAAAAACTTGATGAACTCATGACAACAAAATGAACGACCAGAACGTGAGTGGCTGCTATTAGCAGTGCTTGAGGATTTTTTTGTCTCATTTCTTTAACGCCAAATGTGCCCTCTTGTCCAAAGTGGATGAAAGGGTGCATTCCACACTAAATTATATAGCCACACAGCTGTTTTGCATACTTTTTCTGAAAATCTGAATAATTAAACCACAGCAAATTTCACACATGACCATTCTGCAAAGGGAAACAATATTGTTCAACAGCACGCCAATAGAGACTAAGCCTCCCTAATCTTTCAGAAAGTGATTAGTAGACAAAAACGTCCCGCACAATGTATTGTTACCCAAGATGCCAGTGCTAAATTTTGAAACGATTTTTCACACCCAGCTGCTTCAGTACATGGCACTAATGCTGAATGGTATTACAATGCTAATGTGGTGGTGGGTACCTTTTTAACAATTGAAATCAGTGTTTTTTTATGTAAGTTATTACTTTATTTTTGTACATAGCTCTTCATAACACACTTTAGCAGTTTGTAATTTCTGTGTTGAACTATTTTATTAAATAATGGTTCAAATGTAATGACATCTGGAAAGTTGAGCCTCACCTGCCAGTCCTCCGGCACAACATGTGAGCAGCTAGCGTTTAGCTCACGTTCCATTTTGCTGGCTGTAGGTTAAAGTAATCCAATTAAACTGTTCCCCCAATGTAGTTGAAATTGGTACTGTCTCCTCTAATTAGATGTAAAATGAGCGAAATGCTGTAATTCTCTGTAATCTAATGTAGTGGAAAGGGGGGTGAGTAATCCTCTCCAGAGAAATGCATGAAGTCTGAAATCCAGTGAAGTGTAAGGAATCGGAGTACTATTTATTTGGAATGAAGTTCAGGGAGTTGTAATATCATCTGCTTAATCTCTGTAAACCAATGCAGGGTAATGTTATTGGCGTAATCTGCTTTAAAGTAATGCGGCGTAATCTGCTTTAAAGTATTGCGGAGGATGATACAATTCGAGCATTGTGATGTTTATTAGAGCCCTCTTCTTGATCAAATGTAGGATAAAATGCTCAACCATTTTCACAATCCAGTAAGTAAAAAAAGACCAAAGAAAATAGTTATGTTTGGTTCTGTCGGGCTATTGCTGGTGTTTGTGTCTGGTTTTAAAGACGCCGTTACGGGCTGGACCTTTGATGGGGGGAAAAAAAAAAAAAGCAATATTTTTGTAGTGAAATTATTTTTAATATATTATTTATGTTTCTGGACTAATTCTGAACTTCTTTGAGAATCCAGAGATTCAGTGATTGAGCACAGGGGTTATTTTCGCCTTTTACTGATGACTGTTATCTCGAGGTTGCAGATGTGACTTTAAATAGCACCGTGTGCTCGTCGTTAGAGCTTCTCTCTTAGGTAGTGATTGAAAGAAAACCGTTTGTGTCTAGTCAAAGCATTTAATGTGTATTAATTTTGCCAGAAGAACTCCCACAGAGAGAGGTGGAGCATGGCACAGGGGATAGAAGGCGGCCTCGTAGCACAGTCAGACTTTGGGAAAACATGACTGACTCCTGGGACTGTGAATTTAATCAGATATTTGTTGTGCTGGAATGACATTGCAGGAACTACAGTGCTACTCATGAGTGCCGCACAACTACTGAAACTCCTTCTGAGAATTTAGCCCCATTTTTAGTGTCAACCTGCATGTACATGCACTAGCACATGCGTCTCACTTGCTAGGGTTGTGCCTATGAGTGCATGAGCTGTTGCATGTGTCTCGCTTGCGAGACTCTGTTGCAGTGCTTAATTTGTACTTGTTGTTTCCGGTGCGGAGCACCGTCACTTTTGTTTTTGCCTCAAGCATTTACTGCGAGCAAAAGACTCCTATGGGAAAGACTGAGGAAGAGAAAAACAAAAAGTGTCACAATGGGAAAAGGGAGAAAGCTGCAAGAGTGAGCTGAAGGGACAGAGAATGGCTGCAAATGGATTGAAGAGGCCCGAGATGGCTTCAGGATTATGTTGACTTAATATTCAGTGTTCGCACATTTAATTGCAGCAGCCGTGTGTTTAAAAGGAGGGCTTGGACACCGGCACGTTTTTATTTTCAAATTAAGCACTGCTCTGTTGTGTACAGTAAGGGCTTGGAGCCTGCCTGTCGCTCACCATTTTTTGGCTTGCATAACGCTCTTCATTACAGCCTCGTAATTTGTCACTGCAGGTCTGGCATCATTTCTGTTCCTCACAGAGCAGGGACCAAGCACTGATTGGTTCAACTTAATCTGTGCTTGTCTGCTGCTCCTGACATGATCGAGGTACTACTTTGTTCTTTATAACTTCTAGTGCCCTGTATACAGAAGGCCTGTGACTGGCAAAAATGTGCCCAGCAGGACAAACAAAATTACAAAGTTTTATTTTTTTAAAGCTAACTTTCCTTTGTTTACTCAAGTGGTCTTTTTTTCACTTTCCACTCCTGTTTTCTTTTGTTTTTGCTTGTGGGCACTCTTCTGAAAAGATGACTATCTTGTTCAAAATATTGCAAGGCGACATTGTTTCTTTATGTGTAATATGTGAAATGATGCTTTAACACATTATCCTGCAGTACAACCCAATGTACCCCACTCCAATGTGCCCCACTACAAGCCACCCCACTCCAATCCTCTCATCCTAACTCCGTCGATGACAACCAACCCATCCACTTCTATCCTTCCAACCAACCCCAATCTAATCTTCCCCTCTTCAGTTTGCCTCACTCCAATTCAAAACAATCTGTCCTAATCCAAAACAATATGCCCCACGCCCATCTACCCCCAATACAAAACAGTCTGCCCCACTGCAATCTGCTGCCTTCCAAT
The DNA here is from genome assembly GCF_031143425.1 of Pleurodeles waltl. Taxonomy (NCBI): domain Eukaryota; kingdom Metazoa; phylum Chordata; class Amphibia; order Caudata; family Salamandridae; genus Pleurodeles; species Pleurodeles waltl. The sequence goes on from NC_090442.1 coordinate 186,849,871, forward strand.
CCAAAACAGTCTGCCCCTTTTGAATCTAAAGCAATCAGCCCAACTCGCCCCATTCCCATCTGCCCTACTCCAAACCAAAACAATGTCCCGTTCCCATCTGTCCCACTCAAATCTGCCACACTCCAGTTTGCTCAATTACAAAACAATCTGTCCATTGCCAAACCACCCCACTCTAATCTGCCCCACTCCAATCCCCTGCTCCTCACCCTAATCAAATTCATCCCACTCTATCCTAACCCACCCCACTCCCATCTAATCCACCACACTTGCATCCAACCCACCCCACACCAACCCCGTCCACCCCTTTACAATCTACCCTTCTCCAATCCACCCTAATACAATATGTCCAACTCCAATCCACCCCACTCCAATCTGCCACATTACAATCCAAAACAATTTGTCCCAGTTCAACCCAAAACAATGTCCCCCACTTCAATATGCCCCACTTCACTCCAATCCGCCCTACTCCAGTCTGCCCTTTGCCAATCCAAAACAATATGCCCACTCCAATCAGTCCACTTAACCTAATCCTCTACTCTAAAACAATCTGACCCATTCCAATCTGTCTCACTCCAATCCAAAGCAATCTGCCCCACTTTAATCCAAAAGAACCTGCCCCACTCCAATCCCAAACTTCACCCTACAGTACAAAACAATCTACCCCAGTCCACCCCACTCTATTCTAATCCACCCCACTACTATCCAGTCCACCCCACACCAATCCAATCCACCCAACCCCATTCCAGTCCAGTACACCTCAATCAATCCACCCTACCCTAATCCACTCCGGTCCAATCCACTCAGTCGAACCCACCCACTTCAATTCAATCCATCCCACCCCCTCATATCCATTCCACCCCTCAGTCCACCCCAATCTAAGTGCCACTCCAATCCAATCCACCCCAATCCTCCCGGAACCATCCCAGTCCAATCTACCCCACTCCAATCCAAAACCCCTCACCACAATCCAATCCACCCCACCCCAATCAACTCCAGTCTGGTCCAGTCCACCCCACTCCAGCCTGATCAATCCACCCCAGTCCAGTCCACCCCTCTCCAATCAAGTTCACCGCTACCCAATCCATACACTCCACCCCGGTCCATGCCACACCAATACAATCCACTTTATTCTGCCCCACTCTAGTCCAATTCAGTCCACATTAATCCACTCCAGTCCATTCCAGTCCACTACAGACCTCCTTAATCTACCTTGCTTCAGTCCATTCCACTCAATCCACCCCATCCCATCCTACTCCAGTCCAATCCACCACACTCCACTCCAATCCACCCCACCTCAATCTCAACCCCACCCCACCCCAGTCCAATTCACCACACCACACCCCAATCTACCACTCAGTCCAATCCACCCCACTCAATCGATCCACCTCATCCCGATCCAATCCACCTAACCCACTGTCCACCCCATTCCAATCCACCCCACTCTACCCCAATTCACAGCACTCCATCCCATTTCAGTCCATTGCAGTCCAAATGCCCCAGTACAATCCACCCCGCCCCAATCCATCCATCCACCCCACCCCACTCCAATCCATCCACCCCACCCCACTCCAATCCATCCACCCCACTCCAATCCATCCATCCACCCCATTCCAATCCATCCACCCCACTCCAATCCAATCCACCCCACCTCACTCCACTCCAATCCAATCCACCCCACCTCACTCAGTCCAAACCACTGCAGCCCAATCCAATCCACCCCACCTCACTCAGTCCAAACCACTGCAGCCCAATGCACCACATTCCAATCCACCCCACCACATTTCAGTCCACCTCAATCCATTTCTGTTCACCCCATTCCAATCCACCCCACCCAACTCAGTCCACCTAATTCACTCCCATCCACCCCACTACTCCAGTCCACCCACTCTATCCCAGTTCAGTCCACCCCACTCCAATCCATCCATCCAGCCTACCCCTCTCCAGTCCATCCAGGCCACCCCACTCCAGTCCAATCCACCCTACTCCAATACAGTGCAGCCCACCCCAGCCCCTATCACTCCAATCCAATCCATCCACCCTAATCCAATGTAATCCACCCCACTCTAATCCACCCCAATCTCACTCACCTCACCCCATTTCAAACCACCCTACTCCAATCCAATCTACCCCACACTAATCCACCCCACTACCTCAATCCACTCCAACCTCTTCCACCCCACTTAACTCTACAACACTCTGCCACTGAACTCTGCTCCGCTCAACTCTGACACTTTCTCCTACTCCACTATACGACATTCCAACAAATCCACTCTGTTCCCTCACTTCACTCTGTGCCTCTAACTTTTAGCCATGCTGAACAGCAGCCACTCTGGTGTACAACATGGCAAAACACACAGCCAAAGCCAGTAGCTTTTGTATAGGTGAAACCTTTTGGGTTTGCCAGTCCTTATTATTCTACTGCAGTTTTTTCTTTATTGTTGGGATATTTTTTCCTGTAGATGTGATCTTGTTGTTCTATTCAAAAGTTATTTTTAACTCTATTATTTTCATTCTCCGGTGTTCCTTACTCATGATCGTTTTCCAATTTTAGTGGGGGCACGTCTAACCTATCTGCCTGTATGCTTTTTGGGTGGGTTAAAAGATTAAGGATCACCTTTTTGTGGGAGAAATGAGTAATTAATAAGGCACTGTTGTGGGTGAGAAGGGAGGAATATGACTTGGATACATGAGTAGAAGACCAAACACTTGTGCAATATACACATAAACGGGGATTGAGTGACATACCTGGTGCTTTTCCATTCAAATGGTCTCCTACTCTGGGCACAAGCTCTGTGCCATCACAAAAAAACATTACTTGGGTGAAAAAAAAACATTACTTGTATGCATTATTTGTCTCGTATCCATTTCACTCCAACTAAATGATGCCTGAAAGAGCACTGATTATTCTTATTACTTTGCAACTTACTACAGTGTTTACAAACCTGACTACTAACCTAGCTGAAGTTAATGATGCTTTGAAATATTGCAATGTGGATGCCTGCATCCTCCCAATACATTGACTGGCAAAAACCGCAGGCAGTGCTTAAGGAGTCAGTCAGCTTGTTCCTCGTTTTAAAAGAAGCATTGGCAAAGCGAGCAGGCCGCCCCCATGCAAGAGACATTGACTTGGCCAGTGTCTTTCAGACATGTTGAAAGCAGCTAAAAGTTAGAAAAAAAGCCTTGACGCAGACGGCGCTGGCTGCATCATTGCATCTTTTTTTTTTTTTTTTTTGTGTGCTGCAGGTAGGGTTGGGCAATAGGCACAATGCAAGGGAGTTAAAAGGCAGCTACTGGTCGAAGAGCCAAGTCTTGAGGTGTTTCCTGAAAGATAGAAGGTCTTGGGTCAGGTGGATGTGGAGTGGTAGGGAGTTCCAGGTCTTTGCGGCAAGGTGAGAGAACGATCTTCCTCCGGCGGTCGTGTGGTGGATGCGAGGAACGTAGGCGAGGGCGTGGTTGGCGGAGAGAAGGTTGCAGGTGGAGGTGTGAAAGGTGAGTCTGTCGTTGAGGTAGTCGGACCTGTGTTGTGGAGGGCCTTGTGTGCGTGGATGAGGATTTTGAAGGTGATCCTCTTTGATACTGGTAGCCAGTGTAGGTCTCTGAGGTGGGGTGAGATGTGGTCGCAGCGTGGGATGTCCAGAATGAGGCGGGCGGATGCGTTCAGGATTCTTTCCAGCTTTGTTTGGAGTTTGTTTGTTATTCCTGCATATAGGGCGTTTCCGTAATCCAATCTGCTACTGACCAATGCGCGGGTGACGGTTTTCCTGGTTTTGATGGGAATCCATTTGAAGATTCTGCGGAGCAGGCGGAGAGTCTTGTAGCAGGAAGAGGAGATGGCATTGACCTGTTGAGTCATGCTGAGTGTGGAATCCAGGATGAAGCCCAAGTTGCGTGCGTTAGAGGTGGGTGAGGGTGCGGGTCCTAGGGAGGTGGGCCACCAGGAGTCGTTCCAGGCTGAGGGGTTGGTGCCGAAGATAATTAATTCTGTCTTGTCTGTGTTTAACCTGAGGTGGCTTGATTCCATCCAGCTGGCGATGGCGTGGAGTCTGTTGTGGAGGCTGACCTTTGCGGTAGTGGGATCTTTCGTGAGGGAGATGATGAGCTGAGTGTTCAAGTGGATTTCAGAGGCTCAGCAGAGTTGAAACATGCTGGTTCTGCCACAGATAGGCCAGGATCACACAGGCTGGTTTCTCTGCAAGCCCCACTTCCCTTACTGCTGGATTCCACTGGAGTTTGTACCCTTGCTGTGTTGCTCTCTGCCAACTCTGACCTGAGTAGCCAGAGCAGAATTTTGCTGGGCTGGTCGCTGGTTGTTCTGAGGATCTGTCCTGAATGCCTGGGGACAGATGATGTTGACAGAACGGACAATGTTGTTGCCGTTCCAGCATTGCAGAAAGAGAAGGGAAATCCAGAGGAAAAAATGTCTCTCTTTAAAGCATTTCCCTTCCTGCTTTAACGCTCACCCTGCGTGACAATGTGCCACAACTTATCCTCTAGTGAGAACAGCCCTGCCAAGTACCACGCATCAGTTGTCATTCTAACGCATTTCAGTGTGGTGGTCTGCATCACCGCACTGAAATGCATTAATCACATGCTATAGTGCTGCTCACCTGTCGTGGAGCGCTGCTATAATGCGACATTTCATGATGTGAGCTGTAGAAGCACGAGGTGCGCTGCTTCCAGCAGGTTTAAGGGTGTTGGGCTGATCTCAGCTGGAAGCTGAGTACTGCTCTCTCACTACAATGTATCCCCGAGCATATCTGACATCACAGTAAGTGCCCAGCTAACCATGACGTGTTGTGTGAGGGAGACATCAAGTTATAGGCTAAAGGCTGTGAGTGGGCATACTGTCTGTCCCGCAGCTTAACTGCCGCCCACGGTGCAAGCGAGTTTTGGCTGCGCTTAATGGGCAAATGTGTGCCGCGATGAAGGTGGTGCTACAGCAGCTCTGATCTAGGCACCTGCAGTGCTTGCGCAGGTTCCAACCGCTGAGTGAGCTGCAGAGTGAGCAGTGCTATCGTGATTTATTCTTGGGAAAGCAACTACAGTCTTTACTCCATATTTGGTTTACTTCATCGCAATAATCTAGAGATAGACAGCAGCGGTGTTTCTGGATGCTGCTATTGGCTAGACATTTGTTCGAAGTCTTAAATTAGCTTGAGTCCTAGTTTTATTAAATAGGAAATACTTCTTGACCCCATCCTCATGGCTATGCTACGAGTAAACCGCTTCTTACCTCATCAAATTAACTTTCACTGTGTTACCTGACAGGGATGCCCTCTCTCTCTGCTATAGTTTGCTGTTTGCACGGAACCCATAGCCTGTATGCTGCACCAGCACTGTTTGCGGAGAAGCCTTCGTTTTATGATATTGCGCATCCTTGTATCCCTTTATGCTGACAACATTGTTCTTTTGTCAAACATTCAGTTATAAACGTATCCTATGAGTATAATTATTTGTGCAGGTAACATCCTATAATTAAATGGACCACTCTGATTTCCCATTTCATGAGGGTGGACCTGATATACCAGATCCTATACTCTACTGTAACTGTGCCCAGGTACAATTTTCATATTAGTGCACCATCCCACTCCTATTCTGCACTATGTGGTAGAAATCGATATAGCTGATTGCACTGCACGCCTTTGCAAACTATCCTCAATCATGCTTTATTTAGCTGCTTAACATGCTGGGACATTGCAGTTACACTCTCAATCATCCTTATCAACATTCGGGTGATCTCTACTAATACTACTATTATGGACCTAAGGCCAGCCTCCAGATTAAAGATGAGGTGATCAACATACTCGGTAAATTATTTCTAGAACTCGGAACACTGGCACCGCTATAAGAACCCCTTTGGGCATATTTTTATACTGTAGACTCAGAGTGACGTTTAAGAGCATATTACTTATCTTCCTGCATACACCCCTGAACTCGCACAACTTTGCTCCCTCAATCTTGCGCCTATAGCTAAACATCTGGTATCCAAGATTTACAGCATATAAGTATCTTCCAAACCCCAAATCCACTCAATGACTGGGAAAGGTCAGAGATAGATTTGAATAGGCAGTTAACTGACTCCTCCTTTCCCTAGTGTACAAGGCATCCATCAGCGGAACCTACTTCACCAACTACCATGACCCTGCTAGCAGAATGGATGAGAACCAACTGTTTCAAATTGAACTCCCTGAAGACTGAAGTACTGGTCTTCAGAAACAAAACTCCCCATGGGATGCCACCTGGTGGTCGACAAAACTGGGTCTCACACCAACACCCACCGACCATACCAGAAATATGGGAATTGACCTGGACGATGAGCTGTATGTGATGACACAAGTCAATGCATTGACCTCCGCTTGCTTCCACATTCTACAAATGCCATGAAAACTGGCTTCCACAGAACACCAGACGAACCGTCAGACAAGCACTCATATCAAGCCGACTCGACTATGGCAACACACTGTATGCCGGAATTCCCATGCTGCTCCTGAACAGACTTCAGACCATCCAAAACGCTGATGCAAGAATCATACTCTACCTTCCTCGCTTCACCCACATCTCATCTCTCCTCGTGGAGCTCCACTGGGTCCCCATTCACAAATGCATTCCAATTCAAACTCATCATGCAAAGCCCTACAAAACTCAAGACCCGCATACCCCAACAGCTGTATATACTTTCACTACCCATTAACAACATACACTCAGCCTTATTTTAACGTTCCTCCTGTATACACAAAACCAGAGCAGGAAGTTGCTTGTTCTTACACTGCACCCATAACATGGAACCTCCTCCCACAACACATCAGAGCCTCATCATCGCTACTTGAGTTTCGCAAGAAGCTGAAGACCAGGTTCTTGTAATACTTCTGCAGGCACCACACTCCTACAAGTCTGCTCAAGTGCTTGATACCTTGTGTGTGATTAGAGTGCTCTACAAATCAGCACATCATAACCTCTTTGTTGTACGAGCAACAATATTCTTATCTGGGACTGGGTGGAATAAAGCGATACATTACACATTTTTACACCGGGTATACTGCACTCTGGTGTCAGCCTCAAACAGTTAAAGCTTTCCCCAGATGCTAACTGTTTTGTTGCAGATGGACTGAGACTGGTTTCCTACACCTGGGGTGGAGGGGAGGGGGCAGAGGAGGAGTGGCTTCTACTGGCTGCATTTTGAAGATAACTTGTTAAGATCTCAATAATTTTGAGTAAAAGGCTGAATCAGACTCACTTATTGCAGTACTAGGGTACTGTCACAACATGTCTAAAATGGTCCGTAAATATACTTTTGTAGCCTTGCTAATTGCTAGGAGACAAGTAGCTATTAACAGTCTCACCTCACCTATTACTTATTATATAATTGGCATAAGGACTTGATATAGTGCAATGAGAACAGTAAGCTTTTTGCCCAACTCCAACCACCCACATCACACCCCACAGACTTCTGGGAAACCTTACGTATATTTCTGACCAGTCGGGGTTCATGCCTGCACTCAAGATCTTTCAAAACCAGCAAATGGGAGCAAGACAAACTCGGTCACTTTAGAACACACAAACTTACAAATGGATGTCGATGCTGCGGATATACAGATCATATTAGTCTGTAGGTGGTTATTGAGTATGACATTCCACCAGATTGTGTCTGTATTTTAATCTATATGGAAGTGATGTTGCAAAGTACTTATTTTGTATTGTATTATATAGTCAGTTAGCAGTAATTTATGGAATTCATTCTTCCTTTGTTGACTAAAAGCTAAAACAAGTTTTTTTTTTTTTTTTTTTTTTTTTTAAATCAAAAGGTTTCTTATCTATCTTTCCCCATGATAGGCTGATGAGTCTGGTGGAGATATGTATTAATGTTCTTGAAGTGGGGCATTTGGAACCCAGTACTTTGGCGCAGTGACCAAAGAGCTTCTAATTCTTCTTTTACGCTTAGTCTCTTTACCAGCATTGATGAAAAGACTCAACAAGCAGCAGAAAGCTTGGATGTTGCCCTGAAGTCCTGTGGAACATACTCATGGACTGAGCTAAATAATTTCTATTGCTGCAATCTGTAGTGATTAGAAAGTACCTCTTTGGGCTCATGCAATGCATCTTTAGAAGTGACATTTATTCATGGTACGCAAAGCAACGAGATAGCGAGAGAAAGAGGCCATCCTCTCCTTCTGGTAAGATGACGTTCCGAGCTGACAGTGATGGGTCTTTCTGAGGCACTTGCTTTCCTCCTGTACCTGCCAATGCAGCCCTTTTCTCTCCAGACTTTCTGTGCTGATGTCCTGCTTGTCTATCTGTAGCAAACCAAGCACAAATGATCGCTTCAGCACTGCATTACGAACAAGACTTGCCTCCTTTTCTTGAGCCTCTTGTAACATGTACTCCTCTGCCACGAAGTTCTGTACATTTCTTCTGTTCGGGAACCTGTCTGCATCAATAAAATCACTATGTCCTGGGTACTTGGATCCATCAGCTGCTCACAATTCCCACAGTGTGGCCATGCCTTTCAAAGGACCTGCACTAGACTGCATAGTCTTACACAGACCACTGTTTAATCGTAAATTATCACAAGGACACATAACCATAAATGAGCCCCTGAAGACATGCTAAACTTCTTGAATTGAATGGTATGCATTGGCACCATTGCATCAGTATGTGAAACTGTATGCGTTTGATAACAAATGAGCATTGCGTAAGAAAATCGCACATGTTGGTCAGGGGAATACGTTGACATTTTGAAAAAATACTTTTTTGAAGTGATGGACTGTCGATGTATTGTGTGTGTATACAGTTTAAGAGTTTCTACTGCACATCACGATAAGAGTACGGCTTGCCTATTTGTTTGCTACCCCCCTGAAATTTAAAATCTGGAACGGAGATGTTTGGTAATTCATTGACCCTACAGTAATAATGTCCGTTTCCTTTGATTCCTAAGGGCCACACACAGTATTTGTCACAAGTATTGTGAGGTCACCTCTCTTCCCACTGACTAATTCCATGGGCTCTGGAGAACGGGTCTGCCACCCTAAAACTTAGTAAAATGCACAGAAACCTCTCAATTATGGCAGCTACTGTTTAATCATTAGTTCGGACTCCTATAGGTGTAGAGCAGCTAAAAACATGAAGTGTCCGATCTTTTCATGCAGCTACATTCATTACCACATCTGTAAAATAGGTTCCTGGAAAAGAAATATTTATTTGGGGATGTTGACTAAATTACATAACTAAGGTGTGACCTACCCCTGTCATAGTCTCCACAGTCCATCACATACCTCTTTAACACTACCGCCTTGCTTTCATCTCTCATGCTTCAACTTCTAACACTTCTGCGCGTCCCCATAGTCCTCTCACCTTACCTCTACCTCTCATTGTCATAAGCCCTCTCACTGCTATCCCTTCAGGGTTATCGCCGATTCTGTGATTGCTGCCAGCTGTTTTTGTCAGATCTATCCCTGTTTTTTTTTCTCACCTGTATTTTTTATTCTCTTGCATATTTTCCGGTTTATCTTTTTCTTGCCTTTATCTAGGTTTTGTGCTCTCAATGCTAACTTCAGTAAGTTGTCCCTCGTACTGGTGGTGTTTTTTCAGAAGGGAGAAATCAAGCGGGAAATACAATGTTTCAGTCACCAGGTGCGATCCTGAGCAACCTTTCTGTAGGGAAGGTATCCTACTTTGGGGCCCACCGAAACACCCATTTGGAGGTCACCTTTATTGGCACTGCATAAGTTTTTATGTGTAATGTAGGTAAACCTTGTGACCTGGATGCTTGTTATCATAGTGTACGGAAGGGGTGCCAGACTTCTGACTGACAAACCATCTTGTAGGCAAGATACTCTCTAGCTTAGTTAACCACCCCCTCCCCCCCAACCTCCTCACGTGGGTGTAGTAGTCAAGTCAGCTGCAGCATTTCAAGATTGACCCTCTCGCTCCTTCTGGGTGCAGAGTTTCAGGGTCTTTTATGTAAGAGGACATGTAAGCCTCCCTCCTGTAGTGCAGGTAAAGGGGCCAAGTTTGTTTTCTGGTGCACTGTAGACATGCAGTGGAGAGTCAAATACAGCTACTGCTACTGTCAGTCTCGAGTCATAGTCCCAGAATGGTCTGGCATGTCTAGCCCCTGAAGCCCAGCTTCCTTGTTGCATAAGTGGCTCTTCAGGCAGATAGCATGGAAAGGGAGAGCCTTGCTACAAGACGTGTAGCTTTGCTTACTCCAAAGTTTAGATACGTTTCTGTATTGGTCCCCTCTGGAACACCAAGAAACACAAACAGAAGTGTAGGCACCAACAAGCACCATACCCACCTAGAACTATGTGACCCTGCCACCCTTCATGCTGGTTAATTTTCTAATGGAGCAGGAGTTGGCACATGTCTCTACGATGCTTCTTGAGTTCGTCTGGTTCACTACCCCTTCTTCTGAGAACATGGGAGAACAAGTATGTTTCTTCCAATTCCCTCTGATCTGGAAAATCTGGATTGGGAGTTGCTAAACCCATCCCCGATTTGCTCGTATCTTATGTGGAGCTTTCTCTTGATGCAGCCCTCAGTCTTTATTTCAGACTCTTCTGTGGATGCTGTGAGGTAGAAATTGAAGGCTGAATAATCCATATTGATCTCTCATCATCCAGTTGCCCTGGCCATGCTGCTGCAGATTGCAGATTGCAGTGCAGTTCCAGAGCCCAGAGAACGAGCCCAAGCTATACATTCCCTTTCTAAGAGGGTTCCACTTGACCCACACATCCTTTCCACCTCACCATATCTGTCTTCAGAATTGGTCGATGCTCTCTTTAATACACCCACCCTCCCAGCTATATTCTCACAAGCAGTCTCACTTGTGAATCCACACATGGATACCAGGCAGTCACTAGTCACAGGCCTTCAGTGGATGCACTTAGGTCGTCTAAAGTCAAGTCCACCTGCATCTCTTCACTATTGGCTACAACCAGGTCTCCGGGTATACCTAATGCCTCCTGAAAAATGTCATCTTTCTAACATTATCACTCTTGTCTCCTAGTTACATATTAATGTAGGAGGCTGTTGTGACCCAGAAAAGCGAAGATTCCTACCGGTAAATATAATATACCAGTAGGTATATTAAACCTCTATAATGGTTGCTGGGCAGTAAAAACATAAATATGTATTTTTTTCATGGTGGTATATTCAACTTCTTTAATGGTTGCTGGGCAGTAAAAACATAAATATGTATTTTTTTCATGGTGGCTTTACTGACGAATACCTGCTGCAGGTACTGTTCCTAATTGAAATGTGGCTCATGTCTTACAGTAGTCCAGTCGTTAAGAAATTAGCCTCATCTTTATATAGGATTATCCATTTAGAGCCTGCCTACTCGCATAGTAGCAGTTTTGAAGTTATCCTGCATGATTTGTTTAATCGTCCTCAATTTAGTGATCTGTTTTTAACACTACTCTCCTTCATCCATGGCATGCTTTGACCCAGATTGTGTTGTTCTTTTGAACTTACATGGGTAAACTAAATCTTTGGTGTGACCGACCAGAGCGTTTGCTGATAGTCATTCCTGGGTGATGTGGTCCCCCTGAATTTGCACATTTGAAACCAAACTCAAGTCTTTAAGCCAGTCTGAACCTTTTTTTTTTTTTTTTTTTTTTTCCACCACGGATTTGCTGAGTCCGGATCCTCCACTTGAATTTTCATTGATGACACCACCTACAGAGTCTACATTTATAGAGCTGGGAATTCTTATGTGGCTCAGTTATCTTACAATGTATTAAGTCATTTAGCACTTCTCAGATCCTTAATGGATTGGTTTATAGAGCCTAAACCACCTTGTGGTGCCCAAGCTACACTGTAAGCCCACAAATGAAAAGATGTCTCGTACAAAAATAAAAACAATGGTTTTCCAGCGAACTCTGCCACTTCAAATTCGAGCTTCTTCTTTAAAAGAAATGCTGCAAATTGCATCTTATTAGGAAAGCTCCTGAGCATGCGGAAGGACTGTCATTATTGACTTTAATTCTTTGGCTGTGAGAGTCAGAATACCAGTTTATATGTGCTGGGGTGGGGCACTGATTCGTTAGACTTATTTAACTGCTTTTGGTGTCTCCAGCTACCCTCTCAAAATCAGCCTGCTGTCGGAGAGTGGCATCACCGGCTCTGCTCCTCAGTGGCTGACATTTTTTTCTGATAGACTGATCTCACAACATCTTTGCTCGATCACTTAAATCTGAGCAAAGGCAGACTAATGGGGGGTATCTCAGAGGTCCACACTCTTGCTTCTACTTTTGTGCCTTTTTGATCTTGTTGATGAGTGTTCTACCACAGTCACACCCATTTCTTCTGCATGTATGATGATGACACCCAGGTGATGATCCAACTGAACCCAATAGAAGACTATCCACTGGAAGATATAAAGCTTACATTTCAGAAAGCTATGTGATATTTAATCCCCCATAAACCGAGGTACTGCTAACAACTGTGGAGTCACCCTTTTTTCTTTTGAAATCTGTTGCCCCATTTTTATGGTCCCTTGTCCCACTTCCTTAAACTTGTTGAAAAACTAGACATCATTCTTGACCAAGGCCAATCTGTGCAAAACAAGAAAATCCTGCTTTTAAAGGTCTGTTTAATGTATCTGTGTTACCTCAGGCACATCTGCCTATCTGCACATCTCGTCTCAGACCTAGGCAGCCAGTGCCTTTATTTGAGCTGATTAAAATTATGGGAATCATTTTTTAAAGTACCTTCAAATAACTAGTACTGGGTATGGAGCATGTGGTGTAAAATAAGTCTATTATACAGCTCTCGATTGGCCTACTTAAATTCAACCATGTAATTCCTGCTTTAGCATAGCTACACTGGTCACATAGCTCTTACATTCAGGTCCATGAAGCACAGGCGATCCAGGAGTCCCTAACTTTCTTTATGGAGCAAAGGTCACAGCTTTATGCTGCACTCTTCTTAGTTTACACCTACCCTTCATCGGTCTGGTTATTGATCACGTTCCTGTTTCCCTTCCGTTTGACTCCTGACTCAACCGGGTGGTCATCCATCGACCTTGGGTATATGTGGGACTTCGCCCTTCTTGGCCTTCTTCGGTCCTTAGGTGCAACTTCCCCCCACCACGTTACAGGGTGATAGAATGAACGCCTTTCCGCTACTGTCTTTAGTGCCATACAAATTACTCTTTGACCAGTCACCATCAGGTTTGCAGTCTGTCTCTCTTACCCCAAGCACAACAAGGCTGATTGAGATGATTGATGCTCCTTCCGTTCAAAGAAAACACGACCGTCAGGCTTGACATCTTGAAATGTCACGAAGGAGTGGAGATGAGACACCAGACCTTTTCGAGGGAGAACACCATGCACAAGCGTCTGTTGCGTACGAATACACCGACCCCCACACACACACACACACCCATCAGCTCCAGCTCTGATCTGGAAATCCAGGATCTTCCACCAGCGCAGCCAGCTGTGAGTACTCTTCCCCTCCTCCCCCAATCCCCCCTTCTTGCCCACCTCGCCATTGATCCCATGCAGAGCAACCCTTCTCAAAGGGTCGAACAGCACATCTGTAGCACCAGAGACACACTGTTGGGCCGCCAGTGTCTTCGGGCCGTGGTTGGCACCGACCGTCATCTTCAGACATAATCCCCAACTCCAGCTCGCCGCTGAAGAACCCATAGAAGCCAACTACTTCAGCACCAGCTGCTCCTGCCTCGGAGTTGAGACGATCATCGGAACCGTCAACTCTGGCATTAAAACAAAAAACAGCAACAGAGCCGAGACCCTCAATGTCAGAGCCAAGACCCTCGGTGCCCAGCAGCGAGTTTGGCCACAGATCAGAGACTGTCGAACTGATTCTTCACAAACTGCAAGAAGAGATTGTACCTGCCAGAAGAACCTAATAATCCACATACATGCCGGATTATCACCACCTTTTCTGGATCTGCTGCTGAACCATTTAAACGGCAAATGTTCTCTGGAGAAGCCTTGGAAATGCACCTCCCACCAAAGCAGTGCAAAAAAATGGGCAAGGTTACAAGCCCTTATGTCAGTATTTCACCACACCTACCTGCTATGCAACACTCCCACTTCTGCAGCTCACCCTATACCATACACTCCGCATAAGTCACCTCATTTAGATATAGGGGAACAGGGCCAAGGGGATACATTTGACATCCCACTACAAGATTATCCCTCGGACACCTACAATACTGATCTGCCAACAGATACAGATCTTACCTGTACCCTGCAAAACCCTCCCCTCCCAACAGTACCACTTCCTGCCACAACCTTATTGGTAGGACTCCAAACTTCCATAAAGTTGATCCACATACTGAGCCGTTAGAGGAAGATTTTCTTTTGTAAACTCTTTCCTCCACCTAGCACTCTGCTTAGTACCTCCCCATGCTTAAAGGCATGCTCTGTCATACCGTAGACATCTTCCATGACCCAGTTCGAGCCAGTCATTACACCAAAGGAGTATAAAACTATAAGGCTTCCCCAACTGACCTACTGGACATCTGGGGTCAGCTTCCAGCTGACTCTAGTAGTAGCTAATGCATGTTAAAGGGCAAATTCTCAGAGCACTGGTGATACCCCTCCACCAGATAAATAGAGTAAGACAATAGGGTAGCTGCACAATAAGACAGTCAATTGGGGGAATTACCAATTCCATTGAACTGCTTTCTAGATATGACCGTGCTCATTGTGCCGAAATGGAGAAACTCCTCCAATATCTCCCAGATGAGCACAAGAAAAAAAGGCTATGAGATTGTCTCTGAACAGAAGTGTAACATGGTGAAGGTATTATATGGTATGAATAGGTAGTCTGGACTACCAACACAATACCCAGTAGTGGACCTCTGATTCACTCTCAGCAAACCCTAGCTCAGTCCTGGTAGTGTGGCAAAGAGCAGTCAGGCTACTTAAAGGAACATGTGTAAAGCATTTCACAGTACCAACTTGGACAATAAGTTGATGTCACAACTCAACAGAAACCAGGCACCAATTTAGAAAAATAGATTGTTTCAATCTTAATTTAGACACCAAACCAAACTTTGTAGCTTTTCTACAACTAGAGTTGTGAATTTTTAAGTTTTTAGAAAATACAGTGCTTTTTAGCTTTAAAGGGCTTCCATTGATCTCAAACAGGGAAATAGCAGTGCCCACTCGGGCACTTGTAGGGTGAGTTCTGACAAAGCCACGGGAACTTAAGGTTCTGTGGGGACCTAGACCAAGATTCAACAGACAGAA
Organism: Pleurodeles waltl; assembly: GCF_031143425.1. NCBI lineage: Eukaryota > Metazoa > Chordata > Amphibia > Caudata > Salamandridae > Pleurodeles > Pleurodeles waltl. Next base: position 186,865,095 of record NC_090442.1, read on the forward strand.
TTTTGTTACTTTGCCAAGGGAGTCTGGTTGCAGAGGTGACTTGGATGTCCTTGGTGCTGAACGGTTCACAGTGGCTGGTGCGTTTTGCACTCTGTTGCAAAACTGGACTTGGGTGGTGGAGTCACACTCTACCCTTCGGATGTAGAGTTGTTCGGGGGGCCTGGATTCACGCTTGGATCTTCACCACCTTGTCTGGGTGCAGAGGTAGCTCCTAGCTGTCAATCACCAGGCTGGTTGTGCCAAAGATGATTTGCTGCTCCACTTGTTCACGTCTTTCAGGCTGCAAACCCACAGAAGGGGGGGGTCGCTGGCGACGTTGGACCTATGCTGGGTGGGGGGTGCCCTGGAGTCGGTGAACGTCGTGTGGCCATCGGTTTCCGGGCAGGCAACAGACAAGCTTAGTAGCTGCAAAGGTGTCCCACAGGCTTCCTGGCTGCTGGAGGTCGTTTGGTGGAGAGTAGTGGCTTGAAACATGGCACAGGCCTCACTCACACTCCTTAAATGCTGGACACAGATTTTGTATTTTTTTTTGGCTCAGGCACTTGGAGCCCATTGGATCGCAGTTCTTCGATCACAGCTCTTCTTTACTGCTGCAGTTTGCAGGGGACTGGCGCCAGCAGTCAGGGGAGTCTTCCTTGGCGTTTTGGTGTCCAAGGGGGTCCCTCTGGTCTGGACCAATGAGTTTTCACCTCCAGCACACGTGGGGCACTTGGTTCCAGTACTGGTCCCCTTAGGTCACTCTGTTTCCTCTTCTTCGCGCTGGTGCTAGAGTCCAGGTTCTGTTGTTGGTGCAAACGTATCTTTGTGCATCTTTCTTATTTTCCAGGTTAGGTCTGAGTTCTGGTGCCAAGGAAGCCCCTTAAATTCTGGTTTTGGGGGGCATTTAAAGGTGCAGTTGCGGCATCCTGTGGGGAGTACGTCACTTCTACCCAGAACCCACTATTCTTAGGGTCTGCCAAGAATGGCAGAACCTTTCCTTGGCTGTACAGACCTCCTAGTCCACCTCAAAGATGTGGCTAGTTTGATGTAGGTGCATGCCTCCTGCATAGCTAATTACACGTCTTCCCGACCTGGCAGGGCGGGAAGGTCTTAGTCCTCCACTGGGGTGGGACAGCTCACTCCCCTGATGCTAATCTCACTAGCCAACCTGGGAAGGAGGAGGTGTGACCTCTTTCCTGCCCAGGCCCTTTGTCTTACGTCCTGCCAAGTTGCTAGCATCACCGGCAAAAGGTCAGACTCTTGTCTCTGGCGGCAGTGGCTCGGGAGAGCCCGCAAAACAGTACAGGACTGGGTAGCTTGGTGGGCTCTCTCTAAGGGTGCCATCTGGGCATCTGGTTTTTATTACTAAACATAGGCATCATGTTCAGGGTTAAGAAGCTCAGTGTTTGATACCAAACACGACGAGAATTGGCTGGGCCATAATTGAGTTGGACATCTGAGCAGTAGCCAGATGCCAGCCCACGTTATCCAGTTGACCGCCGGTACTCAGGCCAGCATTGCAGTTTAAATGTCAGCATGGGGGCATATGCCCTCACTCATGGAACAGTGCACCCTGTCCATGGGCTAGAGGGGGCCTGCCATAGGGGTAACTGACCTGTCCTTGGGTAGTAACCGGGACTCTGCCTGCACCTGGTGTGGGCAGTGTCTCACTCAATCAGCCGGCTGCTTATACAGGCTGATTTGGCAGCTCTGCAGTCTCTATTTTACTTGGGGTGGCACAATCCGGGCTGCAGCCCTGGTACCCCCTTTACTACCCTTGCCCTGACTACCATTTACTGACTGGGGACTTACATGGGTGGTAAGGTGCTAGCCAATTGGCCTATGCAATTCGACATATACCTTAAGGGAAAGAGCAATGGTGCTGGAGCCTGGTTAGCTGGCCTCAGTATACTAAAAGGTAAAAAACCACAGCATCTAACAGCAAAAGGTGGTGGGTGACCATTCAAAAAGGGACTCTTTACAACAGGAAGAAAATGTCAAACACCACCATACGCTGTGCCCTAGATGCGGTGGATACTGCTATTCGACTGTTTAACTCTAGTGCCCTGCTACGTAGGCATGCATGACTCCCTGTCTCCGGTTTGAAACCGGAAGTCCAACAAAATCTACTTAATCTGCCTTTTGATGGGGAACATCTTTTTGGACCGCAGGTTGATAATTTATTAGAGAAGATTAAGGAGTACACGGAAACAGAAAAAAACAATGGGTGCCCTTCAAATACCTTCCCATCGTGGCTCCTTTCGCCACTCATCCTATCATGGAGATTCCAAGACCCCCTCCCCCGAAACCACCTTATGATACCAACGATCACAAGCCTAGAACACCTCTCAGGGGCTATTTTCGATGCTCCTACACAGACAACAATTCAAAAGGCAGCGGTAAAGGTGGATCCCCCAAAGGATCTGCCACCACCAGTAAGCTCTGCTTTACCTCTCAACCCCCCTTCAATAACATGATGCCAGTTGTGTATCGTCTCCAAGGGTTCTTTCCCGATTGGCCGAATGTCACCTTCGACCAGTGGGTATTGGATATTATCCAACATAGTTATTGTATGAAATTCACTTCCACGCCTTCCAACATTCCATCTCGCACACACAGTCTCCCTGCAACACCAAAGGTTACTCGCGGAAGAGGTCCAAGTGCTCCTCTAAACAAGCATTTACAATGCATCGGGTCTCGCGTTTGCTCGTGTTAGAGCCGATCGTGTTGTAAACTCCTAACCCGACTTTTCACCTATCGGTCAAAAGTGCATTTATGCACGTAACCCGAAAAAGTGAAATCAAGTAGGTAAAGCGCTCGACTTCTGCCAAGCGAGATCGGGCTCGTAAATTAGTTTAAAAAAAAGTCCACCAGCCCGATGGAAAACAGCCAGCCTCGCATGTTTTCTGTACTTGGTCGCTGCGCTCGAGGAGGGGTAGCCACCGGAAAAGGCATGCCCTATGCGTGCCTTCGACTAATGAAAGCAAGCCGATTTAATTAGGGAAGCCCACGAACCAATAAAAAGCACTGACGTGAAGTTGACAGGGCTCGGAGCCCTTTTCTAAATACTAAAGAGTCTCCCTGCTATATGCATGCGCGAGCGCATGCAAAGCAGGCTCGACCCTAAAAAGGAACAAAATAACCCGTCCCTCACCATCAACGGGGTATGGAAGTTCACTGGCTATACTTCATCTCCACAAAGGACGGGTCCCTACTACCAATTTTAGATTCAGGCCCCTATACGAATACCTCCTCTCAGAGCACTTTCACATGGTCACTCTTCAGGATGTCAACCCTCTACTGCAACAAGGCGTCTTCATGGCTGCACTCGACCTCAAGGACACTTACTTCCACATTCCAATCTCATCTGGCACATAATTGGTACCTCAGGTTTGTAGTGAGTGGACACCATTTCCAGTTCAAAGTGGTCCCCTTCGGAGTCACTAACGCACCCAGGGTCTACACAAAGTGCCTCGTGATAGTGGTTGCGCACCTGCGTAGACCGCATCCATGTCTTTCCCTGTCTGGACGACTGGCTTATCTAAAGTGCCATTTGTAAACAATGTTACGAACACACTCAGGTCGCCATCAACCTACTTCACAAACTAGGCTTTACTATCAACGCTTCAAAGTCCCACCTCCAATCCTTCAGATGCAACCTGATCTAGGGGCAATTCTCATCTAAAGAGATTGGCATAGCTTATCCAAATGCTGCCAGGATAGAAGCCTTTCAGGTATTCGTTCCTCAGTTTCAGCCAAATCAACAAGTTCCAGTCAGGACAGTTATGTGCCTCCTCGACATTATGGCCTCATACATCGGTAAAGTACCTCATGCTAGGCTAAACGTATCTATTACAGGAGTGCTTAGGGCACCAATTGTAGCAAGTGGAGGGTCAATGGGAAGATCTAGTGTGGGTCAGCTGTCAAACTGGCCACTTTCTGCAATGGTGGAACATCAACAACTTGTTAAAAGGACAGCCTTTCCTAGACCCAGCTCCGCAGAGGACCATAACTGATGCCTTATTTATGGGAAGGGAAGCACATTCAAAGGATTTGACTGTCCAAGGCTAATAGAAACCAAGTTATTGAGGTCTCCACACAAATCACCTAGGGCTACTAGGGGTGTTCTTGTGTCGAAAGCTTATACCTTCCTCACCTAATTGGCAAGGTAGTCCTTATCAAAACAGACATGACAGCCATGTATTACTTTCAGAAACAAGGGGACACCAAATCCCCTCAACTCTCTCACCTAGCCCAGAACATTTGGAAATGAACTCATACAGGATCCATCTTTTAGCGGAATACTAGCCGGCAGTGGACACAGACTTTGCCGACCTTCTCAGAAGGGTGCAGCACCTTTACTCATGAATCCACCATCCCTACTTCCAGCAGGGGACAACCGGAGATAGACCTCTTTGCTACAGCAGAAAACGCCAAATGCTCAAACTTCGCCTCCAGTTTTTCTCACCCTCAGTCTAGGGGTAGTGCACTATGGATGAATCGGTCAGGGATACTTGCTTACGATTTTCCTCCTCTCTCTTTGCTTCCATTTCTGGTTTGGAAAGTTTGACAGATCTACTTTTATCCTCCCACATGGGCACAACTACCATGGTTCACCACCCTCCTCGAACTTTGTGGTCCCACATGAGACACTCCCCAACAGGTAGGACCTTCTCATGCAGAACCATAGAGAAATCTGGCATCTGGATCCCTGATCTCTCAACTTTGTGATCTGGGTCTTGCAGACTAAGAATTTGGATACCTTAATCCATAATGCATAGACAGTCTCAAAGAGGCGCACAGGCCAACTACTGGTGGCTGTTACGCTGCTAAGTGGAAAAGATTTTAATCCCTTAGCAGCCAAAGTACAAGATACTGTCTGATAACCTGTTTCACTTAAAAACTTCTGGTTTAGCTTTCACATAGCTAAGACTACACCTAGCGACTGTAGCCGCTTATCTTCAGAACAGTTTCAGAATGTTTCCCTATTCCGAATTGCTGTCATTGAGGGCTTCATGGAGGGTCTTAAGAGTCATTCCTTAGCAGGTTGCACCAGCCCTGACATGGATTCTGAACATTGTATTGACAAGATTAATGGGCCCTCCATTCAAACCCCTCCACTCCTGCCTCCTCCAGTTCCTATCCTGGAAAGTAAAATTTTTGGTTGCCATCACTTTGCTTAGACATGTCAGTGAGCTTCAGGCACTGATCTTGGAAGAACCCTTAATCCAAATACACAGAGATACTGTTGCACTCCCCACCAACCTTAAGTTTCTCCCAAAAGTAGTTTCACAGTTTCATCTGTCAATTGAACTTCCTGTTTTTTCCCCTCAACCTGATTCAGTTGCGGAACGGGCTCTCCATACATTTATGTTAAATGAGCCCCTGTATTATACTGACAGAACAAAATCTTTTAGCAAAAACACAACAGCTTTTTGTTGCTTTCTCCAAAAGCCATATAGGGAAAACCACTTCTAAATCAGGCATTGCTTGATGGATTATTAAATGCATCCAGACATACTATGTTAAAGTTAAAAGGACCTTAATTATCCCTCTTAGAGCCCATTCCAAGCTGAGAAAAGGGTGCCTCTATGGTCTTTCTTGGGACTATTCCTATTGATGATGTTTATAAAGTAGCTACATGATCCACACCACATACTTTTACAAAACATTGTGTGTGCGTACTTGCTCGCCAACAAGTCAGTGTTGGCCAGGCAGTTCTGTGTACACTTTTCTAAACCACTGCCACTCTCACAGGCTAGCCACAGCTATTTTGGGAGTACTGCTTTACAATCTATGCACAGCATGTGGATCTACAGCCACACATTCCTCGAACGGAAAATGTTACTTACTCATTGAGCATCTGTTTGTGGCATGTAGTGCTGTAGATTCACATGGGCCCGTCCTCCTCCCTGGATGCCAGTGTTAGTTGCCGTCAGTTTTATTTTTCCTAATTTCCTCTTTGCATGGACAGCTCTCTAAACTGCACTTCTCTTCACATTTCATCCTCATTCACCATGCGGGAAAATAATCTAATTATGGAGTCAATGGCGCTTTACCACCAAGAGCAGGAGTCCCAATACCTCATGACTTAAAAGACTTTATTGGATGTGTGCACGTTGCTTTTCTTCTGAGCCCAGCACTAATCTACAGCACTATATGGCACGAGCAGATGCTTACTGGGTAAGTAACTTGTTCCTTTTCTCTTTGCTGAGCTTATTTTTAATACTTTTACTAGTCCTTGCTTAGCCTCCATGATTGAAGGGCATTAGTAGGCTTTTAATTTCATTTTATTGTCCTGGGAGCCATGTTGGGTATGAGGAGCTTTGTTAGTGTTTCATGCAGTAATCTATGTAATAATACCTGTAGATCATGCCCGACTCAACTTTGTATTTTTTTCGAGGTCAATCAAGAGAGTACCTCTACAGTAATTAAACATACCTTATGCTCTTTCCAGTGCTTTAAAACTGGTGCCATCTGCTATAAAAGGCTACGTTATTATGTGTGCTGATGTTTGTGGAGATGGGATGGTAAGATTGAATCCCCTTATATTTCACATTCCTTATAAGCTATCTTGGTTCCTTCACTGTAAGTGGAATAGGGGGTTACCCCAACCTGTAAGTGTAGTGCTTACATTCTGCAAGACATAAATTACTATATTTACTTTCATAATATGTACAAGAGCAATCTTTTGAAGTACTTAATGAAGCTTGTAATGCGTTCCAGTACAGTATATAAGTGGAACAGGCTTTTCTTCGTATCCATACCATCATTCATACCTTTGCAGCGCAAACTAATAATATCGTGTTTAAGTTCTGCGTGTTACATGCTGAGATAAACTATCTTCACTGGTGACCTTTTTGAATTAGACAGTTTTCAAACCAACGTTGAATAAAACTATTAACTTCCAAAGGTACTATTAGGCAAAATGTTTTATTTTCCATATGCTGTTTTTTGTTTGGCAGTTGATGCATGTTTGTAAAATTGTGCCTTGTTCCACCACAACTTTGATGTGAAGGTAACAAACCAAATTTGGAATCGAGGCTGATTAGATTTATCCATAGACCTGATTCTGACCAAAGTAGAAGTGATTAATTAGGGTGTTGAATAGGTGCATGCATTTTTCTATAATGAAATTATCCCTACCGAGTTGTTCCATGTCACATGGCCTCTTGTTTCAGTCTTGTTAATGCTGTGTACTACAAAGCTAAGGCTGGCTGAAGATGTTAAAAATTACTTTGGCTTCTTTGTCAGATTTCTAAAAATATTCCTCAGATACGCTGTAAAATGATGAAGTCATTATGTATCAGGACTGGAGGCAAGGATTATATTTTTCTTTCCCAAATGTATTTATTGCAATTGACAGTAGCCCTCATTAAACAACAAAACACTACATTCACCAGTAGGCATGGAAAAAGAGTAGTCCATAAGAGCCAGTAGTTTTCCATCTCTCAGTATGTATTCCTTCCTGTTCATGATCCTATCCTCTGTCTTTGCTGCTCTCTCATCACTTAAGTGGCCCCTTATTTATGCTGTTCTAGATCTGTAGGTAAAGGTTGGCTTTTGTTTTCTGGCTAATAGATTGTGGTGCTCAGTTTTTCCCCATGCCATGGCATTCTCTCCTAATGATACAGATCATCTAATGTGAGATTTGCTGCTTGCAATTCGAGTGGGTACGGTATTCCTTGCTGACCAGTAGAGGATGCGCAAGCGCCGCGTCTCTGAGCTGTGCAATAAGGTACTGTCCTCGTACATGCTGCTTTAATTTCTAGCAGGTGCCAACATGACTCTGGTCAAGTTTTGCATATCTGATATTGAGATTAGAGCCATGCTTCAGTCACTATGATCAAAAACAGACTCACCTGCATTGCAAGGTTTGCTTGTAACAGAACACCAAAGGCTTGAGGAAGTTACCTTGCATGAAAAGTCAGTAGGGCACACTGCACAGGCTCTCTTTTTGACAGTGGTTAAAGCACTTCGTGATTGCATCATCATCTGGTTTCACAATCTTTTAAGCACTTGTGTGGAGATTGAAGGGTTTTACAGTGCCTTCTGTGCTGTTGGCATCTACCTTTCTTGATCCTGGTTTGGAATGGTGGATAGGGGTTTCTGCTTCCCTTTCTATCATGCATCAAGGAGAGCATAGTAACAACGAGGAAAAGGCCAGTGATTTCATCCCCTGGGATGACACCATTATGGAGGTGGTGAGTGCTCTGAATTTCACGTCCAAAAGTAATTTGTCATTTTATTTGAAACATGGCAAAGTGTGTAGTGCTTCTAATTCATATATCTCCTTTTACACTGCAATTCCTTTTTCATTTAAGAATTTCACCAAAGAGAATATTTCTGATACTATGATAGGGATGATCAGACTACATGAAATACACTGTTATAGTCAGTAGTTTAGGTAGTAGTGTTTCTATTTGCTTGATTTAGACTTGTACCTTGAATAACATATAATTCAGTGTCCAGAAATACTACGCTTGTTGAATGATTAATGAATGAAAGCATGCCATTACAATCAAAATTGAAAAGAGATGACAATCAGTTCTTTAGTTGCACCATTCCATATATTTAAGGGGCCATCTTGATATCCCCAGCAAGCTATTTCCCCTTCTGTATTGTATAGATGACCACTACGCTAGGCGTGCTTTCTCCCAAACCAACCTATATAGAGGTTGCCACAAGCTTGAACCCATTGCAGTACCCTGTTTGTGATGGTATAACTTTGAGGCTGGTATAAAAAATAGTTATTTGCTAGGACAATGGGGGTCAAATCAAGAAACATCAAGAAATGTCTATAAGTAGCAAATCTTGTGTTCATAGTTTAGGTGCTGTCAGTCCTTTATCATGATTGATAATGGTAAAGAGACTATGTACATTCATGTTTAGGAAGATATAATTTGCCCTCCTAAAGGATATCTGTTTGTGTCTTTAACGAAAGACGGGCAAGTCTTCACTGGAGGTGCTAAATGTATTCTGGCACTTTCAGTGCTAGAACCTATCCCTGAAATGTTTGTGGCAAGATGACAAGGTGGATAGATGATGCCTTTGTAAATTTTTGGTAAGAAATCTATAATTGGTTTCCTAATACATTTTACACTAACATACTGAGGTTCATCATCATCGAGGAGAAAAATACATTCTCAACCTACCGAACAGTCCTTAAGCTTGCTGCTTTTAATGTCTTCTGCTACCTGCTTGGTAATCTGCTGAAAAATTAAGCTATCAAATAGCCTCAAACATTGGTAATGGATATTGTAAACAAAGTATGGACTACTTTATCCCCCTTTCTGTAAGTTACTGGTATTATTTATGAGACATTTTTAATGCTTCATATTGGTCCTCCATCTTCTAGGTTTTGTCTTGACAATAGCGTGAGTTACACCTTCTCAAAAAACATCTCTCAAATTTCCTGGTTTCAGTAAGGGAGTACATTTGTGACCTGACTTTCAAACCAGACTCTAAAAGTACAGTAGTCTCTGCGTGAGTTCATCACATACATCTTCAATGTCCTTAATTTCATCTTTAGCAGTGTGTTCAACAAGCTGTATAAAAACAAATCTTGGATGGTAACGTCAGAGATGACTGTTTTAGAAAACTCTGCTATTAGTTTAGGCATAATGTCAGCAGAGACCTTTTTAAAAAAAAAAAAAAAAAAAAATCAGTCTTCTGCGAGAAGTAAGAATAGTGACTTTGTTTCAAATTTGTTTATATACTGGCTGGGGGAAATGACTAGACCCTTTTACTTATTCATTCTTCCTTATTCACACTTCTAGACTGAATGTTCACTACTAGCTTTTCTGACCTTTGTTCCACTGGTGCATCCATGCTCTTGTTTTTACACTTTTTTGCTGTTCTCAAATTGTTTCTACTCTGGACACCTCTGTTGCTGCGCTGTCTGTTACCCTGGCTGCTGTATATTAGCAGTTTCTGTTTCTGGCGGTTCATGTCCTTTAATCACATTTGCTTTAATTCCTTAAAAAAAGACCAGCCCTTTGTGCTCCCAAACCTTTGTCCCACCTTACTACTAGTATCTGTTTCCGAACCGCTATTAGTTTGACTGTAGAAGAGATCAGACTAATGTTGGTTTTGTCCTTGATTATATTCTTCTTAGTGTCATCAAATTTTAAATAAATAAAATTAAAAAATAACAAAATATATATATAGATATATAGATATCCTGTTGTATTCTTTCAAGACATATAAGGTCCTTCTTTCTGAGCATCCTTTGGGGATTTTTTCCCCCTCTTTGATGTAAGTTAATCTTGGATACACTTGCCATACTCCATACTACTATTCCCCGCCACCCCCTAGTACTTCCACACTGTTCTCCTTCAAACCTCCTGGCAGCCGTGCACATACTGCATCCTTTTTGGGCATCCAAGAGATTGTGACTAACCAAATCCTCATTCACATTGTAAAAGGGACCCACAGGCCTTTTATTACATCAAACATTTCTGTTGTGGCTGTGGGACTTTGAAGACTGGTTTTGAAAGCCTGAGGCTCCTCCTGGTGCATCTGCCACTTTCCCAGCTCCCAGAGCTTAATTGCAGCATACACTATGATGCTTCAAGAGAGGAAGAGAGAAGGTAGGGATTAAGCAATCGGAGGGTGAAGAAGAGAGAAATGGCGAGGACGGGCGGATGGATGGATGGAGGGTTGCACAAGGAGACAGAAGGAAATTGTTAGTTTTAGCATTTTTGTTAGGGATGTTTGGTTTCCCAGTATCGCCCTGCATTGCGGCTCTTCACATAATGATCATCATTTTTGTTGTAAAACCATACTATCCCCTTAATCAGTGAATTAGATGAAAATCAAAAAATGTTCCAGAAAATCCATTAAAAAAACTAGATCATTGAATTTATGTCCAGAATTGTTAGGCTCAAGGAGATATCTTGAAATCCATTTTCCAAAGATGAGTCTGCATTGGTGTTCCAGGTACAAAGCAAATAGTTAACTTGATCAAACTTGATACTTAATTTGAGTGGTAACATTCACAAACGAAATCCTCGCTGCAGTCCCTAAAAACATGTCTTTTTTAAGTGGAAAATGGTATGAGTATTAGAGGGTGGGAGTTTGTTAAGTTGACTTAGTTATAGAAATGTTGTGTGTTAGGAAAAAGCTGATACCAAAAGCCTTTCACTTCACATAGGTCAGTCAGTTCACCTTACAAAATCCTGGAACTCTGCAGTCACAAGGAAAAGTATTTCCGTTGCAAGAAGAGAAACTGATGTGTGACCTCTGTCTCTGGACACAGAGCAAATGTGCTAAGAACAAGATTTTAAAACATCTTAATTGCCAATTCAGTTTCTGATTGAACAGAACACCTATTCTTTGTCCAGTTGCCAGAAGGGTGGAGTGGGATCTAAAAATAGCTCGACCTCATAAAATAAAACTTCAATGCGAGTGGGGTCCAGTAGATTTTTCGAGTGCTTTTTGTAATGAGGGTCACATTCCGGTTTATATATATATTTTTTACTTGTCCAGAAGACATGAACATACGCACGCGTCACCATGCATGCAAGCATATATCATAACCTGGCATCCTTTTTTTTTTTTTTTTTTTTTTTTTTTTTTTTTATATAAAAGGTAACTTGAGATGGTGAGTCACAGTCCCATAACAGTAAGTTAGTCAAATATCAGTAAAAGCAAATTAAAAAACAGAACCGTCAAATTGCAGCTGCTAGGCCCCTGAAAAAAAAAAAAAAAGATTTAAAAAAATGTACCTTTTTGAAAAAGAAACAAAAGAAGGGGAACCAATGGAATAGGTGTGGGATGGGGGGAGGACGCAACACTGAGATGAGGGTATTTGAGAAGGGGGGGGGTAGCGGCATACGTGGAAAAGAGCACAAAAACCTGTGTACTCCCAGTGGGTGCTGAAAGAATAAGAAAAGATTGAATGCAAGTAGTGGAAAGACCAGCCATCCAACCCGAACATAACAAAGATTAAATGGTTTGGAGAAAAAGCAACAATAGGGAGGAAAGCCACTGCATAAGAAGCAGGGAAATGCGATGGAGAAGAAAGCCATCCAGTAGAACAATAAGCTGAGTCAAAGCTCAGTGTATATACGTACATATTTTAGAGTATTAAAAAAAATAGATCCCCAGCAACAGACAGCTTAAGCTGCCTTTGGCGAGACCTAGTAAGCGATAAATGGAATGCTTGCATTAATATTAGGCACTCAGAATTATTTAGGGCCCATTCCAGTCCATAGGTTCTTTTTCCCACCAGTGCCATGCTAGACTGAAACCAGCCATAATCAAATCTCTGTTAAGTCTTTATGAGCTGAGCAGCATGTGTTTGAGATGTGCAAGAAAGCAAATGACCGCTATGATGTGAAGGGGGACATGGGGCAACTCCAGGGTACATTTGTGGGTGATGGGGCTCTGAACAGGGTATGCAGAGACTGGGTAGGTGTACCACACCTGTTTCTTCAATAAAGAAACAGGATGGCCGTTAATTACGGTTGTTTTTGAAGTCCTCCGACATACACATGGGGCCCATCCTTCATTGTGAGGAGGGTTCCTGTTAACATAATTAATCTATTCCATCAGAGGAGTGAGGATTAGGTAGGTGATTTGAGGTCCTGACGAATCGCACTAGATCTTCTATGACGACTTGAGTGAGAAACATGTTGACCTATTTGAGGGCTGCATAGGGAATACCGATTCTTCCCCACCACATTTCCTGAAAATAGGGTTGTGTGGATACTTGATATTACATATAATAGGGTAGGGTAGACCTTATTCTGCTTTCCCCTGATTTATTGCGTTTTAATCATGACAGAGGGTTTTGTTTTTTGCTATAAAATTGTTTATTTAGATTTTTCTCCCTCTAGTCATTTTTAACAGCCTTTCTCACCAAACCCCACATAATTGCATTCACCAACCGGCAAACATCTTTAACAAAAGATCTCCGGAATAGAGACCCCTTGAGGGGCCCGTCTGGCATTGCAGCGCCAGCCCGACGAGGAGCAAAGCCCGATGATGAACCATGTCACCAGTTTGTGAATGAGGGCTCTTGTTCCGAAATAGTGGATATTTTCAGGGACCTGTCTTTTTTCTTTTTGTTGTCCCCATATTGGGTCAAGTGTATTGTAACTGTTGTTTGGAATTGTGCATCTTGATGTTTTGTGCTCTGAACAAATACACATAATGGGAGAGCTGAGAGGGAAAGAGCAGTGCATGATAGTATTTCAGTTGGATGAGATGAGGAGAAATCTTGGGAAGAAATTCACAGTTCTATGTGAGAAAAGAGTAAACAAATGAAAGCAAAATAGTTTCAATATTACTCAGTTCCTAAAAGGAGGGATTTGATGATGCTGATAAGGGGTTCTTTGCAACATCAATTTGTTTGTATTAAGTAATGATTGTTTCCCCGTATGTAGTCAAGACATGTTTTAATGCATTTGTCTTTCACAGGTCTTTGGGGGAAAAGTAAAGAAACCTGGAAAGCGAGGTCGCAAGCCTGCCAAGATTGATTTAAAGGCAAAACTTGAGAGAAGTCGCCAGAGCGCCAGAGAATGCAGGGCAAGGAAGAAACTGAGATATCAATACCTAGAAGAGCTTGTATCTAGTCGCGAAAGAGCCATCTGTGCTCTGAGAGAAGAGCTAGAAATGGTATGTCCTTATGCCTGTCTATCCTATCGGTTAATACCACAGCATGTGTATTTTTAAAGTGCATGTTCACCCCTTGGGGCATGTTGGTGCTAAATAACAGATGTTGAATGCATCACATGAGTTCATGCCTTCTTTCTATTGGATTTTGTTTCTTATAATGTTGTCATCCTTGTTGCATGCATCCATATGTTTTTACACAACTCACTCTGCCTTGTCATACCAGTGACTACTTATGTTTTCCCAGAAAGGTGACACTGGGTGTTTGTCTATGAACATTTATGTGCACAAAAATAGCAAGATAGAATTATTTTGGAACTTCTAATTCATGGGGTTCTAAAGGCATATACAAAGATGGAAGCTAAGTTCATGCAAACTGAACTTAAGTAGGTTTGTTAAACTGATCAGCGAAAGGTACATGAACTGAAATTAGGCCGAACTGTAGAGAGGCGAGAACTGGAGGCATTCAGAAGAGAAAAACTCTACAAATGTTATTGCTGAAAAGAAAGTTAAGGTAGTTAGAGCTTGTTAGCATTTTCATTGAATTATGGATAGGCTACCATTGGGCCTACAGCCTACACTATTATGCCTACAGCACTTATTTTGCCACACACTTAAGTAGCCCTTCAAAACATGTCATGGGCCTGCCATTGCAATTCGACTTGTCAAAATAACCCCTTTGCCAGACGGCTAAATCTTCCTGTTTAATTAATGTGTGAGTGTAGATACAAATGCTTAGCATAATCCCGCCACCTAATGTTAGGCTTGGAAGCGTGCACGTTTTTTTCCGAAGTCTCAAGTCATGCCCATGGGCATCAACTCCATTGTTAGAAAGTTTTCTTCCACGGTCTGGTTCGGATGAGTGTTCCTCTGCTCCGTATCGGCATCATTGTTTCCTAGTTTATGCCTAATGTCTTTATTGTTTCTGATCATGGTCTGTACTCGATCCTTCTTCGATTGTTCAGCTACGTCTGTCTTGTTGGGGCGACAAGGCTCTCCTGTGGCCCCCTAGTGCATTCGCTCTTTGGGGCAACACTTCCAGTTCGATAATGTGTGTCTGTGCTGGTGATGTAATGGATGCCCTTTCGGTTCTGCCCTTGCTGCCATGCCAAGTTTTCACACACCGACCAACATCAGGTGTGTAACTCGTGCCTTTCCCCAGACCATTGAGAAGACACCTGCGAAGCTTGCAAATTGTTCTGGTCCAAGAAGACGCTGAGAGATCGACAAGCTCGACAACTTGATGTCTGGATGCAGTGCCGACAACACATCAGACATCTTTGAATAGGAGGAACTTGAGGAGGAGGTTTATGCTCATGGGTTGGCAGCTGATGAGGGCACCTTCTTCCACAAGGACAGGTTGGAATCTGAGTTCGAGATGCACAACCTCACACCGGGACAACCTTTAAGTACAGCACCCCCTCTATCCTGGCCCCAGCAAACCATCTCCGAGGGCCGTATACCTGCCCTGGACCGACCAAAGACTTCCATTGGGCCACCACTGCCTTCAGGCCTTGTTTGGCTCTGAACAGCTGTGTCTGAAATGCAAAAGCCCTGCCTTAGCACTGAAAATGCAGCAGAAGGTGCATGTTCCCAAACCGACTCCCACACCATTGGAGTTAAGCCAAACATCTGAGCTGAAAGCGCCTGCTCCGAAACACCAGTTCTGCTCGCCACCGAAACCCTTGGAGCTGAAATAATCATACTTCTTTCAGAAGCAAACAACCTGATCTGAACCTATGGAGGCAGTACTTGAACGGCTTCAAAAGGAAATAAACTCCAGACAATGGCACCTTGTCATCTACCCAGACACTGGTTGTATATTAACAAGACTTCCATCCCCTGGTGCGTAGCCAACCAAAAGACAGCTAACTTTTGAGGAGGCTTTGAACATTCCATTCCAATAAAACATAGGAAAAAGACTGACAAGGCCACTAGCCATGTGCACCCCACTCAACCACCACTTGCTGTACCTCCTTCACCACCGCACCATAACTGTATTCCCCAGGGGGGTCTGTACATTCTTGTCAGGGGGAAGATGAAGGAGAACAGTATTTTATGCCACCTTAAGACAATCTGTGGGACACATACTACGTTGAATCACCCATAGATGCAGACCCTGTCTATTACCCAGTGAAGCACTGTCTCTACCAGATGACACCACTACATACCATGATGTCATAGGTCGAGCAGCTGCATACCACAAGGCTGAGCTCTACAGCAACCCCATAGAGCAGTGGTTCCCAACTTTTTGACTTCTGTGGACCCCCACTTCATCATTACTTGATCCCGGGGACTCCTCACTGAGTCATTACTGAAAGCTGGGGACCTAAGTTGTTAATATTATTTAATTTTCTAAGTAGCCGTGAACCCCCTGAGGAGGCTTCATGGACCACAGGTTGGGAACCACTGCCATAGAGGATTTTTTTTAATTTCTTTTTTTATGTTTAATTCAAAACACTCTCCTCTAGCCAATGGTCAATGCATGCTCAAGGGCATACTCAGACACACACACCAGACATCTTCAAAGAATCTGTCAAGGAACATATCATAATTATGAGTATAGATAGCAAAATACAAAGCATTTCCATCTGACCCCCGATGTATTGAAGGCCATCTGCTTCCTGACTTACTCTCACTACGGCGAGAAAGGGCAAAGTCACAAGCATCTTGTGAGGTGCCACCATCAGACAAGGAGATTAGAAAGATGAACGCAGCAGGGAAGAGGGCGGCTGCCCAGTTAGCCAACCAATGGAGAATTGCTAACTCCTTTGGGCTCCTATCCCATTAAGATGGAGACCACTGGCATGAGATGGAGGGGCTCCTCCAACATCTCCCAGATGAATACAAAAAGAGGGCATACAAGATCACCCTGTGGGCAAATTAATTGCTAACATTTCAGTTCACTGCGCTTAGATGCAGCTGACACAGCAGCAAGAGACATTAATTCCAGTGTGCTCCTCAGACGTCATGCCTGGCTCAGGGTCACAGACTTCAAGCCAGAAGTACACCAGAACATAGTGGCGCTCACCTTTGATGGTGAAAATGTGTTCAGGTGGGGACACTGCCTAGGGGAAAAAAAAAAGGCGAAATGGCTAAAGTTATGGGAGCTCGGCAGACATCATCCCAAAGAGGCTTCTTTCGCCATACCCCCTAGAGTGGAGGCACCTAAACCCAACTCCACAGATATGGGCACATCTTACCAATGTCCTCAGATACAAACCACCTCAGCCAGGGGTTACTATAGAGGCTTCTATAGGGGCAATAATTCTAAGGACAGAGGAAAATCAGGCTTCACAAAGCCCTCTGCCACCACATAAGTCTTCATTTGCCCACCATTCCCCCTGACCACACAGCACCCGTTGGACAATTACAAGGGTTTCTCCCAGCCTGGCAGAAGATAACCTCTGAACAGTCGGTGTTGGATATTATCCAACATGGTTATTGTCTGTAGCTCGCTTCAACACCTCCAAACATTTCATCTTGCAAAAACAGACCCTCACTAGAACATCATCAGTTACTCAAAGAAGTAGTTCAGGCACTTTTAAAGTAAGAGGCTATAGAACCAGTGCCAAAATACCAACCAGGTACTGGAATTTATTCCCTCTACTTCCTTATTTCCAAGCAGGATGGCTCCTTGAGATCAATCTTAAACATCAAACCACAAAATTAATACATCCTCTCATAGCACTTTCACACGGTCACTCTTAAAGATGTCATCCCACTAATACAACAAGGCAACTTCAGGGCAGCTCTCAACCTGAAAGAAGCCTATTTCCACATTTCCATTCACCTGGCGCATTGCAGATATTTCAGATTCGTAATAAACACCCAATATTTCTAATTCAGGATGCTACCCTTCGGGGTAATAACTGCCCCCAAGGTCTCCACCAAATGTCTCGTAGTGGTATCAGTCCTCCTGCGCAGGCAAAACGTAAGTAGCTTATCAAAAGCGCAACTCATCAGCAGTCTTTCCAACACACTCAAACCACCATAAATTTGCTTCATCAACTAGGCTTCACCATCAGTGCACTTAAGTTCAATCTCCAACCTCTCTAGATAGAACCCTGTCTTCGAGCCATCCTAAAGTCATGACGAGTTATAGCTTACCTCTATGCTGCCAGTATTCAATCCTTTCAAAAGCTTATCTCCCTGTTTTTCCCTCTTCAGCAGATAAGTGAGGACAGTTGTGCATCTCCTCATTATGATGGCTTAATGCGTGGCCATAGTACCTCATGTCAGACTCAACATCTGTCCGTTGCAAGAGTGCCTAGCACGCCAGTGGTCTCAGTCGGAGGATATAGTGTCGGTTAGCAACTCAAGCTTGCCACTCTTTGCAGTGGTGGAACACCAGCAATCTCCTAAAGGGATGGCCTTTTCTGGATCCAGATCTGTAGAAAACCATGACGGACGCCTCCCTCATGGGCTGGGGAGCGCACTCACAAGATTAACTGTCCAGGGACACTGGACGCTCAGCCAGAAAGAGTTGCTAGCAATTCATCTAGCAATAACAGCCTCCCTCGCTCCCTCACCTGATCGGCAAGGTAGTCCTCAAAACAGACATGACTGCTGTGTACTATCTACAAAAGCAGGGGGGCACTAGATCCCCTCAACTCTCTCACCTAGCTCAGACCATTTGGAGTTGGGCTCTCCGATGCATCATTCACCTGTTGGCGGAGTGCCTTCCAGGAGTGGACAGCTAATTTGCAGATCTCCTCAGTAGGAGGCATCAACATGTCCACGAATAAGAGCTCCAAGCACACGTCCTCCTTCCATACTTCCAGTGTTAGGATCACCCAGAAATAGACATTTTTGCCACAGCAGAAAATGGAAAATGCCCAAACTTTGCCTCCAGGTTCCCACAGTCCAAGGGTAACGCACTAAGGGTATGTTAGCCAAGGATATTTGCTTACGATTTCCCACATCTCCAACTACTTCAGTTTGTGGTTTGGAAACTATGACAGACATCTCTAACCTTCATCCTAGTAGCTCCCACATGGTGTAGGAAAGTACCATCTTGCCTGGCATGTTACCCCCATTTTTCACTGTATATATGTTGTTTTAGTTGTATGTGTCACTGGGACCCTGTCACCCAGGGCCCCAGTGCTCATAAGTGTGCCTGAATGTGTTACCTGTGTAGTGACTAACTGTCTCACTGAGGCTCTGCTAATCAGAACCTCAGTGGTTATGCTCTCTCATTTCTTTCAAATTGTCACTAACAGGCTAGTGACCAATTTTACCAATTTACATTGGCTTACTGGAACACCCTTATAATTCCCTAGTATATGGTATTGAGGTACCCAGGGTATTGGGGTTCCAGGAGATCCCTATGGGCTGCAGCATTTCTTTTGCCACCAATAGGGAGCTCTGACAATTCTTACACAGGCCTGCCACTGCAGCCTGAGTGAAATAACATCCACGTTATTTCACAGCCATTTTACACTGCACTTAAGTAACTTATAAGTCACCTATATGTCTAACCTTTACCTGGTAAAGGTTGGGTGCTAAGTTACTTAGTGTGAGGGCACCCTGGCACTAGCCAAGGTGCCCCCACATTGTTCAGGGCCAATTCCCCGGACTTTGTGAGTGCGGGGACACCATTACATGCGTGCACTACATATAGGTCACTACCTATATGTAGCTTCACAATGGTAACTCCGAATATGGCCATGTAATATGTCTATGATCATGGAATTGCCCCCTCTATGCCATCCTGGCATAATTGGCACAATCCCATGATCCCAGTCGTCTGTAGCACAGACCCTGGTACTGCCAAACTGCCTTTCCCGGGGTTTCACTGCAGCTGCTGCTGCTGCCAACCCCTCAGACAGGCATCTGCCCTCCTGGGGTCCAGCCAGGCCTGGCCCAGGATGGCAGAACAAAGGACTTCCTCTGAGAGAGGGTGTTACACCCTCTCCCTTTGGAAAATGGTGTGAAGGCAGGGGAGGAGTAGCCTCCCCCAGCCTCTGGAAATGCTTTCATGGGCACATTTGGTGCCCATTTCTGCATAAGCCAGTCTACACCGGTTCAGGGACCCCTTAGCCCTGCTCTGGCGCGAAACTGGACAAAGGAAAGGGGAGTGACCACTCCCCTGACCTGTACCTCCCCTGGGAGGTGCCCAGAGCTCCTCCAGTGTGCTCCAGACCTCTGCCATCTTGGAAACAGAGGTGCTGCTGGCACACTGGACTGCTCTGAGTGGCCAGTGCCACCAGGTGACGTCAGAGACTCCTCCTGATAGGCTCCTTCAGGTGTTGCTAGCCTATCCTCTCTCCTAGGTAGCCAAACCCTCTTTTCTGGCTATTTAGGGTCTCTGTCTCTTGGGATTCCTTAGATAACGAATGCAAGAGCTCATCCGAGTTCCTCTGCATCTCTCTCTTCACCTTCTGCCAAGGAATCGACTGCTGACCGCGCTGGAAGCCTGCAAAACTGCAACATAGTAGCTAAGACGACTACTGCAACTCTGTAACGCTGATCCTGCCGCCTTCTCGACTGTTTTCCTGGTGGTGCATGCTGTGGGGGTAGTCTGCCTCCTCTCTGCACTAGAAGCTCTGAAGAAATCTCCTGTGGGTCGACGGAATCTTCCCCCTGCAACCGCAGGCACCAAAGAGCTGCATTACCGGTCCCTTGGGTCTCCTCTCAGCACGACGAGCGAGGTCCCTCGAATCCAGCAACTCTGTCCAAGTGACCCCCACAGTCCAGTGACTCTTCAGTCCAAGTTTGGTGAAGGTAAGTCCTTGCCTCACCTCGCTAGACTGCATTGCTGGGAACCGTGACTTTTGCAGCTACTCCGGCCTCTGTGCACTTCCGGCGGAAATCCTTTGTGCACAGTCCAGCCTGGGTCCACCGCACTCTAACCTGCATTGCACGACCTCCTAAGTTGTTCTCCGGCGACGTGGGACTCCTTTGTGTAACTTCGGGTGAGCACTGTTTCACGCATCCTCGTAGTGCCTGTTTCTGGCACTTCTCCGGGTGCTACCTGCTGCTAAGAGGGCTCCTTGTCTTGCTCGACGTCCCCTCTATTTCCTGGTCCAATTTGCGACCTCCTGGTCCCTCCTGGGCCACAGCAGCGTCCAAAAAAGCTAACCGCACGATTTGCAGCTAGCAAGGCTTGTTGGCGTTCTTTCGGCGGGAAAACACTTCCGCACGACTCTCCACGGCGAGAGGGATCCGTCCACCAAAGGGGAAGTCTCTAGCCCTTTTCGTTCCTGCAGAAACCTCAGCTTCTTCTGTCCAGTAGAAGCTTCTTTGCACCCACAGCTGGCATTTCCTGGGCATCTGCCCATCTCCGACTTGCTTGTGACTTTTGGACTTGGTCCCCTTGTTCCACAGGTACCCTAGATTGGAAATCCATCGTTGTTGCATTGTTGGTTTGTGTCTTTCCTGCATTATTCCTCTATCACGACTTCTTTGTCCTTTGGGGAACTTTAGTGCACTTTGCACTCACTTTTCAGGGTCTTGGGGTGGGCTATTTTTCTAACCCTCACTATTTTCTAATAGTCCCAGCGACCCTCTACAAGGTCACATAGGTTTGGGGTCCATTCGTGGTTCACATTCCACTTTTGGAGTATATGGTTTGTGTTGCCCCTATCCCTATGTGTCCCCATTGCATCCTATTGTAACTATACATTGTTTGCACTGTTTTCTAAGACTATACTGCATATTTTTGGTATTGTGTACATATATCTTGTGTATATTTCCTATCCTCTCACTGAGGGTACACTCTAAGATACTTTGGCATATTGTCATAAAAATAAAGTACCTTTATTTTTAGTATAACTGTGTATTGTGTTTTCTTATGATATTGTGCATATGACACTAAGTGGTACTGTAGTAGCTTCACACGTCTCCTAGTTCAGCCTAAGCTGCTCTGCTAAGCTACCATTATCTATCAGCCTATGCTGCTAGACACCCTATACACTAATAAGGGATAACTGGGCCTGGTGCAAGGTGCAAGTACCCCTTGGTACTCACTGCAAGCCAGTCCAGCCTCCTACACATGGGCAGGACAACCATGGTTCACCACACTGCTAGAACTCTCAGTAGTTCCCTACAAGGTACTGCTGAACAGGCAAGATCTTCTCATGCAAAATAATGGAAAAATCAGACATCCATACCCCAGATCCCGCAAACTTGCAATCTGGCCCATGAAGTCCTAGAGTTTGGTTATTTGAACCTACCACAATCCTGTATGGACATTCTTAAAGAAGCCCATAGACCACCTAATTGTGCTTGTTGTGCGACAAAGTGGAAATGATTTGTCTACTACTGTCATTCCAAAGAAATAGACTGTTTAAACCTCAGTGTTCAGGATATTGTCTGTTATCTATGGTGTAGGAAGTTGGCTCTGTATGCACTATTTCAAAGTAAGGAATAGTATGCACAGAGTCCAAGGGTTCCCCTTAGAGGCAAGATAGTGGCAAAAAGAGATAATTCTAATGCTCTATTTTGTGGTAGTGTGGTCGAGCAGTAGGCTTATCAGAGGAGTAGTGTTAAGCATTTGTTCTACACACACAGGCAATAAATGAGGAACACACACTCGGAGACAATTCCAGGTCAATAGGTTTTTGTATAGAAAAATATATTTTCTTTGTTTATTTTAAGAACCACAGGTTCAAGATTTACAAGTAATGCTTTAAATGAAAGGTACTTCACTTAGGAACTTTAGGAACTTTGAATTAGCAAAATAGCATATACAGTTTCCACATAAATGACATATAGCTATTTTAAAACTAGACACATTGCAATTTTCAACAGTTCCTGGGGGAGGTAAGTGTTTGTTAGTTTTTGCAGGTAAGTAAACCACCTACGGGGTTCAAAATTGGGTCCAAGGTAGCCCACCGTTAGGGGTTCAGGGCAACCCCAAAGTTACCACACCAGCAGCTCAGGGCCGGTCAGGTGCAGAGGTCAAAGTGGTGCCCAAAGCGCATAGGCTTCAATGGAGAAGGGGGTGCCCCGGTTCCAGTCTGCCAGCAGGTAAGTACCCGCGTCTTCGGAGGGCAGACCAGGGGGGTTTTGTAGGGCACCGGGGGGGGACACAAGTCCACACAAAAAGTACACCCTCAGCGGCACAGGGGCGGCCGGGTGCAGTGTGCAAACAAGCGTCTGGTTCGTAATAGAAATCAATGGGAGACCAAGGGGTCTCTTCAGCGATGCAGGCAAGGGGGGTGGGGGAGGCTCCTCGGGGTAGCCACCACCTGGGCAAGGGAGAGGGCGACATGGGGGTTGCTCCTGCACTGGAGGTCGGATTCTTCAGGTCCTGGGGGCTGCGGCTGCAGTGCCCTTACCAGGTGTTGGGTCGTTGAAGCAGGCAGTCGCGGTCAGGGGGAGCCTTGGGATTCCCTCTGCAGGTATCGCTGTGGGGGCTCAGGGGGGGTCAACTCTGGCTACTCACGGTCTCACGGTCTCGCAGTCGCCAGGGAGTCCTCCCTGTGGTGTTTGTTCTCCACAAGTCGAGCCGGGGGTGTCGGGTGCAGAGTGCAAAGTCTCGCGCTTCCAGCGGGAAACGTGTGTTGTTTCAAAGTTGCTTCTTTGTTGCAAAGTTGCAGTCTTTGTGGAACAGAGCCGCTGTCCTCTGGAGTTCTTGGTCCTTCTAGATGCAGGGCAGTCCTCTGAGGCTTCAGAGGTAGCTGGTCCCTTTGGAACGCGTCGCTGGAGCAGTGTCTTTAGAATTGGGGAGACAGGCCGGTAGAGCTGGGGCCAAAGCAGTTGGTGTCTTCTCTGCAAGTTTTCAGTTCAGCAGTCCTCTTCTTCTTAGGTTGCAGGAATCTATCTTGCTGTGTTCTGGGAGCCCCTAAATACTCAATTTAGGGGTGTGTTTAGGTCTGGGGGGTTAGTAGCCAATGGCTACTAGCCCTGAGGGTGGCTACACCTCTTTGTGCCTCCTCCCTGAGGGGAGGGGGGCACATCCCTAATCCTATTGTGGGAATCCTCCATCTGCAAGATGGAGGATTTCTAAAAGTCAGTCACCTCAGCCCAGGACACCTTAGGGGCTGTCCTGACTGGCCAGTGACTCCTCCTTGTTTTTCTCATTATCTCTCCTGGGCTTGCCGCCAAAAGTTGGGGCTGTGTCCAGGGGGCGGGCATCTCCACTAGCTGGAGTGCCCTGGGGCATTGTAACACGAAGCCTGAGCCTTTGAGGCTCACTGCTAGGTGTTACAATTCCTGCACCTCCACCCAGAGCAGGCTTTTGTTTCTGTCCTCAGAGAGCACAAAGGCCCTCACCACATGGGGTCAGAAACTCGTCTCTCAGCAGCAGGCTGGCACAGACCAGTCAGTCCTGCACTGAACAATTGGGTAAAATACAGGGGGTATCTCTAAGATGCCCTCTGTGTGCATGTTTTAATAAATCCATCACTGGCATCAGTGTGGATTTATTATTCTGAGAAGTTTGATACCAAACTTCCCAGTATTCAGTGTAGCCATTATGGAGCTGTGGAGTTCGTTTTTGACAGACTCCCAGACCATATACTCTTATGGCTACCCTGCACTTACAATGTCTAAGGTTTTGCTTAGACACTGTAGGGGCATAGTGCTCATGCACCTATGCCCTCACCTGTGGTATAGTGCACCCTGCCTTAGGCCTGTAAGGCCTGCTAGAGGGGTGACCTACCTGTGCCACAGGCAGTGTGAGGTTGGCATGGCACCCTGAGGGGAGTGCCATGTCGACTTATTCATTTTCTCCCCACCAACACACACAAGCTGGCAAGCAGTGTGTCTGTGCTGAGTGAGGAGTCCCTAGGGTGGCATAAGACATGCTGCAGCCCTTAGAGACCTTCCCTGGCATCAGGGCCCTTGGTACCAGGGGTACCAGTTACAAGGGACTTACCTGGGTGCCAGGGTTGTGCCAATTGTGGAGACAATGGTACATTTTAGGTGAAAGAACACTGGTGCTGGGGCCTGGTTAGCAGGGTCCCAGCACACTTCTCAGTCAAGTCAGCATCAGTATCAGGCAGAAAGTGGGGGGGTAACTGCAACAGGGAGCCATTTCCTTACACATGCCATTTACATACTACCGGTCTAGCTCTTATTTCATAAGGCTATACTTGGTGGTGGTGACTGCTTATCTCCAAAACAGACAGCACCCTTACTTATTGTGGATTCCTGTCATTAAAGCCTTCCTAGAAGGGCTTAAAAGAGTTATTACTCTTAGTGCCACCTGCTCCTACTTGAAATCTTAATATTGTACTAACAAGATTAATGGACCCTCCATTTGAGCTTCTTCCCTCCTGCCCCCTTCAGTTTTTATTCTGCAAAGTATAATTTCTAGTTGCTATCACCTCACTCACACATGTCAGTGAGCTTCAGGCACTAACCTTGGAAGAATCCTTCTTTCAACTACGTAGAGATAGGGTTTCTTCCAGAGGTGGTGTCTCAATTCTACCTTAATCTATTCAATTACTAGTATTCCCCCCCCCCCCCCCCCCCCCCCCCCCCCATCCTCAATCAGTTGCGGAAAGAGCAGCAGGTTATCTTTAAAGGCAAAAAAGTTATTTTTCTGATATATAGAGCCCAAAGTCACAAAAATGTCCGTAGGATCATTGTGGGGGCATCGGTCTCGATTCATGACTTCCATAATAAGACTTAAGACCTCATCTTGTGGAAAGTTTGTATAGAGTGCCTCTATGAGAAACATAACTAGACTTGCATTGTTTTTGCAATATAGAAACCCTTCTATTTCATTAATAATTTCCAAGGAATCTCATATATAGGCTTCTGTACTGGTGGCAAAGGGTTATTTAAATACTTAAGTTTAAATACTTGTTGATTCATTTTCCTCCAGCAGTTCCTGGTGTAGTGCAGGCACAAGATTAAACATAAATATCTTTTCCAGCGGCAGAGTGTTTTTTTTTTTTCCATCAGAAGTTGTGTCCTGGTGTGTAGGCTCCATATTGAATAAGCCTGGTGACTAGACTCTAAGGTGTTTATGCTTCAGGCCTTGATACTCCAAAGTGATAGCTACTAGGTATTTTGAGTTACACATCTGGTGGCCCTATAGACTCTGTAGCATGGTCTTTGATGTAGGTAGAGCTGGGTAGTCACTCATTCTCAGGTGTTTGGCTCAGAAGTGGCATGTGAGGATAATTTTTAACATCATATTTAACATAATTTTTTTACATCTTTTTAACTCCTGGTTGGCATACACTATACACGAGATTCTTTTTAGCCCTTGTTTGCCACTGTGGGTGAAAAAGTCTGTGAAACCTGGTAAATATTCACACTTATTGAATGATCAGTCTAATTATAAGGTACTTCGGTCTTTCTAGTCCTCAAGAGGTCTGCAAAACTATTTTGGTCGAAATGCATTAACAATACAGAAAGGAGGAGTTATTTAAAAAAAAAATCCTAAGAACATGGGAACCATAAAACCGTATGACTCTTTAATTAATAAAGAGCAAGCATTATTGGCCATGAATGTGATTTCTTTTGGACAACTACCTCCAAGTGGATTGCACATTGAATGAATTGGGCAACCATGTTTTTTGTAACATAAGGAGGCAGTTTGTAAAGTGTCTGGGAATTCATGTAGTGTTTTGTGAATGGTGATGGGTTTAATAATATATTCGTATTTTTAATGATGCTCCAAGGATTTGATTGTCCTTGTAGTCTTCCCATTACACAACCATAGAATAATTGAATGAACTGTTTTACCTACCTCACCAATAGCATAACATTGGGTAACTATAATATTTAAGGTATAACATTTATTTGGGAACAATTTGAAATATGTTCGGTTTCAGAAGAATTGTGATTTCAAAGTCTCTTTTAATGGTGAAGTTGATTTTAAGTCACAATTCTGAAAATGCCACTTTTAGATTTAGTTTGCATTTTCTTGATCTAACCATTTGATACCTGTGTCGATGGTCACAAGACTGAACAGTTGGCTTTTGTGTATTACTCCCAGAAAGTGAGACAAATGAGAGACTATGTTTTGGCAGGATGGGCTATCCTACCAGGATGGGATGGGAAGGGTGGAGCTTTACATTTCAGCAGAGCTGCTTTAACACTCACAAAGAACTTCACACCACTCTTTTGTCTCCCTAGACCTCTTGGAGCCTGGGTGGGAAGGAAGAAACTTCCACAACCATCTCTGAGGGGAAAACTCTAGAAATTTCCCTCACCCTCATCCTAGTGGCTCTAATGTGGGTCAGACATCATGGTTCTGAACTCTTCTAGAAATGTACATTGTCCCTCACAAGAAGCGCTCCACCAGGTCGGACGTTCTCACACAAAAGCATGGCAAAGACAGACCCCACACAGCTCAACCTGGCGATTTGGCTCCTCAGTTCCTAGAGTTTTGTTACTTCGGACTACCTCAAGAGTGCATGGATATACTCAGAGAAGCCTTTAACCCCACTAAACACACATGCTATGCTGTTAATTGGAAGTGTTTTGTTAACTATTGTACTCCATATCAATAAACCCTTTTTATGCCTACTGTACAAGACGTTATTTGTTACCTCTGACACAAGTTTGAATTAGCCTACCTACTAGTTCGGCTACACATATACAGAACTAGGATCACTCTTCCCTCTTCAAAATCCCTGTAATTAAAACCTTTATGGAGATCCTTAGACGTATCATCCCACCAATTGTACTTTCATCCCCTGTCTGGAGTCTCAATATAGTCTTTACCAAACTTAAGGGGCCCCCATTCGAGCCACTGCATTCATGCCCTTTGCAGTTTCTTTCTTGGAAGACTGCCTTCCTGGTAGCCATCTTGTCTCATAGGCAAACTGCAAGTCCTCACATTGCAGAAACCGTTTTTTAGATACACAAGGTTATAGTGGTTCTTAGAACCAATCTTAGTGGTCTCCCCATTCCACCTTAATCAGACAGTCGAGCTTCCAGTTTTTTCTCAACGACCCGACTCAGAAGTGGAAAGAGCACTCTGCACACTTGATGTCAAGCATGCTCTTGTGTATAGATAGATTATACAGATAATACCAAATCCTGCATGTGTATCTACAGCCACATACCAGGAACTGATGTTACTTATCCTGTACGCATCTGTTGTTGACTGCCACCACATTATTGGCCCAAGTCCCACAATGTCCCACACTCTCCTTGCTTATTAGAGCATACTGGTTAGAAGTATGATAGCAACCGTCTATCTATCCTCCTTGACTCCTGTCACCTGCAACCCAGACTTCCCAACAGTATTGAAGCATCTATTGTTTATGAGCAGGACTGGTCTTGTTTCCCAGAGGTTGTGGGAATTTGTTTCAACTTACTTGAACTAAAACCTACAACTGAGTGCGAGGAACTCTACCACGTTCAACCCTGAAAAACTTAAAATAAAAAATACTACAGACATTATACAGGGAACACCAATGCTGAGAAGGGGGGGGGGAGGTGTGAACACAGGGTGTTAACTCCATTGGAAACCGTTCTTTTATAAGTCTTCTCACAAAAGGGCTATCACAAATGCATACAAAACTATGTGTGTGCCCCACACCCACTTACCATAATTAGATACAGAGGTGGGAGGAAGAGCTGCAGCACACCTTAGCAGATGAAGAATGGGAGACCATCTGCCAGAGGGCTGATAAAATCTCAGTCTGCTCTCAAAACAAAAAAATGCATACAACATCCTAACCTGACTCCAGTTTGATTAAAAGTTGTGTTTGGGAGTATGGACTCGTGCTTTAGTTGAGGCACTGGGTTTGGTATAGATGATGGACACGTTACGTCTGGTGAGCATGCCCACGAGTAAAGCCCTGTTGGGCCAAACTGATCCCTTTAATAAATTAAATGATTGGGGTAGTCCTGCTGATGCACATAAGTTACACTTTTTAGCACATCTGGAACGACTGGGTATATCTATTACACACTACCATAGACACTCTCATATCACACCTGTTATCGGTGGGGAGTTCGACACTTGCCCATTTCTGGAAGCAGGAGGCCCCTCAGCCCTGGAATGTTGGTGGTCAAAAATATAGTACATATACATTATTGAAAAGTCACTGGCCTCACTGATGGACAAGATGCATAGTTTTGTTGAAAAATACAAGAAAGTGACTTCATGTCTGCATTAGAACTGAAGGATGCATACTTTCCATATCCCAATCTATCCGCAACATCGCTGATACCTCCGGTTGGTGGACATTACTATCAGTTCAAAGTAATACCATTCGGGGTCACAACAGCCTCGTGATTGTTCACCAAATGCCTAGCTGTAACAGCTGCACATTTAAGAAAGAAAAACATACACGTCTTACCTTATCTGGACGATTGGCTGCTCAGGAGTTCCAGCAAACAAAAAGGTCTACAGGACATGCAAACAACTATTAACCTCTTACACAAATCGGGGTTTACAGTAAATGGTACCAAATCCCATATACAACTGCTCCAGATGCATCCTTACCTTGGAGCCGTACTCAATTCGATCACAGCAAAAACGTATCACAATCCACAGAGGGTTCTCAATCTCCAGAATCAACTGGCTCTTTTTCAGCCACATCATCGCCTACCAGTCAAAATGGTGCTGTTCCTTCTAGGTATGATTGCTCTTGCATTGCGATAGTTCCACATGCACAACTACATATGAGATCCCTACAGGAGTGCTTAACATCACAGTGGTCACAAACTGGGGCAACATGGAGGATCTAGTGTTGGTTACGCCCAACGTCCATCAAACACAACAATGGTGTAAGACACAAAATGCATAAAAAAAAACTAAAAAACGCAGAGCCTTCAGAGACCCAATCCCACAGGTGACCGTCATGACTGATGCATCACTCATAGGTTGGGGTGCTCACATGGAGGACATTGTGGTGCAGAAACAGTTGTCGGCACAACAAACATTCCGTGTCAATGTTCTGGAACTGATAGCCATACAGATGGCTCTGAGTGCATTCATTACCCAACATAACAGATAACAATGTTCTTCTGTGTGCATACATTATGACAGCAATGTACTACATCCAGAAACAAGGAGAGGCACATTCACTGCAGCTATCCCAACTAGCACAAATCATAGGGAAATGGGCCATAAGACCCAAGATCCACTTCTTGGCACAGAACACACCGGCCAGACAACTCACTGGCAGGCCTACTAAGCAGGACACAACAAGTTCACGAGTGGGACATCCATACTCCAATCCTACGAACAAACTTCCTGTGGTGGTGGACTCTATCTATAGATCTCTTTGCCACTCTACAAAATTAAAAATGCCAAAACTTCACATGCAGACACCCACATCCACAATCCAGGAGCAGTGCTCTATGGGTGAACTGGTCAGGAATATTTGCATACGTTTTTCCATCTTTCTCACTCATTTCATTTGCGGCCAGGAAGCTCATGCAAACCTCACTAAAGGTGATACTCCTAGCTCCAACATGCCCACGCCAACTATGGTACACAACATTGCTGGAGCTCCCCCTAGTACATCACAAGAAGCTTCTGAACATTCCAGATCTACTCACTCACAGTGGGGGCAGAGTAGGACACCCCATTGTTCATCAACTCAATCTTGCTGTCTGCTTCCTAAAGTCATAGAAATTGGGTACCTACAATTACATCCAGAAGGTATGGACATTCTAAAGGAAGCCAGAAGACCAACTACTAGAGCGTGTGGTGCAGCAAAATGGAAAACACCTTGTTTACTATTGTGCTACAAACAACAAAAATCCCTCCGCACCATCTGAACAACTGGTGTGTTACTTGTTAGATCTTCAGTAATCTCATTTATCATTCACATCTATAAAGCTGCACTAACAGCATTTGCTGCATACTTACACAGAAAAACAATCATTGTTTTCTGTTTTGTATCTGTCATAAAAGCATTTAAGGAGGGACTCGAGCCTTTCCACCACGTAGACCTATTGTATTATCCTGGAACTTAAACATCGTGTTGACACGATTAATGTCTGCACCATTTGAACTAATAAATACCAGCTACAGGTTTTAATATGGAAAGTGTTTTTTCTTATAGCAGTTACATCACTAAGAAAAGTAAGTGAAATACGTGCACTGACTATTATGGAACCTTATCTCCAAGTATTCCATGACAAGGTTTCCCTGCATACAAACCCAAAGTTTCTGCCAAAAGTTAAATCGCCTTTGCACTTAAATCAGACATTGGGTTTACTGGTTTTCTTTCCAAACCCAGAAACAGTTGCAGAAAGTGCATTGCATATACTAGATATACAATGTGCCCTTATGTACAAAAACATTTTAAAAATCACGGCCACTATTAGTCACTTTTTCAAATCCAGAGAAAGGTAATCCCATCTCAAAAGCAAGAATAACTAGATGGATAGTTGTATACTAGTTTGCTACATTAAAGCAAAATGAACACTATCTGCAATTCAAAGGGCTCATTCCGCAAGGAAAAAACAGGAGCATCAGTGGCTTTTGTGGGAAATATCCCGCTAACAGACATTTGTTAAAGCGGCAACATGGACAAATCCACATACTTTTACTAAACACTACTGTGTGGATGTACAATCCAGACAACAAGCTCTAGTGTGACAAACAGTTCTGCGCACGTTATTTCAGGCAAATGTACCATCTGATGTCTGAAGCCACTGCGCGAGAAGTACTGCTTTATAGTCTATGCATAGCATGTGTGTCTGCAGCCAGTTCATGCTATGAATGGATATTTACTTACCCTGTAAGCATCTGTTTGTACCATGTTTGGTGCTGCAGATTCACATGCACCCTCCCACCTCCCCGGCAGGTATTAGATGGTGACATGTATACGCAGTACATTTAAGCATGTTCAACAGCAAATGCTAATTTATCAGACTATATACTCACTTCCTGAATAGCAAGGAAAAAACATTGTAATCTACCAAAGGAACCGTTAAACATGCACAATGCCTTGAGGAAGAGGGAATACGAAGCACAGCATCGTCCATAAAATAATTCCTTGAAAAAAACAAATTGCAAAGTTTGGACCCAACACTAGTTGGCAGGAGTGTGCACAGCATGTGAATCTGCAGCACTACACACTAGGAATAGATGTTTACAGGGCAAGTAACATAATCCTTAAAATTTGTATGAATGACTGATTAGAGGGATGAAGGTGGCACAACCCATTCCTCTAATACGAAAATGGAGACTACATAGGATTTTGGGCTCTTTGGTGGGCGAGGACTCTGTAGAAGGCCTGGCCTAACCAGCGCCACCTAACCTGAGCCACCCGTAGAGTGACTACAGCTGTGACACTCCGATTAATTCATGGCTGGCATGCTGATGTTATGATTTGCAAAAGGCTGTAGACATACAAAGTGCATCTTCTGGGCCATCTAAGACAGCAATTGGATTGTTTGTTTTTCCCTACTTTATTCATTATTTATGGTTGTATTTGTTGTTTTTAAATACCTTCTGCTGAGCCTAAATGTATTGCAATGGACAAATAAATTCATTAGACATTGTTAAAGAAAAAATGATTTCTCAAATAGGCTGTACGATACTCAATTTTCAATGCTGCATTATTGGTTGAGGAACATAGCTACCTTTCAGAGATCTGTTACAATTTTCCATTTGAAAATTCTTGATAGATGAAATGAATGTCACCTGCTTTGTGTCTTCACAGTACAAGCAGTGGTGCATGGCTATGGACCAGGGGAAGATACCCTCTGAAATCAAAGCTCTTCTCACAGGAGAGGATCAGAGCAAGGTGCATCTTAACTCTACCAAGCAGACCAGAGCTATGAAAGCGGAGGCCAATGCAAACCGTTGCTGTAAGTGACGTTTCCTTTCTCCACTCTGATACTGCAGGAACACATTTAGCTTTGCTGTTAACCTCTGAGATTTATTTTACCACATTTGACATCATTAATTTTGAATATCGAACTGAATAATGCAGTCCCCTACCAGGGTCCCTTCAGAATTACATGACAACTAAATTTTTACTAAGTACAGAGCCCTTGACCAATTTCAAATTACATCTACAAAAATTCTAGTTAAAATACTAAATGTGTTGTGGGGGAAAAACTTTAGAGGCAATCATATGTCATCCAACACTTTAGATAGAAATAAACAATACTTGTAAATTAATTTAGTTCTTTACTATTAAAGCTGTTCTTAAAATGTCTGCTCAACTAATCACCATTCAAGAATTTTAGACAAATTACCATGCCTGAAAAGAAGTGCATGGTTTCTCTTTCCCTTCCAGAATCCATTTAGATGTTTGTTGTATAAAGCAGTTCACTTGAACAATCCATCTGCCTTGCCTCTAAACTCAATTCACAGAGAACACATTCCTTGATAGACCAGAAATCCTGAAGACTCCCCGAAAATGCATGTGCCAATAGGCTTTCTTGGCTTATTGACTGACTCTCAAACAACTTATCTCTGCTTCTCAGACATGCACCTGCGGTTGTGCAATGAAGTCAAATCTACATTAAGCCTGATTTAGAGTCCGGCGGATAGGTTACTCTGTTACAAACATGATGGATATCCCATCTGCCGATTTTACGATTTCCATTGGATATAATAGAATCGTAATACAGCAGACGAGATATCTGTCACGTTTGTGACGTAGTAACTCCATTCTCCAAACTCTAAATCAGGCCCTAACTACTTACACCGGGCTATTATACTATGCTGTTCCTTTATTTGTATGCATTATTGTCCTGTGTGTCTTTATCCTCACATATTGCTTAAGTATTGTGTTGCTGTGTATGGAGCCTCAAACCCCTCTAGGGCTATGTCCGTGCTTTATAAATACCCGAGATAAAATGAAATAAAAACCATCTTCCTATTAAGTAGTAAAGTCCTTGTTACGATTTCAACAATGTTTACTTTCTTTTCATCTTACTTTCCCAGTGATGTGTTTTTACAAGTCCCTTTGTAATCACTGGCTGGTAGATTTCCTTCTGCCCATAATTGGGCGAATCCAGTTTTGTATGAACTTGCCAGCTGGAGTGGGAGGAAAAGGCCGGCTGTGATCCAAACATCTTACACAAGTTACATTTAGACAAAGCTTATCAGTTAACTATTGGAACCTGCCAGAGAATGTCAGGAATATATTTTATTTTAGTGGGTTACTGGAATACCTTTCACGAAGGATGCACACACAAGTAATCCACACTTTACTTTTTAAAGGCTTTAATAGTATAACCTCGCAGCTTGTGGGCATGGTGTAGTTACCAAAATGTTGGCAGATTTAAGCAAGCCTGCACAGTGTCAGAACTTTTGCACATTGGAGTTACCATGAAAACTCTAGCTGGAATGTATCTTCTAGCAAGAGTGGATCACAGGATTCCTGTATGCCTTCTGCTTCTTCCTCTCCTACCCAGAGCTCTGAAGATCAGGAGTGACTGGGCCCAATTCATTCTAGTGGATTCAGATTGGGACAGGAGAGTGGCACCTGGGACTTCTGGGCATGAGCAGACACCTTGACTCCAGGAGGATTTTCTATCTCAGCAGGAGGGCAGGGTTCTGCAACCACACCTTCAGAAACTACACCTCCGTGTGTGAGATTGAACTGAAACATTTGGCTCCATTTTATCTACCACCTGGGTTTTTAATATTATCCTTGCTTGCTGCCTGTATGCATAAGAAGTCTATCTGTGCTGGGCACAGAGAGAAAATTATGGCCTGCTGTGGAGTCGGCAAAACAGACCCTTAACAAACCAAATCATTGGATGTTTTATTGTTTTTTTTGTCTTTGGCCCAACAAGGCCTTGTAGTGAGCAGTAGTGAAATTTGCTGGCCCTTTTTGCATTTGCAGGACCAACCGTTCTTGTTTAAATCACCTGTTGTGATGCGGTTTCTTAAAGGTTTAACCTATGTTTCCTCCCAAGCAATTTCTGATGCCACAGTTGGACTTTAGCTTAGTCCTGACACACTCCCTTTGAGCCGATGCACAGCTTGTGATCACTTCAGCACATCGGTGAGTGAACTTGAACCCCTATTGATGAATCTGCACTGCACCCCCAACCCCCTGCCCCCCCAGACAAACTGTGCTCAGGACTCAGATGGCCTTATTGCCAAAAGTGGTGATACCTTAACACCTTGAACAATCCATCACTCTCCCAGTAGTCTTTGCCCTGCCTCACACCTCCAAAGAGGAGGAGAGGATCTGTATGTTCAACCCAGAAGAATTTGAAGCTTTTATCGATCGTACCAAGGACTATTGGCGGACGATCCCCTTTACGTTCGGTGAAAAAAAGAAAGGCTGTGGAGAAAAGGACTCAGTTGAGGTGAACAGTCATATGCATTAAGATCTGCTACACATTGGCCAAGAAGCAGCCTCTGAAAGGTCTGAGAGCTCTTTCCACCAGTGCTGAGGCTGCTACCACTGCACTGGCCCACAGAGTGCCTATCCTTGACATCTGCTGGGCTGTGAAGTGGGTGCCCATGTTCACAAAGCACAATTGCCTTGACAGCCCTGTCTTGTGGGAAGGACATTTCTCTTATTTGGTCCTTCAAGACTTTTTGGTCAACTCCACAGACCCGACACCTTGGGAGGTACTGCTTTGGTATCTATTCTAAAGGGAAATTATCTGTGGTAAGACACATATATCAGAAGAAAAAGTTACCTTTGGTAATGCTCTTTCTGATTGTGTCCTCGCCACCATTCTGTGAAATGGTCACTCTTTATCATCTAAAATGTTCCATAATAGAGAGGTGCACACTGGTAAGGATAATTGCTTTGTGCTCCATATCATAGGTTGCAGAAAAAAATCCATCAAACTGATGTTGACGCACAGTGTGGTGCTTATATGCAGCAAGGTTCTGTCACTTCTAGGTAGGCACGTGGAGCTGCATGGCACCATCTCAAATGTTGTGTGGGAGCACTGTTATATAAAGTTTCTGGATCCAGTCAGGCGCTGAGAACTCTTTAGTTAAAGTATCCACTAGAAGGGATGTTACTGAAGTTACGTAACTTGTTGAATTGAGAAGCGTTATTGTTCTGGTTGTGCTTCCCCCACCTGATTGGTGTATCATAATAGATAAGTCCGGTATATTCTATGCAACCATTTGGATGATCTACCAGAGTTGGGAGCAGCTGTATGCTAGAGTTCTGCCATTTTTAAAAGAACAGTTAACCTAAATAGAGCTTCTTCATGTGATCCACTGTGGTGTACATTTTGTGTGAAGGTTGCACAGGTTTGTCACATTATAGTCCTTTTATACAGCATAGTGCTGCACCCCGGTGCAATATAAAACGCAAGTAACATGAAGTCAAGGTGCAATTTGCTGGAGGCACAACAGAGCCGGCGTGAAAATGGCTTCCTGACATCGGAGCCTTTGGTGAGGGCTGAAAGTGGAGTTTCTGGCACCTGGGAACTGGGTGCATTGCTTGTTGGCTGGTTCTTGCCTGGCTCACGAGCAGTGCAGGCCGAGCTGGTGGTGAAGCGCTGCAAGTGTAGACTAGCCGAGGCATTTAACCACTGTTGGGTGGCTGCTTGGGTACGCTTCTGCTCCTCTGCAGTGACCCTTAACCCCTTAGCTGCTGGGCCTTTCCCCCCCCAGTGCTGAGCCCTTTTTTGGCTATTTGGGGTAGTTCGCGCTTAGGGCTTCATAACTTTTTGTCCACATAAGCTAACCACGCCAAATTTGCGTCCTTTTTTTTCCAACATCCTAGGGATTCTAATGGTACCCAGAGTTGGTGGTTTCCCCTGGAGGAGACCAAGAAAATAGCCAAAATACAGTGAAAATTTAGTTTTTTCCAAAAAAATGGGAAAAAAGGGCTGCCGAAGAAGGCTTGTGGTTTTTTCCCTGAAAATGCCATCAACAAAGGGTTTCTGGTGCTGAAATCACTATCTTCCCACCTTTCAGGAACGGGCAGACTTGAATCAGAAAACCAAATTTTTCAACACAAATTTGGCATTTTACTGGGACATACCCCATTTCTACTATATTTGGTGCTTTCAGCCTCCTTCCAGTTAGTGACAGGAATGGGTGTGAAACCAATGCTGGATCCCGGAATGCTAAACATTTCTGAAAACTAGACAAAATTCTGAATTCAGCAAGGGGTCATTTGTGTAGATCCTACAAGGTTTTCCTACAGAAAATACAGCTGAAATAAAAAAATATTGAAATTGAGCTGAAAACAACAGCCATTTTTCTTTATGTTTTACTCTGTAACTTTTTCCTGCGATGTCAGATTTCTGAAAGCAATATACCGTTTTGTCTGCTGGACTCTTCTGGTTGCGGGGATATAAAGGGCTTGTAGGTTCATCAAGAACCCTAGGTACCCAGAGCCAATAAATGAGCTGCACCCTGCAGCTGGTTTTCATTCTATACTGGGTATACAGCAATTCATTTGCTGAAATATGAAGAGTGAAAGAGGTATCAAGAAAACCTTTGCATTTCCAAAATGGGATCAAGATAAGGTTTTGAGGAGCAGTGGTTATTTGCACATCGCTGAATTCCGAGGTGCCCATACTAGCATGTGAATTGCAGGGCATTTCTCAAATAGACGTCTTTTTTACACACTCTCTTATATTTGGAAGGAAAAAATGTAGAGAAAGATAAGGGGCAATAACACTTGTTTTGCTATTCTGTGTTCCCCAAGTCTCCCGATAAAAATGATACCTCACTTGTGTGGGTAGGCCTATTGCCCGCGACAGGAAATGCCCCAAAACACAACATGGACACATCCTATTTTTTTTATAGAAAACACAGCTGTTTTTTCCAAAGTGCCTACCTGTAGATTTTGGCCTCTAGCTCAGCCGGCACATAGGGAAACCTACCAAACCTGTGCATTTCTGAAAACTAGAGACCTAGGGCAATCCAAGGAGGGGTGACTCGCGGGGCTCGGACCAGGTTCTGTTACCCAGAATCCTTTGCAAACCTCAAAAAGTGGCTAAAAAAACAAGTTTTCCTCACATTTCGGTGACAGAAAGTTCTGGAATCTGAGAGGAGCCACAAATTTCCTTCCACCCGGCGTTCCCCCAAGTCTCCCGATAAAAATGATACCTCACTTGTGTGGGTAGGCCTAGCGCCCGCGACAGGAAACGCCCCAAAGCGCAACGTGGACACATCCAAATTTTTGGAAGAAAACAGAGGTGTTTTTTGAGAAGTGCCTACCTGTAGATTTTGGCCTCTAGCTCAGCCGGCA
This sequence comes from Pleurodeles waltl, assembly GCF_031143425.1. NCBI lineage: Eukaryota > Metazoa > Chordata > Amphibia > Caudata > Salamandridae > Pleurodeles > Pleurodeles waltl. Next base: position 186,902,720 of record NC_090442.1, read on the forward strand.
CCTAGGGAAACCTACCAAACCTGTGCATTTCTGAAAACTAGAGACCTAGGGGAATCCAAGGAGGGGTGACTTGCGGGGCTCGGACCAGGTTCTGTTACCCAGAATCCTTTGCAAACCTCAAAAAGTGGCCAAAAAAACAAGTTTTCCTCACATTTCGGTGACAGAAAGTTCTGGAATCTGAGAGGAGCCACAAATTTCCTTCCACCCGGCGTTCCCCTAAGTCTCCCGATAAAAATGATACCTCACTTGTGTGGGTAGGCCTAGCGCCCGCGACAGGAAATGCCCCAAAACAGAACGTGGACACATCAAATTTTTTCAGAGAAAACAGTGCCTACCTGTGGATTTTGGCCTCTAGCTCAGCCGGCACCTGGGGAAACCTAGCAAACCAGCACATTTTTGAAAACTAGAAACCCAGGGGAATCCAAGATGAGGTGACTTGTGGGGCTCGGACCAGGTTCTGTTACCCAGAATCCTTTGCATACCTCAAAATGTGGCTAAAATACCACGTTTTCCACACATTTCGGTGACAGAAAGTTCTGGAATCTGAGGGGAGCCACAAATTTCCTTCCACCCAGCGTTCCCCCAAGTCTCCCGATAAATATGATACCTCACTTGTGTGGTTAGGCCTGGTGCCTGCGACAGGAATAGATCACACAACGGTCAATGTTGGTCCTTACGTGAGGCAGCTGTTGACCCTGGGGTGATCCATTCCTGACACAGGCACTAGGTGTAGGCACTCAAGTGGGGTAGTGTTTTTATCAGGACAGGTGAGGAGTCCCTGGGTGGTAGGAATGTTGTGGATCCCAGCATATTCCTGTAGTTTGTGTGACAGAAATGCGAGAAAAATTGAGTTTTTTTTCAACATTTCAGCTTTGCAGGGTATTCTGGGTAAGAAAACTTTGGGGAATCCACACAAGTCACACCTCTGTGGACTCCCCCGAATGTCTAGTTTCCAGAAATGTTTGGGTTTAGTGTGTTTCTCTATATGGCTGCCGAATCCAGGACCAAAAACACAGGTGCCTGCCTTACAAAACCAGTTTGTTTTGCCATAGACAATTTTGATGTCTCCACAATATGATTTGGGTGGTGGAATTTGGGGCTGAACTAAATTGGTGAGCTCCCAAGAGAGCACTCTCTCTCTGCTTGCCGCCGCATTCACCTGCTCTCTGGGTTGGCCTAACCCACTATTACCCAGTTGCACGAACAGCTTGCGAAGGGACAGCAGGACTGTCCTCATCACCTCCCTCATAATGTACTGGAAGAGGAGTTTTCGAATGGGACTCCTCTGACTGAAAAATCACTCCCAGAGTCTGCGCCATTGTCCTATCCCTCAGATGCTGTCTCAGTATCTGATGTCTCAGTCTCTGATCCTATGTCAGAGCGGTCCTCTATAACCCAAGTGCAGGCAGCAGTCATCCATCAAGATGCCATCTCTGCTATTGGCTAAACTGTTGCTCTAAAACACTAGCCTACGTAGACAGTCACAAAATCGATGGTGTGTGTGAGATACGTGCAACAGTAGAGGCCACCTTACCTGCGCTTCTTCCCTCAATCAGCACGTACTTTCAAGACACTCAAAAAACACCTTGTCACATACCATTCGTCACAGTCTTTAGCACCTCCTGCGCCCAGTCCAACAATCATTATTGGTGCTCCCACTCCCTCCTCCTCGGATTCCCTCATTACCACCCAGCAAAAGTGCCCTTCATCTCTCCATAGACTTTACTAATGTACTCAGCTATTTACATAAAATACAGATGTGCTCTTTGCAGTAGGCATATAAACCTTCTGCGCTTCTTTATGGCACTAAAACTGCCACTAGACAAGTCGGACCCTTTTCCCCCCAGGGAAACCACACACATATTGACAAAAGTGATGTATATATGACAGCCAACCACCTGAAACTCAACTCAAGCAAAACTGAAATAATCCTCTTTGGCCCTCACCAAAAAAACCTGGGACCCCCCATGGTGGCCCACCACGCTAGGCCCTGCACCCACCCCCGCCAACTACGCACGCAACCTCAGCATCATCCTAGACTCCTCCCTCTCTATGACCCAACAAATCAACGCTCTTACCTCCTCATGCTTCAACAAACTCCGTATACTGAAAAACATTCAAATGGATCCCCACAGAGACCAGAAAAACTGTCACTCACGCACTCATCAGCAGCAGGCTTGATTACAGAAACGCCCTCTACGCCGGCACCACTCTAAAACTCAAGTGCAAACTACACGCATCCAGAACTCAGCAGCACGACTCATCCTCGACCTCCACCGACACAAACACATCTCTCCACACCTCAAATCCCTCCACTGGCTCCCCATTGACAAAAGGATCACCTTCAAGATCCTCATCCTCACACACAAATCACTCCACAACACAGGCCCTGCCTACCTCAACGAGAGTCACCTTCCACACCCCCACACGAAACGTCCGTTCAGCTGACCTCTCTCTTGCCTCTGACCCCCGCATCAAACACACCACCACCGGGGGCAGATCCTTCTCCTACATTGCACCCAAAACATGGAACGCACTCACAACCCACATTCGCAAGACCCAAAACCTACTTCTTTTCAGGAAGGGCCTCAAAACCTGGCTTTTTGAACAGTGAACCTCCTAGCCCTTTTCCCTCCCCCCGTCCCCCCCCCCAGCGCCTTGAGACCCTCACAGGTGAGTAGCACGCTTTATAAATCTCTTTGATACAGATCTACCTATATATATATATATATATATATATATAAATATATATCTACATAGATATATCTATAGATATATCCATGGACCTAGATATATCTATCTACATAGATATATATATATAGATATATACATATATTTTTTTTTAGTTGTTGTATGGTTTCCTTGGGGGCCAAAATGGCCCCCAGGGAAACCCTATAACATCTAAAAAAAAAAATTGCCCCCACAGGGGGTCACCCTGCCCACGGGCGACCCCCTGTCATTTCATTTTTTTTTTTTGTATTTTTGGGGGGGGGGGGGGCGCGATCGCCCCCCCCCCCCCCCCCAGGGGGCACCTACCTTTTTTTTTTTTTAAGAAAATTATGGCGGGGGGTGGCCCGTTTTCCAGGGGGGGCCGCCCCCCAAAAGTGAAATCCCTGGTGTCTAGTGGGGTTTCCTGGCCCCCGATCGCAGCTGTGCTGCGATCGGGGGCCAGGAAACCGTTTCAGAAGGCCTCATAAGAAAGGGGAGACTCTCCCCTTTCTTACGAGGCCTTCTGAAACTGTTTCTGGCCCCCGATCGCAGCACAGCTGCAATCGGGGGCCAGAAACAGTTTCAGAAGGCCTCGTAAGAAAGGGGAGAGTCTCCCCTTTCTTACGAGGCCTTTTCAAAATGTTTCCTGACCCCCCCGATCGCAGCTGTGCTGCGATCGGGGGAGCCAGGAAACCTGAAAGTGTTTCCTGGCCCCCGATCGCAGCACAGCTGCGACCGGGGGCCAGGAAACACTTTCAGGAAGGCCTCGTAAGAAAGGGGAGTGTCTCCCCTTTCTTACGAGGCCTTCCTGAAAGTGTTTCCTGGCCCCCGATCGCAGCTGTGCTGCGATCGGGGGCCATGAAACGTGTTCCTGGCCCCCGATCGCAGCACAGCTGCGACCGGGGGCCAGGAAACACTTTCAGGAAGGCCTCGTAAGAAAGGGGAGTGTCTCCCCTTTCTTACAAGGCCTTCCTGAAAGTGTTTCCTGGCCCCCGATCGCAGCTGTGCTGCGATCGGGGGCCAGGAAACACTTTCAGGAAGGCCTCGTAAGAAAGGGGAGACTCTCCCCTTTCTTACGAGGCCTTCCCGAACGTGAAAAAGGCCGTTTTCCCCATGAAAGCAGGAAGCGGCCGCAAGGCTGCTTCCTGCTTTCATGGGGAAAACACCTTTGCAACGTCAGCGCGCCTCGCGGCGCGCTGACGTCACAAAGGGGCGGGTGGGGGGAGACACGGTAGCTTCAGTGTCTCCCGGGGGGAAAAAAAAATAAATCCTCGGGTGCGACGCACCCGAGGATTTATTAATGCCCTTCCTGGTGTCGGCCACTGGTCGTGACCCGCACCAGGGAGGGTGTGTGGGCGTTGGCCAGTGGCCGACGCCCGCACTTAAGAGGTTAAATTGGCCTGTGGGGCTTTGTTGTTCTCCTGGTGCGCTGCTGGGCAGCCTGTTTCCTTCCTGCCTATTGACTATATTTTCTGCTGAGTGATCTCCTGAGTACTGTGGATTCTGCCTCCTGGGGCCCCTAATGGAGTTTTCTGCTGATGGGAAGTGCCTAGGGACTGAGAATGAGAAACCTTGTGGGTTGGGGTGGTCCTTGGCCCTAGAGGTTGGTAACAGCTGATATGGCTGCGGGTGTTGTCCCGCAAGTGCAGTGCATTGGGAGAAGTTTTCCGTCATCTTTCTATCCTGATTTTTCTTCTTTGGTACAGGAGGCAAGGACATCGTTCCAAAAAGTGAAGAAAATACTTCAGTCCAAATCAATCAGATAATTTATCCTTTCTTCGGCAAAGCTTCATGAAGAACACAAAGGAAAAACATTCATCTTCACATAAATGTAAACAAATGAAGGTGGCTGGGTGATGCAGTGCACACACACTAAGTAACAACAAGTAAGATGAGAACACAATCAAATGGAATTAGTGATGGGTGCTCGAAATTGAAACGTTAGACAAGAATTAAGGATTTTGGTGGAACATTCAAAATGGAACTCTATATTGAATTACTTTGGGAGTGCTTGAAATTTTGCTTACATTTATCTTCACATAGCCTACTCAGGCAATTGAAATGTATTGAACGTACTCATGATCTTGATCAGGCTCTGGTAGTCCTGCCTCATTTGAAAGCGGCTGCTTTCCTGGGACCCTGGCTCTCAGTGTCCATGAGTAACTTTTGACCGGACGGTTGTTGCGCCCCTGGTTTGTATGTTACATAAGGATGGTCTTATTTTTCTTGGTTGGCTGCTTGCCCTTAGAGTATATGGCTGGTGCATAAAGCTTCTGTTGTACCCGCCTAATGCACTGTTGCTTGAACTCATCTGTTTTGTGCTATTCCCTGTACTAATTATAATGGCGCTAGTAGATTTTCTGAGAATACATGTATAACTTTTTGATTAAGACCTATGTAATATGTACTGCAATGAGTATAATTGTTCCTTCAGATGGGTTGCCGGCAGTTTACGATATTTTGGAAATGGGTATTGTTTATGGATGAGTTTGTGGAATTCGCTGACTATTGGGTTTGGCGTGCGGTAGGCGAAGGTTGGGCAGGAGTATCAGCTCTTATTTTATTCGATGGGGTGTAATTTTTTGGTTTTGCCCAGAAATGTCCTACTCAAACTTTGTATGGACACTAGTTGCAGAGCTTTTGAAGTAACATCAACACTCAGGCCAACGTATTACACATTTGGAAGGTTCTGCTTGATGAATGGATAAATTAATTAGCTGAAATATGTAGGGGGTTCATAACCCATGTAAGACACACCAAATCTTAGAATATCTTACCAGGCATAATATTGATGTAGCAATGCTTCAGGAAACTCATTGCTCCCCGCAAAGTCCCTCCATTTCTAATTCAGAATGGGGCCCCATTATTATTTTTCATCCTACTCAACATATTCTTGTGGAGACACACTTACTAGGAAATCTTTACATTTCTGCGTTGTAGAATTTATACCTGAAGTCTCAGGCACGCCCGTATAGAGAAGAGTGTTCTACATGGACATACAGTGCTGCTAGTTAATATTTATGGGCCGAACATACACTCCAGATTTTTTTGAGATTCGGAGTTTGAGTGGCAAATATATAGATTGGCTCATTGTGTGGGGGGATGTGATTTTAACCTTGCACTCTGTGCAGCAGCTGACAGTATTGCCATGGATTTGCCAAACCCCTATCGGGCTGCTGGAGCACGCCCTCAGTATGCAAATTTCACTAGGCATACATGTTGCGCGATCTGCACCCATGCTCAGCTGAATTTACATTCTACTCGCCTTTGCGCAGTATGTGATTCCAGATAGACTTATGTGCTTCCGGATAGACGTATGGGTGCTCTCTGCAGGTGGTGCCCCTGGTAGAAGAGGTGTGTATCCTTCCTAGAATGCTGTCGGATCACTCACTGATCGTTTTGAAGTTAGGGACTACCATTCTTCTACCTCGGTTTCTTGTAAGGTGCTTAAAGGACTTGCAACAGGGCAATGAGGTATTTCGCATTGAAGTGTATGAACTTAATGATAGTCTGTGGAAAGCATTCAAAACATTCATTAGGGGAGTTAGTATTTCTAAAGGTTTAGGCTCACCTCTCTCGCTTATCACCAGGTTGGAGAGGCTTGCAGTAGACCTAAAATGATTGGAGAACTGTTTCCACCAACAATACTGCTGTTCTTGCCCAACTGCAAGAGGTGTTGGTGGAATTTTCTTAGATTGCAGACAAGGTCAGTACCTAGGTGAGACTGTTTGATGAGGGGTACAGGCCAGGCAGGACATTAGCACTGGTGACAAAATTGGCTAGGGACCAGGCCCAGATCCATGTGCATCTGCACTGACGAAACCAAAATCTCTGTGGCACCTTTGGATATCTTTGCTAGATTCCAAAACTTTTATGGTTGCCTTTACTTCCTGGGAAGGGGGAGTAAATGGCAGGCATAAAAGTATATTTTGATCCAGTGCTTCTTGCATAGGTGGAGGGTACTGCTAGAGAGCTGCTTAATGCACGGTTATCCCTGGAGGATGTCAAATGTGTGTTTGAGTCTCCTGAGTGGAAAGACTTCTGAAGGAGATGGCCTTCCAGTAGAATTTTATAAAACACATAGAGTTCACTTCATCACTATAACCCTGCCATCAGCAAGGGTAGTTTACCACCTTCCACGATGAAGCCGTAATTACTGTGCTACTGAAACCAGAGAGGGATCCCACTGCCGGTTCCTCTTACAGACGGCTTTTACTTTCAAATAGTGACACTAAAGTATTTTCTAAGACTTTTGCACAGCGTTTACAGCCCTTAATAGAGTTTCTAGTACTGCCTGAACAGTATTTCTTCATCCCGCAAAGGTTGATATCATTTAACTTATGGACACAGATGGTTGTTTTGCACAGAGTTAATCCAAAGGTCCAAAGTTAATCCAAAGGTCCAATCTTTGGCGTTCTTTTTAGATATCGAAAAGGCCTTTGATATGCAGCTATGGTCATTTATGATGGAGGTTGTTTGGCGTCTTGGCCTGGGTTCCTATATTTTGAAAATCTTTTTTTGTACTGCTTGCAACAGCCACGATCAGACTCGATGGGGACTGTTCAAAGTAGATTTCAATAAGCGGGGCACTCGGAAAGAATATCCCTTACCCCCATTGATCTTTGCATTTGCTGTTGAGTAATTGGTTTGTTTTACTAGCGACTTTCACTCTGACTGAAGTTTTGCAAATAGCAGGGTACTCTCTTGTCATTTACTTGTATGCAAATGATATAGTATGATACCTTAAAAAGCTAAACAAAAGTCTGTTCTCCGTTACTCAGGAAGTTTCAAGATTTGGTGGGCATTCAAAATTACTGATAAACTGGGATGAGTTGGGGGTCCTCCCTCTGACAGGCTTCCCCACTGGTCTCGTGTTGGAATACCCTTTAAATGGTGCCCAGGAAGGGGCATATGTATTTGGGCATATTTGTTCTTGCGACTTCCCTGAACTGATGTGTAGTAATTTTTCGTGTGGTAGTGGGCCAACTTTGCAGCCGCATTGATTGATGGCTGTCTTTTACGCTATTTGTGATGGGGAGAATCTTGCTCATCAAAATGGTGATATTGCCACAATTTCATTATCTCTTTATTGCTCCCTATGGAATACGTTCACTTATTGTGACAAACCCTTCTTAAATGGAATTGGTAGAGTGGGCAACCCAGAGTGAGATGGGAAGTCCTGACGCACCCTATGAGGTGCAGTGGCCTTGCGGTACCAGATCCCTATGGCTACTACTATTTGGTTGCCCGGCATACTTCTCAAAATATTGGATTGCTATCTCTCCACTCCCATTCCATGTCCGTGTAGAATATGCAATAGCTTGCTTAGGATCACTCCTGAGCTCTGTTTCTACGTATCCTACTGTGGCGGCAAATGATGTGAATGTCCTTGGCACGACCCATAGAGCTTGGCGTCTCGCACGACGAGTGGGGTTTGTCATGCCCTCATGCCTGCTGCTTCCCATACCCCACAATGCGCTCTTAACCTCCACTATGGAAAAAAGTCACTGTAAAACAGCTATGCAATCTGGGCATTGATGCAGGGTGGGGCCATAAGTTGTACTTTGTAGGCGGTTTCTTTTTGTCTTTCCAGATACTTAAGCATAAAGAAGGAAACTCACCATTAGCCATCTGCTTTATCATAGACTGTACGGCTGCCCACGTTGCATTTGGTGAAGTCCACTCCCCACTGCTGAAATGAAGTTACCAACTGTGTGGATACAGCTTGCAGATGCAAGCAACCTCCATGTCTTTCCTCTACTGTGCATTCATCAAGGGCCCTGCAGCTTCCTTTCAGAGCCATGTAGAAGTGGGAGGATGATGTGGGGCAAAGGGAGACAGGCTTTACAGCACAATTTCATTTTAAGCCCATTGCAATTTATATTACAAGTTATTTACCTTGTCCTGCACTGCCACCGAAAAGAAAAGAAAAAGGCTCAGTTAATGTTTATAGTGTTAAGCTTGCATAATCAGTAACAATGTGGAGCAACAGAAATGCTTTGGCTGCAAAAATGATGGGACTGTGCTTGTTTGTTTTTAAAGCCATTATATTTAATGCTTACCAGGCCTCCAAGGAGATTGAAACACTGCAGTAGTGGAGGACCTAGATTGCTTCCGGTCTATTAATGCGCAGGTCTACAGTTAACTAGTCATTTTTCTGTCATGGATCTTCGGAGGATGATCCTGTTTATTCTTCAAAGAGTCCACCATAAGCATATGCATTAAATGTCTATATATGTTCTCCCTATGGCACGGAAGATGAAATGTATAAATCGGACATAATTCAAATATGCCAGATCCTGAATATGTATACGCTAACATTCAGTTGTTGCAGATGTCATCTCTGTTAGTCAACTCAACTCGTCTGCCTTGGCACAGACCATTGCTGACGTTACTCTGCAGTTAATGCAGATCTTTGATTTCTAACAGTTTTTTTTAATGTTAAGTTTGATTTAAAAAATCCCAGCACAATACTGATGTTTTATCAGGTCGTTTAAGTTGCCCTCATAGCCACTGAACAACACAGACCTATCATTTTTGTCTCATTACCATATGGATGTGTTTTTTTTGTTTTGTTTAAGAAATATCCTGAAAGGCCGCTATATGTGACCTTATGGATTAATAACCTTATTCAATTATGTTTTCCAGTGCAGGTTTGTTCTACTTGAACGACCGTTCTTGCAGTACATGTATGCAGGTTTTCTTGACATGGTCTTTAAAAAAAAAAAGTTTGCTGTAGGGATTCTGTGACTTACTGTTTCTACTCATCTGGTCCTTGGAACATGCTAGTTTGGAGATCTGGTGGTTACAGAATCTCTACCCTGGAATGTGTTGGTGCAAAGCTTGGAACATTGTCCTCAACTGTATGCTAAAATAGAAGTCTCCTCTAGGATTAGAGGAGTACCGGGTAGGAAAATCAGTTCTGTCTCTGTTTGTAGAGACAATACAATCTTTATGACGATCCAGAGTCTAAAGGACCATTGTATCAGAGAGATTCATCCCTGAGGCCAGACACAACAGTAAATGGCATGTGCAAATTCTCTCTGAGCAGTGTTCCATTCTAGATTCTATGGGTCCCACCTACATCTAAGAAGAATGCGAAAATCAAAAAGGCACCACTTCTTAGAATATAATTTTTCTACAAATTGTTAATCTTTATAGATAGCTCAGTTAAGTAGCTCCTCAGAGGTAGAAAGGTTGGTTTGTGTCTGTCTTCCTGCCTGCAACCCAGCCAACCAGCTACCCAAATGCCAATGGTCTGTTGTTTGAGAATAATATTAAATCGTGCAACACTAATGTGGGCGTTACAGGCTGTAAAATTGAGATATCCTTGGCCATAATTACGATTCCTTGCAATATACACTGCACATGGGTCTTCCATCCTCTCTACCAGGTGTAGAGCTCTCTACATGTGTGGACAGCATAGAACTTAGATGACCTCAGGTAGGATCTTATAGCCCAAGGTACAGTTAAGACTACTTAACAGGATAAAGCCTTACCCTTTTTTTTCTTTATAAACAAAGGATGACAAGGTCTTTCACAATCCTCCATCTGATAAGCAAAAGTACTGACTTAAAAGAAAAAAACAGATATCCATTACAGATGCTATAGAAGAGCAAAACCAAAGTTTTGTCAGCATTGCATCCCATCACCAATAACATACACAGATCAGTTAAAGTAAATGAAAAGGGAATTAAGAAGAGGGCAAAACTAGGAGGGATTTGGGGGAAAGTCAGTGGTCCAAAAGGCAACCACCTACATCACCTCACCATCAACACCCCAGTGTACTTAGCCAGGAAGTGCTGGACCCATATCTCAACTATTTGTGACTAACCAGAAGACGTGTGCAGCACCGGTAAGCAGGATCCAGAGTTCCATTATGTTAATCGTACTCCATCACAGACATTTTTAAACATAAAAAAAGATGGGCCAATCTCAAGACCTAAGAAGTCATGACTTCTCATGTAGCTTCACCTTCAGCTTGGTAGAGCCTCAAAGATGGTAACAGTCTTCTCTTGGATTCTGTATGAGGGCTAGCATTAAAGAAAATAGGACATGCGTGTTGTTTATGGGCAGATTCTGGTAATTCATAGTAATTTTCACCATTGGTGTCCTCATGCTCACATAAGTGAAATGTAGAATATGGAATGACTTAGTTTGGGTGTAAGTATGGCACTTGCTTACCTTGCAAGTTGTGTATGTAAGCTCTGAATAAAAGGCAACCTTGGAAGGTGAGTTATGCATCTTTATATTGGCTGTGAGTTAGTGTGCAGTGTTACAGTGACCCACACAACGGTCGATAGAGCAGATGCTTGATTGATGTGCTCACTATGGTTTCCTTCCCGGCAAGACTGAATCAGATTGGAATCCCTCCAGGAGTCAACTAGTCTTCAATTGTGGTGATTAGAAGTGGAAGTCTAACTGAGGAAGATCCCAGTTGAAGGGTTTCCGGATCTGAGTTGGCAGGGATTACAAGATGCCTGCTAGAGAGGGGACTGGTAACCTGATGCTTGTTTGTAGATACATACTGAGTGTGATAAGACACGTACAACGGGTTATGAATAAGTCTGATGGGTGTTAGAAGACTGTTTTTGGTTTTTTTCAAACTTTGTTTATTGGTATTTTCTGTAGTTGGATAACAATTGGTACATGGGTAGGTCCCTCATTTCAGGTCGGCAATCCGGACTTATACATTATACTTGGGTTATGTACAGTAACTTAATTATTTCAATACTCTTCCGGACTCAATACAGTAAGTCAACATGTACATTACATCATCGTACCTTTGCCTGGTCCTGTTGTCATTTTTCCAGTGCCGTCATTCAGCTTTCCCGATCATCTTAGGTATTACCATGTAAACTATTAATTTAGTTAACAATAGAGAAACAATAAAGAAAACACATAAACAGTGCGCTGGAAAGATAATTTGTGTCACAGTGGGATTGAGTTATGTACATATGTGTAGATCGCCCATCTGGGAGGGTCACATTAGGCGTCTGCCCGTCCCCTATTCTAATGTAGTGGTGTGGTCTATTCCTGGCGGGACTCAGCTTCATCCCTAAGTAGGTCATATGATCAAGCCAAGTACATTGGTGTTGATATAGCAGGCCCTGGACTCCCCCTCTCGTGTAGGAAAGTAGTGAGACCTCCCGGGTATACGTACTATAGTTATCTGTGTTCCCCCCGCCTCTTTTGCCTCCTTAAGCATCACCTCGGTCCCTCTCCAGTGGTGCTATGTCCTCCCGCACCCCTCCTGTTTCTTGTCTCAGAGCCTCCCATATCTCCAGTGTATCTGTCCACAGTGGAGCTGTAGGTTGTGTCCAGACTCCCTGGGCTTCCTCCACTCGCAGTCCCTGTGATTTGGCCTGGGCCCACACTGAGACATCCAACTTCCAGTCCACTAAGTGCCGTCCCTTTGGGGATTTCCAGGCCGTGGCGATTCGACGCCTGAACAGGACCAGGGCGAGGTCCAAGAACCTCCTGCCCACTCTCTTAGAAGTTGGCCTTGCATGCAAACCCAGCAGGCACAGGAAGGGGTCTAGGTCCAGTTGTGTGCCAAGGGTTCCCCCCCCCCCAACTCCTCCAAGACTCCCCTCCAGCATCTCTGTATGTCTGGGCAATCTCAGACCATGTGATTAAAGTCCGGGACTATAGCTTTACATCTGGGACAGCTCCTGGGCTCACCCCCGTATATTACTCTAAGCCTGTGTGGGGTGAGGCATGCTCTATGTACATAATTATACTGGATATATCAGAAGCGTGTATTTCTGGATACTCTCCAGGGCTATGCCAGCACTCTCTGCCATTCTACATCCGTCAATTCCTTGCCCATTGTCTCTTCCCATTTCGTCCGTAGAGTCTGTAAAGACGCTAGAGTAGCTTCAGTAAGAGCCCTGTAGAGCTTGGTGATCAAATGAGTGTCTTCCCCCACTGTTAGTAGGAGGTGTAATATGGCATGCGTCTTGGTCTCCGCATTAACTGTAGGCCATAACTTCCTCACAGCTAGAATCAATGTCCGATACGTCAGGAACTGCCCCCCCGGCACCCCGCCCTCCCCCCATCAGTTCTGTGAAGGGGCATAGAATTCCCTCACGGAAGAGTTCTCCCAAAATCAGTACTCCCGCCTGGGTCCAAGCTCTCATTTGGCTTCGCATCAAGGTGCGACCCTGGTCCCCAACGGTATTCCTGTCAGTGGCACCCCAGGTGAGTAAGCCACTGTCACTCCAGTGCACTTCAGACATCTTCTCCAGCAAGAGAGGGCTACCGTCCGCATAATGGTCTGTTTAGGCAGGACATTCCTGGCACCGAACAGGCTAGCCAATAGGAGGTTAGGTTTTATTTCACCACAGGATACGGTCAGGTCTAGCTGGTGCGCCCCCGTCCGCCATCTAGCCACCCACTGGAGTTGGCATGATAAATAATATAATCCAAAATCTGGACTGCTAACCTGCCCTCAAGCGTGGGTCAGTGAAGGGTGGAGAGGGATGTCCGTTGATGACCCCCATCCCACAGGAGCTCTCTAAGGAGTGCGTTCAGGTCCCTAAACCAGGTCGTCGGTATGGCCACCGGAAGGTTGGCAAAGTAATATAGTAGGCGGGGTAACATAATCATTTTGTACAGTGCCACTTGGGCCATCATTGAGCGTTTAAGGGAGCGCCAAAACGCCCTGCAGGATCATAGGGGCTGGAATGCTGTACCAAGGTTCCCATCGCGTAATCACGTAGATCGTGAAAGTCCGGTATGCCCAAATATTTGAAAGTACGGGGGGGCCAAGGAATATCAACAGGACAAGAGGAGGGACGCTCAATGGGAAAACATATGTCTTCCTCCTGTTCACCCAGAGACCGGACGGGCTACTGAATCCCTCAAGTAGAGTGAGTGCCCAAGGAACCCCCGATATGCCATCCCGTAGTTAAATCAGTTTGTCGTCTGTGTAAAGCAATATGATGTGCTCTGCACGACCCCATGGCATGCCTCTGCCACACCCCTCCACTCGGAACTGTGCTGCAAGTGGCTCGATAGCAAGCACAGCAAAGGTGAAAGAGGGCAATCCTGTCTGGTGCCACGGAATATGGGATACCACCCCGCCCACCCGCACTCTCGCCAAAGGGAGACAGTACAGCAGCTCAACCCATCGTATCAATTTCTCTCCCAGCCCCATTCGAGTCATCACTGCCCGTAGATAATCCCACCTTAATGAATCAAATGCTTTCTCGAGGTCCACTGAGAGAAGCACAGCCCCAGGGTGCAGCTCCTCATGTGGCAGGTGTAGAAGTGTGAATAGCAGTCTCGGGGTTAGGGAGGTATTCTGCTCGGGTAAACCGTTCTGGTCCTCATGAATGAGCTGGGGGACATGGTGAAGCAGCCTATTAGCCAGGGCTTTGCTAAGAATTTTAAAGTCACAGTTCAACATGGATAGGGGTCTGAAATCAGTCACTGACTTAGGCTTGGGCAGAGGAACCACCAATGCTTCCCACAGAGTCTCAAGTAATTTGCCTTCATCGTAAGCCTCAGTGTAAAGGTCAACCAGCGCAGGAGCAAGGAGATCCACATATGTCTTGTAGAACTCCATGGGGAGTCCATCCGCGCCTGGTGTTTTGCCCACAGCTAATTGTGCAATAACTGTTTTCACCTCTTCCAGGATGAGCGGTTCCCCCAGGGGGTCCCTGTCCTCTGGTTTTAAGGTGCCTAGTGGGAGGGATCATAAGTGGTGGTTTAGCGACTGTGGCAGGTTGTCCTCGGGTCGTCTATAGAGGGACGTGTAGTACGGTTTAAAGGCGTCATTTATCTCATTTGGGACATAGACGTGTTCCCCATCCGTCCCCCGTACACTCGTGATCAGAGTGCTCACCCCCCCCCCCTCCTCCAGTAGGCACCAACCAGGCCAGTAGCCTGCCTGATCTACCCTCCTCCTCTTGTATGGATGTCATATGCTTTCGGTAATCATGGCACCGTAGCCTTTGCAGTGTTTGATTAAACGATCCTCTCATTTTAAGGAGTCTGTGCTTTGTTTTCGGATCTGTGCCCTGCTCATTTTCCCTGACATGTAGTTCCTTTTCCAGTTGGTTTAATTTGTGCTCAAGGGTACGTCTGATCCCTACTGATTGTTCCAGACAGTGACCTTCTGCCACCACCTTTAGAGTCTCCCACTCTATACGGCACGATTCGGTGGATCCCTTATTGATATTAATGTGCTATGAGAGGTGAGATTTGAGTCCCTCCCTATACACCGGGTCCTCCTGGGACTTTGGCTGAAGCCTCCATGACAGAGTAGGTGCTCTCGCTCCTACACCCCGTCCGGTGATAAGCAACGGGCTGTGGTCCGATAAAGGACGGCCCAGGTATTCAGAACAGACTTTCGTGGAAAATGGTGCTGGTGCATAGCACCTGGTCTATTCTGGTGTGTAGCTGGTCGAGCCCTGAATAGGAGTAATCCCTATCCTGTGGGTGCTGGACCCGCCAGACTTCCTCTAACCCTCAATGCATCATCTAGTTGTTTAGATATTTGGCAATCTTGTGTGCTGTCGCCCCGGGCAGGGGAGGGAGCGAGCGATCCATCCCAGTGTCCTGTACGCAGTTAAAGTCCACCACCCCCCCCAAAAATCAAGAACTTCCCACTCAAGGACCTGGCCAAGCGTCCAGATAAAGCCTGCCAAAAGGGGGTCTGCTCCTGGTTAGGGGTATATACACAACTCAGCACTATCAGTCTACCTTGCAGTCTGCCCTCCACTATGACATATCTGCCGTCCTTATCCAAATCTATGGAGAGGGGCTCGAATGGGACTCCAACCCTCACCCACACCAGACCTCTCTTTAGGTATGTCAAGATCTTGTGGCGTTTAACAAGTGACCCCATCCCCCGGATGTTCCACTTTATCAGCTTGTAGTCCATTGTTGGATGGAATCCAGTTCGGGAAGGAGTGTCCCCCTCCCCTGGTAACGACCATTCCTCAGCACTACACCGTGGCCTCCAGGTACCACTATCAGTGTTAGTTCCGAAATATCTAATCTCCTGCGCATTCTAAAAAAGGGAAACATCAGTCCCCCAACTCCCACTTCCCAGGGCAACACCGCAACAGACGGCTGTCCAGCATGTGCAAAGCAAACAGAACAATAATGCTGAGTCATATAGAGTTCTCACCATTCAGTAAACAGCAGTCGACAATTTTGGCGGGGGACTGTGGCCGCTGCGGGCCCAAAGTCAGACAAATGCCCCAGACGAAGCCCCAGTGCCCTCTGCTGAGTATTATCACAAATCACCTGCTGTTCGGGGAGTCATTCTTGGAGCCTCGTCAGTGTGGTGGGATTCTGAGTCTGTGGAGTGGGTTTGATGATCCAATTCTCCTCCGCTGGCCACATCAGCTAAGACCACCTGTTTTAGTGATACCACCGCTTCCAAGGCAGCCTGCCTATCCAGTTCCTTCTGTACTGGAGTTGGCCCCGTTCTTGGGTGGGATCTGTTCTGCTGTCTCCTCGTTCTCCTGTATCCCTGCCGGTACGACGTTCCCATCGGGGCACTGGAGTCCCTTCCTGCCTTGTGCGCCTCCAGCCATTCCCAGGTCTCCTCAGGTGTTTGAAGGAAGGTAGTGTGGCCCTCCAGGATCACACTCATCCTGGTTGGGAATAGAAGCGAGTATTGGATGCCCGCATCCCTCATAGCCCTCTTCACCGCTGTGTACGAGGCCCGTCTGGACTGTACCTCCGCAGTGAAGTCCGGGAAGAGAGTCACTGTTCCATTGTCCACTCGGAAGGGCCCAGCTTCTCTGGCTCGCTGCAGCAGGATGTCCTTATCTCTGTAGTGGAGCAGTTTAGCCACCACAGTTCGTGGGGACCGTCCTGGGGCGACTGACCTTGACGGCACCCGATGGGCCCTCTCAAAGGCAAAAAAAAGGGGTGGTTAGTCCTGGGGTGACCACCTACCGCAGCCATTTTTCAAGAAAGGCCACTGCGTCGGCACCCTCGGGTCCTTCTGGCAATCCAATTATGCGCACATTGTTCCTCTGGTTCCAGCCTTCAGCATCTTCAGCCAGGCATTACAGTCACCGGACGCGGTCTGTCAGCTGCGTTATGGTGGCCTGAGTCTCTTGTGCTGGGGCCAAATTCGTAAGCGTTGTCTTAGCGCATCGGACCCTATCTGCTAGCTCTGGTGGTCTGCTCGCAGTAGGTCCAGCTACACTGATACCGAGCCGATTTCTCGCTGGAGTGTAGTTTTAGACTCCTCAATAGCTCCTAAGATCTTGTCCAGTGTGACCTGTAAGGAGTGTGGCACTGGTTCAGCCATGTCTGAGTCTGGTCGCCGTCACGGCTCCTCCCCTGCGACTTTCCCTTGTTACGATTTTTAGTAGTAATGCGGCCGGGCTAAAGGCAACCTCAACGGGGGGGGGCAGCAGCGGCTGTGGCAACTGGTCTCAGGGGCACTCAGTCGCTCCCCAGAGCGGGTGCGGTCGGCGAAGGGTCCAATTTCAAGGGGTAGTTCACCGCCAGTAGAGATCCACTGCTGGTCGCTGCCCACCCCTCTTTAGTGTGGCGTCTCAAGTCGTAGCATCATGCCCACTGTGGTAAATTTCATTATGGGGGTATGCACTACCAGGGCGCAGTCTCCAGAAACTCAGCAATTGTGGTCCCCAGTTGGTCTCTTTCTAGGTGGGTTCGCGTCCAGACTCTGAGCGCTGCAGGGCACGTTTCTGGTCCCGTCAGCTTATGTCTTCCTGCTGCACTCAAGCGGGCCGTGTGTGGGCGCTCCTATCAGTGCGCTGTGTGGCTTACATCTCGTTCAGCCTGCCCCCCACCTTAGTTGGTGCGCTCTGATTCTCCCCCACGCTTCCGCCTGGCGAGGCCTCTCCTGCATCGTCACGGGGGGTCCCAGCGCCTGCAGAAGAGCTACGGTTCCTGATCTCTCACCTTGTTGGAGGGCGGCGCTGTCAAGCCCTCGGGCTGCACCGATCCGTGGCAGCCCAGGAGTGCCTCTTTGTTGGCCCGCTGTCCGCCCTGGCTCCAAGTTGACCGCCGCCGAACTCCCGGAACTTCAGTGGCGCAACCCCAAGCAGCCCCACCGTCCACAGTAGCCCTCCGGCCCCGGGATTCCCACCTTTAGTCACAGATGGTGTCACCTAGCCCCAGGGCTGCACCGATCCACAGTGGTCCAGGTACTCCTCTTCGCAGGCTTGTCGCAGGCCGCAACGCCGAGCCAGCCTCCGCCTCACACTCCAACGCTGCAGCGGTCCACTCTTCACGGCTCCAGTCGGACACTGCACTGGTTCGCTGCTACCGCTCTCTCCAGCTAAGGGCTGTCACCGACCCCCACCAGGGCTATGTGGGAAGGGTAATTATCGGGCCCGAGCGGAGTGGAACAATTACATGTCTGCCGTCGCTGCTGATCTGGCCACGCCCCCGGGTGCTAGAAGACTGTTGGTGTGGCAGCTAGGATGTAGAATAAAAATTGATGAGCTGGATGTGTATTTAGTGGTACTGCTGTTCTAAATGTCTCCACAGTACATCTATCGTTCTGTAGGATTCATTAAACTTTCTGACCTGTGACGGGTATCTGTGTATCTAGTGTAATAAGGACAAGATCAGTATTGTGTATCGTGATCTACAGAATGGCCAGTACAATTTGTTTGATTAGACTGACTGGTTAGTTGTAAGATTTACTGACAGTTCAGTCCAAAACCCTTGTCTGCAGTGATTGAAATTTTGAGGACTCTTATTCAGAGAGGTTCTTTTAGAAGGCCTAATGTTTTACTATGTAAAAAGCCTAGCAGTGCTGCTTATTTGTTTGGTCTTAAAGTCCTTTGCTCCAGGAGAGTCTTCTGGTGTGAAGTTGTACATAGGTGAAGGTTGCTCTCCCCCTCCGGTGATATTTTGGTTTGTTGTATTTTGTTATTTTAATAATTGTAAAACATTACTTTCTGTATTTTCTATGCTGTTGGTGTATTAAACAGACTATTTCAGGGTGGTACCAAGGCACTGATCTGGAAAAGTTGTTGTGGTCTTTCCAGACCTCTCTCCAGTTTGAGATGTCTTAACATGTTAACATGTTGACTTGTGGCAGAAATAGTTCTGTCTGCCAGATTAGAAAGTGAAGATAAAGTGCCAACAAATTGAGAACCTAAAAAGACAGCTGAGGCCAAAAAGAGTCAAATATAGCCAAGGATATTGTTATGTTATGTTAAAATTGCTAATATAGCGCCTGTACTGCCCAGAGGCCTTGTAGCGCTTATACTGCAACACCGACTTGTCACTGTTCATAGTCGTATAGGAATTAAGCTCTTAATAGCCAGGTTTTTAAGGCCTTCCTGAAAGGAATCTCTTGTGAGTTTAATCTAATATTAAGAGGAAGGCTATTCCAGAGTATAGCACCTTGATATGACAGCGACCTTCGTCCCCATCTTGCTTTCTTCACTGTTGGAACTGTGACCAGCATAGCTGAGGAGGATCTGAGAGGTCTGCCCGGAGTGTAAAAAGATGCCAATGTTTTGAGCATTTCAGGGCCCTGATTGAATAAAGCTCTATGAATATCGCATAAAGCCTTAAATTGAATCCTTTTGTCTACTGGTAGCCAATGTAAGGAAGAAATTCCAGTCCGTATGGATTGTTGCTTAGGTGTTTTTAGAAGCAATCGTGCAGCTGCTTTTGCACCCTCTGTGATCTTTGTATCACATATCTTGGTGATCCTACAAACAGGGCATTTCCATCGTCAAGACGAGATCCTATCAGTGCCTGAATAACCAATCTCCTGGCAGGATTGCTAAAACCTTCCTCAAAGTCCTAAGCAGGGCAAAGGAGGTTCCAGCTACTCTATTAGTATGTTGCGACATTGAGAGTTGGGGGTCCAGCCATACCCCAAGACTTTTAATAAGACGTTTAGGGGGCAGGAGAGTGGCCACTCCTGTTGTTATGCTAGGATTTGCCCAAAGAACATGACCTCAGTTTTTTCATCATTGAGCTTCAATTTACTTCTCGACATCCATGCAGCAACTGCTTTTGGGCAAGGACCTAATGCTGTCCCCATATCCGGTTGAGTATTGGAGAGGGAAACAATAAGTTGAGTATCATCTGCATAGGATACCAGGTTCAGCCCAAATGGCTCAACAATCTCTGCTAATGGCAGCATATAGATATTAAAAAGCAGCAGGCTCAGGGCAGACCCATGTGGGACTCCACAGCTGCTGATAGTACGCCTAGAAGTACACGATCTGTCCAGTACCTGGAAGGACCTTCCATGAATAAATGATAGAATCCAATCTAAGGCTACTCCAGAGATTCCAATCCCTCGCAATCTATCTTTAAGAATGTTAAGGTCGACCGTATTGAATGCCGCACTCAGATCTAGGAGGATGATCGCTGTTTCAATTCCTTTGTCCATCCTCTTTTTTTGCTTCTTCTGTGATCGCAATCAGTGTGGTTTCAGTCCCATGCAATGGCCTAAAACCCATCTGAGTGGGATGTAAAATATTTTTCTCTTCCAGAAGAGTAGATAACTGAGTATGTACATGCTTCTCTGCAAGTTTAGCCATTATAGGTAACAGTGAAATTGGTCGGTAGTTAATCAGTAACTTAGAATCCAAATTAGTTTTTTTTAGGAGAGGTTTAACAATGGCCTGTTTCCAAGGGTCTGGTACTGTTCCAGATGATAGTGAAGCATTAATAAGATTTGTGATTATCGGATCTAACACCGGTATTCCTATAAAGAGAATCTGAGGAGGAGCCGGATCCAACGGAGAGCCTGATTTAGTGGAGCCCAGTAATTTAGTTACTCTATCCAAACCAATAGGAGTAAAGTTTGTTAAAATTACCTCTTCCCTACCCTCCTGATCCATCACCAAGTGATCTATTGTTAGAGTGTTAGGGAAGGATACATAAATATCCTGAATTTATTTTTGAAAAAAAAATTTGCCAGATCCTCAACATGTTGCTGCGGGGAGTCCATAATTTCTGACTCCTCATTGGGATGAATAAGATCTTTTAAGGCCTTAAAAATCTCCTTAGGAGAGTTAGCTGCTGCTTCAATTATTGTAGAATAATATGTAGCCTGTGCATTTTTAATTTCTGTATGATAAGCTCGAATCATATTCTTATATTCCTTTTTCATGGAATAGTCTTGAGTATGCCTCCATTTCCTCTCTTGCTTCCTACATTCTCTTTTCATCTCAAGTAGGCTTGAGGTAAACCATGGGGTGGACTTCTTTCATAGTTGCTTTCTAGCGCTAAAGAGGGGTATGGGTTCATCCAGGCTATCATCGATCCATTTATTAAAAGAGTGTGTAAAGTCAGTTATATTATTTGTGTTTAAGTTTTCTGATCTATTTTTTTGCAATGAGTTAATAAACTCTGGGGCCTTTAGTTTATGCCATTTCCATTTGCGTGGCGGGGTCCTGACACTCATGATCTTATACCGAGAAATGGTTAGTTCTAACTCTAGCAGATAGTGATCAGACCATGCTAGCGGACGGGATGATAGAAATTCTAATCCTAACACGTTAGAGAATACCAGATCAAGTGTGTGACCTTTATTATGAGTAGGACCTTTAATTAACTGTACTAGGTCACATGCCTTCATATCTGCTATTAGCATCTTTGTCGAAGCATTATCACCATTTTCTGCATGTAAGTTGAAATCTCCCAGCAGTATAAAGTTTGATTTAGTACATGCTAGTTGCGAGATATTCTCTGCCAGTGAGGCCATAAAATCTCCCATAGGACCTGGTGGACGATAGACCAGAACACCAGACAGGGTATGATGAGGGTTCACACTAATAGAGAAAAACATGCTCTCACATCCTTTAATCAATGTAGGAGTTGTTGTAACCCTACATATATCTCTATAGACAACTGCAATACCACCCCCTCTATTAGGCCTGTCAATTCTGGTAAGTTTATAGCCAATAGGTAGTGCCATCACAATGTCTGGAGCAGAACTTTCATCCAACCATGTTTCCGTTAAAAATAGGGCTTAAGGTTTTATTTGTTCCACAAGAAGATGGATATCCGCTATATGAGCCCCTAACGAGCGGCAATTGACTAAAAAAAAATAGGTAGTTTGTCGTACTCCTTAGTCTTTTGAAGATCGGTATGCAGTTGGAAGGACCAATCACATGCAGGGCACCTATATGCACTACAACGAGGATCTATACTCTGAGTACACCGACTGTGAGGTTTATTGTTCAAAGAAAATAATGCCTCTTTGGTAAATGTAATAATTACCTTCTCTGCAGTGTTTAAGTCAGAGTTTCTTGGCTCTTGGCACGGTCTGGCGTGGATGGGCGCAGATGGGCTTGCCTTTGGCGCGCCCGCTGCGCGTCGCGGTCATGCCGTCTAAAAATAGCCCAGCAGCAATGAAAGGCTTGGAGCGCTAACCCCCAAAATGGCGCTCACAGAGGGAGTACTGTCCCAAAATGGCGGCGATTTCCGATGTCTTATCGGGTGAGGAGATTCTCAGATTTTAAATGTTCTCTACAAACAGTAGTCTTGTGGAAAAATATATATTCCTAAATGAGCAAGGCATTATTTTAAAAAAAGAGACATGAACATCTATTTTTAAAAAGGACATGAACATCTATGTTAAATAACGAAATACGACGTAGATTCTAAAATGAATGTGCAAATCAGCAGTATACTTAAATATATCAGATTCATACAGATTTAGAGCAAATAACAGTGAATTACCGCTTGCAGCAAGCGTAGGTAGTAGATCACAAACCTCTCTGACTACCTTCTGCTGCTTGTATCTCTTGAACTTGCTGCAAGGACTTTGGTTTTTGGACTCATCTTGCATAAATCTAGTGTACAGCCTGTAAGGGTGGATGGAAATCTTATTAGACACACTTGCTCGTTTTTGTTTTAATTCATTTTCTTTGTCTTAGCTGCATTCAGAAAGAATTTACATGTGGTGTTCTTGTAAGCTGGTTGTTGCTTTTATGGTCTTGCCTACCAAACCACTTTTAGCTGTCAGTAGGCAAAAGCCTCTTGCGGACCATGCAAAAAACTTAGTGGGATTTGAGCCCACCCATTGCTTACTGTCAGTTGGTTTTGCCACTCTTATTTGTTTGCTTACTCAGTGGCTTCCTCTACTTGTGTTTGTCCCTCCTCTGGAGTATAGCCTTTTACATCCTTTTGATTGGCTGACTTGTATCCTTCCACTGCTCACTTTGCTGCTTTTTCTTTCTTTCAGCGCTCTATAAGAGTGAATGTTTTCCAGCTCTCTTTCTTATGTTCTGCATTTCCTCTTCAAATACAATCACCAGTCTGTGCTCCCCACTGCCTTCACTTTCTCTGTCCCTCATGTGCGGCTTTTTCTTTCGCTAACCACCACCCCACCACATGTGCTCCCTTATCCCTTCTCCACATTATTTATTTACTATAGCCTTAGAACCCGCCGTATTGGGCTCTACAGGCTATTAAAGGCCCGCTCCCGGGTTCTAAGGCTATTAAAACATTCTGCCATTAGAGGGCAGAATGTTCTCATAAATAAAACAAAGGCTTCACAGAACCGGAGGGGATTAAAATCCCCTCAGGCTCCATGAGGCTTTGTTCACAGCTGTGGCTGTGAACAAAGAAGATTGGAATGTTGGCGCTCGGGGCTTTTACCGGCCAGTAAAAGCCCGGAGCACTCCATTGTTTTCAATGGAGCTGCCAACATTCCAATGTTTTAATATTAATTAAACCACCCATGGCTTAAAGCTCGTCCAGTTCTTTCCGATGCCCATTCCCTGTTGCTCCCTCACGTGCTCCTTCCTTGCTCCCTCCACCACAAGTGGCCCTTTTTTATTAATACATTTTTTAATAGCCTAGCAGCACTCATTTGCTGGTGGGCCACTCTGCTGTAAGAAATGTGGTATTGTGCTAGTGAAGATTATGTTTTTCTGTTTACTACTCAGTTGATTCCAGCATCTTGGATCAGTAAATTTAAAAAATACCTTGCGTTATTTAGTAGTCCTGTGCATTCTTCATCTTGCGTGCAAGCACCCGCCGAATGATGCGGTTGCCCAACTATATGAACCGTATGAGCTTATGCGTGTGGCACATCATTGCGACTTCCTACTTTTTAGTGTTTTTTTTCTTTTCTTTTTGACAATGCCGCACAGCATTGGCAAATTCAGTAGGTTACAAAGACAATATCTATTTGCTTTGCGAATGTTTGTGCCGTTTGGCACCTATTCATGCCATTTGATGCACTATTCTAACAGACCTCATCACAACTTTCAATTCTTCCTTACTTTTTTGTAACTCATGATTTATTTTTCTGCAACAAAACACAGATTGCTTTATATGTTGGAAAGATTAATATTTAGGTTTTCTATAGAGAAGATGGTAAATGAATTCTGTTTTTAATGAACTACTAGAGAACCAAGTCGCAGTAAAGGAAACTGTATGAGTTGCCCATTTGTATTGCCTGATCCACTTGTACTAAACCCATATTTCGACTTTTTAAATATTTAACTTTTTGCTATGGCTCTGGAAAAAAACAAATCTGAAGTTTTCAACTTCTACGTTGTTAAAATCATTTTGGAAGAGTGTATTTGTTGGTCTGAAAGGGAGTTTACCATAAGGACCATTGCTATGTATGGATTGAAATAAGTCATGTTGAATTGTCATTCTGTAATTGCCCTTTTTATTGATTTTAGGAAAAGTAAAGAAATATGTAATAAGAACAAGCATTGGGAATGCCAATAAGTCTTTCTTTTCTATGGTAACATGAAGCAATACAAGTAAATAGCACGGAATGAATATTGATTTGCGTGGAATCTGAGAACTAAAGAATAATATTGGTGTTGGTTAAAAGTTTAGGTGACAGTTTTATTTTTAAGCCAGACCTAAATATTCATGTAGGATAAAGACTGTTCTCCTCCTATCTGTGCTTCTGACACAGAACAATGCCATAAATTCTAGTTATCTACGACACTTCAATAGCATGTGTGTACCCCTGAACATTCAAGCTCAAGCAGCTGGATAAGAAAAGAAGATGATCTCAGCTGTATGGAGGGCAAGACCTTATTTGAAGGAGCACACAACTTCTGCCCAAACAAAACCTGTACTCCTGGTTCCCAACGTGTGTGTGCAGCTAAACGCCTTCTCTAGTAGTGCTCACACATTAGTCTAGCAACAGCTGCACTGTCAAGCCAGATAGTAAAAAGGGAAAGAACAGACCCCTTGCATGTAACTTGTAGAAATTGCCCTCCACCCTCTTCTCCTCCTCCCTTTCCCCTTTAAACACTCAGCTAAGATGTCTTCTCACTATCAGATGGCCAGGAGAGATCCCTGTCAAAGACCTATTAATACCTTTAGTATATATTCTCAGTTTCTTACCTTGATCTTTCCATCTTTTACAATTCTAACATAAAAATTGCAAACAATTCTGCAGAGCAACCTTGGTCCAGTAGATACATATCTAAGTTAACTTACGAGTATATTAGCTTTAGTTGGTACATACCAAAATAGATTGTCAAATAGTCCCTTTTATTTATTGTTCATGCTAAGAAATATATTTTTTTTTAACTTCTGCACTGCTTTTACATGTTAGGTTAACATCCATAAGTGCAATTGTAATGCTTACAATAGTCACTGTTGAGTTTTCTTTGCACCATTGCAAACTGTTTTTCCTCAATGCCAGAAGAGTGCTCTTTACCTTAGCTTGGGCTCTAGAATAGACAATCAAAAAGTATAATTTATCAGTAATGGAGGGGTGGGGATAACATGTTCCCTTTTTTCTAGGGATGCAGCAGGTTTGCCTGTCTCCAAGAGCTGGACACCCCTCCTGGGGAATGACTGTAGTGATGAAGAGATAAATTGGAATCATGGGGATTCACAGTAAGTAATTTAATATTTCATATTCAAATACATACATAGCTCTCTGCTAGAAACAGCTGCCTCTCCAGCCTCATGTTTCCCGAAACAAAATAATAATGAAAGTACATAACGTCATAGATAGGCTTTGGATCAGGCCTCGTCAGCCGTTTGTTTACTCGGATGTCATTCACATTTTGCTTCCAGTAGTCCCAGCAGACAGCATGGGGCAGAGAGTCAGTCTGTCATCCATTGCTGACTTGCACTGGGAGTGATGGCAATTAGCGCCTGTGCACAGTTGCCTGAAGAGAAATGCACAGCAGTGCCAGAGCCACTGTACCTCAGCTGCGAGGTCCCTCCTTTACTTTTAGATTTTGTTTTGTATGTTTCAGTGTTTGACATATGTGGCTGTAGATACATACACTGTGCATAAGCTCGCCATCTAGTGTTGGGTTCTGAGTGGTACAACTTGTTTTTCTTCGAAAAAATTTATTTGAGCCACTGGATTGTGTGACTCCTCCTCTAGATGATAGTGCGCATGGGCATTGAGTCCTTTGTTAGATTGTTTTCTCTGCCATCGTGTTCAGACGTGTGTGTCTCTCGCTCCGTTCTCAGCTCGATACAATCCCAAATGGGTTTCTTTCCGTCTTCCTTTCAGCAATGGTATTGTTTTGATTGCGTTTACTTTCTCATAGTCAGTCTGTCGGTTTGAATTCTAATCCCGAAACTGACTCCCTACCCTTCGGGGCGTCCGTGCCCCTCTTCGGGCTTGCTATGCAGACCTGATGGAATGGGCTCCATTTCAGTTTTGCCCGCGATGCCATTTTAAATTCCCCACACTGATCAACACCAGGTGTGTAATTTGTGTCTCGAGCAAGCTTGTGATGCATGTCCATCCTTACAGTCTGAAGAGCTCGTCGACTAGAAATGGCGCCTCAGACTCCAGAGGACACTCCAGAAATCTTTGAGGCGGAACATAGAACATACATAAGAGGAGCGGGAGCAAAAAGAGGCCTTCTCAACCCAAGACTCCAACTTGGATGTGCAATCAGATATCGATGGCCAGTTGTTGCAGTCTGCACAGACCGTGAATACAAAGACCCCTGCAGCCCCAACAAAGACTGTAAAAACAACATCCAGAGAGGTCACCGATCTGCCACTGCCTTCCGGCCATGGTCTGAGCCTAGAAACCATTTTGAATGCCCGCCTTTTGGCTCGGCACCAAAAACAGAGGTCAAAGTGAAAATTTCAGCCTCTGGCTCTGGTAGCTCCACCTCTTTACTGACTCGACCACAAGATGCTTCGGTACTGACCTAAAAACTGCCTTCCTGTTTCGGTGCCAAGACCATCACACCAATTAAAGACTTTGAAGCTGAAAACTTAAAAAAAGACTCCTTCCACTTCTGTGGATTGGGGCCAGTCTTCGGCCACCCCTTCACTGGTGAAACCAATTCCCGAAGTAATGGACACTTGGCAGCGCTGACTTCATATTCAGAAGTACCAGTTCGTATTATGACAACAACACCTGTTCCTTTAAAGAGAAAACTGACTTTTCAAGAGGTGCTTGATACCTCTCAACCTCCAAAGAAGTCCACCAAAGATGAGGCTTCATCTTTAACACAGCCTTCTCCACAATCCTCTACACCTCCACCTCCTTCTCCTCCACCAACATCTCCCCCCTCCCTCTGGATTTACACCAGCAAACTCACCCCAAATGGGGCTTATGATTTAGGAGACACCTTAGATGACCCAGATCCTGGGATACATATGATCCAGATCCTATTACACCCAATGAGCTGCATCCCTACCCAGCTAGACAATCACCACCTGAGGATTCCACCTCATATCAGCAAATCATAGATAGGGCACCAGCATTTTATAATGTACAGATTCACACTGATCTTATTGAGGAAGACTTTCTATTTGATACCCTTGCCACAGCACATAGTAAGGCCCTTCCCATGCTCTCAGGCATGCTCCGGCACGTTGATGAGATCTTTAAGGAGCCAGTAAGCGCACGCATTATCAGTCCTCGAGTTCATAAAAAAAATATATAAGGCTGCACCCACAAACCCTCTGTTCATAAACGCTCAGGTTCCTCCCGACTATTGTTACGTCAACTGCCCGCAAAAGGGCCAATAGTCAATCCACAGGAGACACTTTCCCCTCCTGAGAAAGAAAGCAAAAACCCAGATGCAACAGGTAAAAGGGTTGCAGCTCAGGCAGCCAATCACTGGCACAGGCCTTACTAGCACGATATGACAGGATGCATTGGAATACCATGGAAGAGCTCCTTCAGTATCTCCCTGAGGAGCATTGCAAAAGGAGTTGTGAAATTGTGGCAGAAGGACAAACTGTTACAAATAATTGGAGTTGCTGTGCGCTGGATGCTGCTGAAACTGCTGCACACAGCATTAATACCAGTGTCATAAGAAGACATGCTTGGCCCAGGTGTTCAGGGTTCAAACCAGAGGTACATAAGGCAGTGTTGAACATGCCTTTCCCTAAAGAGCAGTTGTTTAGCCCCCAATTCGACACTGCACTAGAAAAGTTGAAAAAAGATAATGAAACCGGCACAGCTAGGGGGGCACTCCAAGCCACTGCACACCATGATATTTTTCATCACCCAGGTTTCACAAGAAGTTTTAGGTCATCCTATACAGACCAGTCTTTCACACAAACCAAGGCCCTCTCTCAATCCTTTCCCATAGGGTTTTATAGAGGTTCCTATAGAGGAAACAACAACAAAGGCAGAGGAAAGCCATCCACTTCTAGAGGCTCCACCTCCACTGCCAAACAATGACTGCCTCCACCTTTCACCCCCACACACAACTACTATAGGGGAAAGACTTCAACATTTTTACCCACAGTGGTCAGATACCACCACCGAGGTGGGCTCTTTCAGTTATCCAATATGGTTACTGTCTGGAGCTCATTTCCACTCCACCAAACATACCCCTCTCGCTCAAACACTTTCATAAGAACGTCTCACTCTTCTCAAGGAGGAAGTGCAATCTGTTCTCCTCAAAGGGGCCATAGAGCCAGTTCCATTAAAACATCACAATCAATTTCCTACGCACTCTGGGATTCACAATCAATTATCTCAAATCCCATCTCCAACCGCTTCAGATACAACCTTTATCTATTGGGGCTAGCGTTCCCCAGCACAGCCCATGTTGAAACTTTTCATTCATTGATTTCGCAGTTAACAGAAAACCATTCATACACAATGAGGACTTTCATGTGCCTTTTAGGGATGATGGCATCCTGTATTGCCATTGTACATCTAGCCAGACTTCACATGCGTCACCTTCAACAGTGTCTTTCTCGTCAGTGGTCTCAGACATAGGATCAACTGGAAGATCTAGTGTTTTTGGACTGCCAAGCTCATCACTGTCTGCAATGGTGGAATACCACAAATCTTATGAAAGGGCAGCTCTTTTTGGACCCTCTACCTCAGATCATTCTCACTACAGACGCATCACAGACCGGTTGGGCATCTCATCTCCACAACATTACAGTGGAAGGCCTATGGAACATCACTCAACAATCCTTACACATCAGTCACCTGAAATCGCATGAATCTTCCTAGCAATGAAGGCGCTCCTTCCACACCCACACTTGCAACGCAAAGTAGTACTAGTACGTACAGACCACATGACTACCATGTACTACCTTCAACAAAACAAAGGGGGGTATGTTCACCTCAGCTGTCCCATCTTGCACAGACAATATAGAGAAAGGCAGTTCATCACCACATTCACATAGTGGCACAGTATCTACCAGGAACGGACAATCAGTTTGCAGACCTACCCAGCAGGGTGCAGCAACAAGTCCATGAATGGGAACTCCACCCGCAAGTCCTCCAACATTACTTTCTAAAGTGGGAAACACCTCAAATAGACCTTATTCGCCACCGTGCACAACTCAAAATGCCGAAACTTGGCATCTTGGTACCCTCACCCTCAGTCTAAGGGCAATGCTATATGGATGAGTTGGTCAGGAATATTTGCTTACGTTTTTCCACCTCTCCCACTCATTCCTTTTCTAGTTCGGAAACTCAAACAATCATCCATCACCTTGATGCTTGTAGCTCCCACATGGGCACATCAGCCATGGTTTACAACACTTCTGGATCTCTCACTAGTTCAACACCAGAAGCTCCCTAACAGGCCAGACCTTCTAACATAAAATCAAGGACAAATAAGACATCCAGACCCCAAGTCACTCAATCTAGCATAAATGCTCCTGAGGTTATAGAATTTCGATATCTACCACTACCGCAGAAATGTATGGACATTCTTAAAGAAGGGCTTAGACCCGCAACTAGACAGTGTTATGCAACAAAGTGGATCGCTTTGTCTGCTACTGTCAACCGAAAAACATTGACCCTCTCAAGCCAACTGTTCAAGAGATTGTTACTTATTGCATTTAAAAAAAAGCTAATTTAGCTTACAAATCCATTTGACTTCATTTAGCAGCTGTAGCTGCATATCTTCAAAATAGACAGCATTCTTCTTTTGTTTAGGATTCCAGTCATTGAGGCATTTATAGAAGGACTTAAGTCATACCACCAAGGGTTCCTCTGACACCATCCTGGAACCTTATTGTTCTCACAAGGCTCATGGGTCCCCCTTTTAAGCCACTACACTCCCATCCCTTACAGTTCCTATAATTGAGGTAGCTTTTCTAGTGGTTATCACTTCCCTTAGACGTGTCATTGAGCTCCAGGCTTTAACCCTGGAAGAATGATTCTTCCACATTCACAAAGATAAAGTAGTTCTTCGAACTAATCCTAAAATCATACCAAAGAAAGCTTCCCAATTTCATATCAGTCAATCAATAGAACTACCATTGTTCTTTCCCCACCCGGACTCTGTGGAGGAAAGGGCTCTACACACCCCTGGTGTAAAAAGGGCTCTTGTGTATTATATAGATAGAGCCTTTTCAATGCCACACAAAGGAAACCCTATATCAAAGGCTGTTATAACTAGGTGGAAAGTCAAGTGTATTCAAACTTACTATGCTAAAGCAAAATGAAACTTAGCTCTCACGCCTAAAGCACACACTACTAGGAAGAAGGGTGCTTGAATGGCTTTCATAGGGCACATATGTATATTAGATATTTGTAAAGGAGCTACATGGTCTACACCACACAACTTCACCAAACACTATTGTGTAGCTGTACTAGCAAGGCCACAGGCCAATGTTGGCCAAGCAGTAATTGGGACACTTTTCCAAACGACTGCAACTTCCGCACATTAGCCACGCTTTAAGGAAGGACTGCTTTCCAGTCTATGCACAGCATGAGTATCTACAGCCACACATGCCATTGATTGGAAAATGTTAGTTACCAGTAGACATCCATTTGTGGCATGTAGTGCTGTAGATCCACATTAGTCCTCCCACCTCCCTGGATGCCGACCGGGGGGGGAGGGAAGAAACACGCACACACACCACACACTCTCCTACTTCACTATCTCTCTCTCTCCTACTTCACACACTCTCTCTCTCTCTCTTTCTCTCTCTCTTACTTCACTCTTTCTCTCTCTCTCCTACTTCACTCTCTCTCTTCCGCTCTCTCTCCTACTTCACTCTCTCTCTCCTATTTCACTCTCTCTCTCCTATTTCACTCTCTCTCCTATTTCACTCTCTCTCTCCTACTTCACACTCTCTCTCTCCTACTTCACTCTCTCTCTCTCTCCTACTTCACTCTCTCTCTCTCTCCTACTTCACTCTCTCTCTCTCTCTCCTACTTCACTCTCTCTCTCTCTCTCTCTCTCTCTCTCCTACTTCACTCTCTCTCTCTCTCTCCCACTTCACTCTCTCTCTCTCTCTCCCACTTCACTCTCTCTCTCTCTCCCACTTCACTCTTCCCCTCTACTTCACTCTCCCGCTTGTGGAGAAAACAATCTAACAAAGGACCAGAGAGAAGGAGTCACTTGATCCCCTGACTTGAAAAACAAGTTGTACCACTCCGAACCCGACACTAGATGGGGAGCTTATGCACAGCATATGAATCTACAGCACTACATTCCACGAACAGATGTCTACTGGTAAGTAACATTTTTCTTTTTTGCATATTACACGTTTGCAAAAATTTTTTAAACTGCATGCTTCCTTAGACATATTGGCTTTGTCGGTACTTGTTCAGTGGAATCGCACGCGCTTTTTTTTTTTCCAATGAATGCTTGCGCCTCAAGTTCCTTCTCATAAATATTCACAGGTGCAAACCTAGATCCACAAAACTCTAAATAAGCCGAATTGGGTGCCAGGTGTGTTACACGGTCTTCAAGCCAGGGAGCTACTCACAAGACGTACCTCAAATTGACTGTGAAGTAATGCCAGTCAATAGGGCTGACATCGGTTTTATTTCTTTATTTTTTTTATTTCTTTTTTTTTTTTTTTTTTGAGCAAAGCAATTCAATGATTTAGAAGCATTTGAAGCAAACTTAACCATTAGCAATTATTTGTTGTAACATTCCTTTCTATAGTTTTGAATTTGTCTGTGCTGTAATAAACTGGCATTAACTATATGCAAATCGGTATTCTCCCCATCCCAAAAGAATTATGCCAGCTCAAAATGCTCAGGCAGGTAGCCTCTATATGGCAACACATGCCTCCCTTTTTTGGGTGGCAAAGACTGATTTGCATGTGTTTGGCCCCTGTTTCTAATGGCTAAGACATTGAGTGAAGCAGAATGGAGCTATTTCATAATTCGTATAGAGAAACCAGCTTGTATTTGGGCCACTGTCTACTTCAAACATACGTTTGATAAACTCTTATTTTTTTTTTTTTTTTTTTTTTTAAAAAGAGTTGCCCTGCAGCCATTGATAAGAACTATGGAGCATGGAAGAGCTGAGGAAGTTTGGCTATTTTTTGGTTGACAAGCTGTCAAACTTTACAAACATCCTTGATTTAATGAAAATTGTGTAGCAGTTTCCCAAGAGTGGGGTTTGGTCGAGGTAAAGAAGGGCCTAACAATTGTGAGGAAGCGGTTTCTAATATTCAAGATGCATTGAAAAAAGTGGAGATTTTTTTTGTCAAAGAAGTAATGTTTAGAAGCGCATGATAAGTCTTAAAGACAAGTACAGCACTGTATGGAAATGTGTTGCTCACCTCAGATGAACCTTATGGCATACATGCAGTCATTTTTCAAAACTGTGTATCACCAATAGAAAATGGATAAAGCCTTGTCCTTGATCCTGAGAAGATTGAGAAAAGATTCTCTCGAGCTGAGTTTGACGTTCTTTACTCCCACACGGTATGTCAGATAGGAGACGCCTACTCAAGGATAGATGTTGTGTAGCCATGTAGTTAGTGCACCAGAGGCAAACTCGTCTGCATGAGACTATTTTGCTATGCAGCCTCTCTTGCCAATCAGAAATAGGAGGACTTTTTTGCTGCTATCGGATCATACCTTTTATTTTGCCTTCTTAACAGAGACTAGGCTCCCTTAAGCCGCTGAGCCTGATAATGCTATTACCAAGGATTATTTAGAGCAACAGAAACTCCAGGAAGGGTGGAGGCGTTACTTTGGTATTTAAGCCCCATCTAAAGGACAGCTTGTTAAATATTAGTGACTTCACAGTAGACTGAGTCACAGTAGACCGAGTTCTCGTTGCCCCTCTCTCTCTTTTTCTCTCTCCCCCCTCTCTCTCTCTCTCTCTATCTCTCTCTTTCACCCACCCTCTCTCTCTCACCCTCTCTCTCTCTGGGCATGAGTGTAGCTGTATCTGTTAGGGAACAAAAACAGTTATTTTGGAGGAGTTTAACATCTGAGTGGAAGTCTTTGCCTGCTTGCGGAGTAAAACAAATCTTTTGGAAGACATGTTTTTTTGGGCTGTAGTCAGGCGATTAAGAGATTATGAGGCCCACCCATTGTGAGGACCCTCCATTTTACTCGGACAGATTAACAGTTTCACCCTCGAGGTAACATTTCAGCCATTCATGTGTCAGTTTTCCTTGAGAAGAAAGTTCCCCAGGGTCACGGAGTGGATTAGATATTACTCGAAGATGTGACTTTTTAACTTGTCCGGGACTGTGGCATGTCAGTGACCACTGTTTCACAACCTCTGTTAAGTTTAAGGACATCGACAAAAGCATCTTTCAGAGCAGAGAGATGCCTCAGGAGTTAAAGCGGACAGCATTGCTGCCAATCATCTTAATTGAAGCCTTAACTCTGCTGTCTGTGTACACCCTTCTAAGCACCCTTAACTCTGGTTTCCATGCAGTATTTGTTAAAAGCCTCCTTCACCTCAAGTTGTAGCCATTAAAGGGGAAGGAGGCTGGTGTTTCATTGGTAGAAACCAACTGTAGGCTCATTTCACTCGTTCAAGCTGCTGCTAGGATTGTATGAGAAATTAATTGCCTGATTTATTGCTAGACTTCTTGAAGAGTATCCGTTGTTGAATATTAGTTAGACGGGTTCAAGCCTTCTTTAGGGACAGAGCCAGCACTAGTTTCACTATTAACTATCTCAGATCTGGTTTAGATAAAAGCTCACCCACAAGCATTTTTCTCCCTGATCCATTAGCTGCTTTTTATATGGTTGACCACTCCATCTTTATATTGCAAATTCAGGAGTTGGGCAAATGTGGGACTGTCAGACAATGGCTTGTCCTCTTCTTCTATGGCAGTGATCAGTCTTCAGCCACCCCACCCCTTGATGGGTCAAGTTTCTTCCATGTTGATAGTGGAGTTCATAAGGACTCCCCTATGTCCCTCTTATTAGTACCCTCTTGCCAATGTCATAAACGCCTTTGAGCATACAGTTATGTTATGTTAGTTTAATTTAGATCACACATGAATCACCCCAGGAGGGTATCTGTGCCAATTAGACCAAAGATAAGAAGAGACTACCGAACTAAACCAACACTGTCTTGAGTAGTTTTCTAAATTTAGTATAATTTGTGCAGTTTGAATATGAAGTCGTAATTCATTCCAATAAAGAGGGGCTAGGTAGGAAAAAGACCTACCCCTGAACGGGACCTTCTTACCTGTGGAATGGTAAGCAGTGCTTTGTCACTAGGTATTAAAGGTCTGCCTCGGCTATAACATGTAAACTTCGTAGCTGGGACCTTTCCCTGTCAGGAAATTGTGTCAAGTAGCAAGTTTGAAAAATAATCCTTTTCCGGATGGGCAGCCAGTGAAGTGAGCGTAACAGGAGAGAGGACGCTGTCCCAGCGGGAAGATTGGAGATGAGATGTGCAACAGTGTTCTGAACAACTTGTAATCTGGATAGTAACATCTCATTTGCAGAATCCATTAAGGCAGTGGTTCCCAAACTGTGGTCCGGGGACCCTTAGGGGTCTGCGAACCCTCCTCAGGGGTCCACGACTGCATAGAATATTAAATATTATTAACAGATTAGGTCCTCAGCTTTCAGTATTGACTCAGTGGGGGGTCCCCGGATTCCAAAAATGTTCAGTGGGGGTCCCCAGGCTCCAATAATGACAAAGTGGGTGTCCACAGAAATCAAAAGGTTGGGAACCAGTGCATTAAGGCATTACCATAATCCTGTTGGCCAATAACCACAGCTTGAACCAAAGTTTTCCTCACTGACGATGGGAGGAGCAGTAAAACTCTCCTCAGCTGGTGCACTGTGTGAAAACAAGTACCTGTGATGCTCAAACCCTGATCTTTCATCAGGAGAGATTTCTCCAGTCTGGCAACTAGGTTCTTAACGACCTGTTTAGGGCTTGGAGATGTACCCAATTCTGAAGGCCTTTAATCGCGGGACCTATAGCTGTTGGGCCTTCCAGAACAGCATAATCTCTGTTCTGTCTGCACTTAACTGGAGACAGCTTTCAGTTATCTAGGCGGCAGTTGCTTTCATCACAGCTTAGAAGCGCTATGCAATGCTGATCGTGTTAACTTGTATCTATCTGCTGTTGGTAATTGGATGAGCCACAACTTACTCAAATTGAATGCTTTCAAAAAAGGAAGTCTGAATGATTGGACAGGCGTCACAATGTAACTTTGATCTATGGACCCCCTGTGCATGGTAGAAATGTCGTCATTATCCCAGAAGGTAAAGAGTCGCAGTTATTATAGAAGGATCTTGTTGCCAAGTTATTAATCCTTTCCTCACCAGCAACTACTCCTGAATGTGAATTGGAGTACCCACTTGGCTGAGGTGACTCCTCTGTTATATGTTTAGGCATATGGGTCAGTAGAGACATTGAAGAGGCTTTTCAAGGAAATTATGGTGCAGCAGTTAGTCGATTTCAGCTTCTAAAATTGATGGGTATACAGGATTGGTCAAAAAGGTTGTTCTTCTTAAATTACTGTACCTGTTAAACAGTATTCCCATCCCATTTATTTAATAAATAAATGGTTGTGTCCGTGCCTAAAAGCAAATTTGGTGCACCTGTTGGTGCTGGAACAGGGAGTACTTGTGGAGTAGGTGGATAAACAACCCAGATTAAAATGACAGGTGCTTACAATGCAATTGGAGCAGGGTAGCTTGGCGGGCCCAGCCGTAGAGCTGTATTATCACAATATATCCATTTCTGTCAGTTTCCACTACCGCACCAGCTGCATCTGTCTGTCGAGGCAGACGCAATACACCTGTGTCTGATAAATGTTCCCATAAGCCTACTTTCTTGGTGCTCATAGACACTGTCCATTCTACATTATGGGCATAGGCACGTCTCCTTTGGAGAGCCAGATTGAAAGCTCTATTGTCCCAGTATAAACCTGGTATAACTCAGTCCTGCCACTGTCATGCAAACTCAAAACACATCAACAGCTAGATGAACTAAACCTGCAGGCAAATGGCACCTTCATGTTGGTAGATGCTCTAAGAGGCATCAGGAAACGCAACCACTAGACCTCTTGTCATTCCAGTTTCTTTCACAAACTTTTCTACACACCTATGTCTGTGTGCCAGTTGGGAATATGGGCTAACTCAAGCTGCTTTAGGTGTGGTACAACCGAAGCTTATTTTGTCCATGTGGTATGGTTCTGCCCGCCGATATACAAGTATTAGATAGTGAATAGTGGATCACTAAGTCCCCTGAACCATCCAGGTAGCCCTGCTGAGCTGCAGTAAAGACTTTATGCGGCCAGCTAATAGCCACTGCCACGTTACTAGCAAAGAGAAGGTTGACAATGCACCGGGGCCTTGGGACCTGCCTCACACCATGGATTGGCTGCGAGATATGTCTTACTGTACAGAGAAGTTGGGTGCCTATTAGGACCTTATGCCTCTCAAATTTAGGCTGACAGACACTGGGTCCATAAGCTGTGAGGATGGGAGCAATAACAGCATAATGGTATACCCAGCAACACACTAAAACAGGCCTGTGGAAATACGAAATGTTCCTCCACAGCTTTTCTTTGGTTAGGCCAAAATGACGCCTGATGAGACTGTCAAGCCCATCACCAGAAGGAACATTGCAACACCTAGTAACTGCAAGAGATCGAATGCTGCTGACAGTGATCTCAATCTTACTCTTGTCCCTCTTACTCTTGTGTAAATATGATGTGAGAAGTTAATTTCTGTCTGATATATAGTTGGGGAGCAATTATACATGTAGCTTTCATTGTTGCAACTAAAACCAATTTAAAAAGAAAGAACGTACCATTACCTCTCAAATTAATTTAATGATCCTCATCATAGAGCTTGTGTGGTTAATACATTCATCATTTCTAGGCTGTGAACATTCATGCTATTTGGGCCTAATATGCAGCTGCTTTTCAGATCTAGGAAATTCAACAGGGTCCTCCACTCCTATCGTAGCCTCTGTTAGCTGGCATCTGACGCACAAAGCTTTTTACTTCCTGGACCCCATCTTTCTTCATTACCTGCTGCTGAGATACACATCTAATCTGTCTTTATTCTATGCCCAGATCCTTTCGGACTGTTCCATGCTTTATATGAACTTGTCAAGGTAGTTTGGCCTTTTTGCAAGATCACTCTCTCCCTCTGATACGTCCTCCTTTTTTGCCAAATCTAATGTCATGTGGCAGTTCACACACCACTAACAAGCATTTTTCTTTATTTAGTTCCATTGACAAAAACTTTTCATTGCCTGTGCAGAGAGACCTTCGGGTAGACCAGGGTTCTGCAAAGTCTGTCCTGGAGAGCCGGGTCCATGCCATGTTTTTAGCATATCCACATTTAGAAAAAAGATGTTTTAGAAATCTACATTTTTCTAAATGTGGATATGCTAAAAATCTGGCATGAACCTGGCTCTTCGGGGCAGACTTTGCAGAACCCTAGGGTAGAAGTATGCCCTATATAAATAATTATTAATTCACAAGGACATTGGTAGCCAATAATAGATGGGTAAGTAGGTTATTTAAAAGAAATGTCAGTAACTGTGGAATGGCAAAGGGTGGAATTCGACTTTATCCAACAAATGTTAGTAATATGTTTTAGTAGTGGTTGACTATTGAAATAAGATGAAGTTGTTTTTTGCAAGCAACTTTGTATGGTACTGTCGCGTGGGCTCTCATTATTCTAAATGAGACTACTGGATTTCTAGGTAGCAGGATCTATGACGGTGTGGGGGACTGAGTCTGACCCACGTGTAAAGAACTCTGTCACCCTAAATCCGGTTTTTGCTCTGGCTAACTAGCAGTGCCTCATTTCTCCCATGTGGAAGGAATGATTTGGCAGCCGAGCGCATGACATCCTTGGAACTTCTCAGGGAAGTCGTGGTTACTCAGATCCAAACCAACTCTCTTATTTCCAATATGATCTCATATACAAATGACAAAGACAGTATAAGTTTTATATAATGTTTTAATAAAACAACTGTATTTTAGATATTAAGGCGTGAGCCGCAATAACCAGAACGATACAACACAGTAGGATTGTAATAGTTACCAGGAGAGTAAAACATAAAAACAAAGCTATCATATTGTCAAACAGTTTCTACTCTCCCTCTGCTTGTTCTATCTAGAGCACAGCATGTTAAGCTTCTAGCTTGCCTATTAGAATCACTGTGGAGACATCAGCCCTCATACCTGAGCAAAGACCTGTGATCTTGGTTCAGCATCTGCAACGAGGCAGTCAGCGTCAAGTTGTGGTTCCCTGGTCGGAATCTCCCTCTTGCGTGTATTGGGACAAGGAAGTGATTTTATAACTAACATGTCATCGTGATCACAAAATGTCCCTACGCAGGAATGCCAAGTCTAAACTCTTACCACGTCTATCGGCAATGTACCAGACTGTATCCTTGACTGAAGCACAGAGTAAATATGTTATGGAGAACTCCAGTGCTGAAGTAGGCAAAACAGTGTGATATGAATAAAAAAAAACAACACCGTAGAACTGGCTATTTGAAAAATAACAGTACGAAGCCTAATAAAAAGCATGTAGAGCAAAGTGCACAGAGGCTCTAAGCTGTCAGCAAATGAATAAAATATATTCAGGGCAAAGTGCACAAAGGCCTAAAGCCTGAAGCTAAAGCGCAATGAATACGTAAAACTAACCACACTACACCCTCCCCTTGTCGGTAGCAAGTGGTTCCAATAATATAAAAGGATGCCCCAAATATAAACAATACCTAAAACCATTATTTCGACAAAGTGAGAAGACAACAAAGTCATAAATTTAGGTAACATGTGACCATAAAGCCAAATTCAATATAGTGTCAATTTCGTAAAAATCCAATCGTCAGATAGAAGCAATAGAATGCAGGAGTTCCTCCACTTCGATATATGTCAATATCGGAAGATCCACGCCACAAAGTACCACGGAGCAGGTGTGATCCAAAGCCCCAAAACCATTCAGGGCGGCACCCCGTGCAGGGCCTATGAAAGAGACAATACCATCTTCCTCCAGGAAGGGAATCTCATAAACTGCCTCACGAAGCAAGCGCATCCGTAGTGCACAAGTCTGGGAATGAGCCCTAATCGGGAACATCAACAGATCAGTATCGACCATTGGAGGGCACTGCAATGAGAGACAGAGAGCCAGTGCATGTTCAAACGAGCACCAAAGGCACCGAAATACGGGTTGCACACAATTCAAAACCGGTCTGAATGACAGAGACCAGTCACACTCCAAATGTCCCAGGAGTGTTACTCCAAAATGCTGCATCATGCGTTCATGACACAGCTGCGCTGATGGGAGCAGCAATACAGGATCTCGTCGTGACGGGACAGCCATTGCGAAAAAATAGCAACAACAGCAAAACTCCAGCCAATAAAGCCAAAGTAATCGGGAAACCCCCAAAAATGCTTCCGAAAATAGAATGTATAGCCGAAGGTATCAAACCGAATATGGAAGAGAAGGTATGAGCAAAACCAACACCAACGACTTTGAAAAAATGTGCAATACCAGCAGTGCTGGATGCATTAAATATACGTCCCACAAGTTCACCGAAATGATTTGGAAAGTTAGTATTCAAAAGGGACTGTATCTCCGCCGATGACCTTGCCACCTGAAGTGCGTAGGTCTCGCTAGCAGATGTAAGGGCCATATGCTTTTGAAACAATAAAGCTTTAAGCCGACTCAACTTGTCGAAATCAACCTCGGAAGTAGCAATATGAGGCCAGATGTCCGCTACCTCCCTAATTTGAGTGGGGGGAAACAACACATTCCCGCAGCACGTAACGGCCTTGTTGACCACGACGATGTAAACTATTCCGGCACGCATGCCACAGCAGCGTTCGCTGTTAAGAACAATGTAAGTGCCGTTAGAAAGCACCTGGAAAGTGTTTTTAATAACCGGGACTGGAACTCCCTTCAGATAACAAGCTAAGTTAGCAATCGAAGCGTTACACGCCCTGTGCAAGGACAGCTGTTTACAAACCATTGAATGGCTGACAGAAGCTTCGCATTCGCTGCCGCTAAGAAAAACCTCCTTCAAACCATTAACGCATCTGTACTGAAAGGGAAGGTCCCACACCTCGTGTATGTAACTGTCTCCCAATAGTTCATATCTTCCCACCGGAATGTGCTTCAAACACGAAGTAAATTGCAAAGTAGAGATAGGCAAATTAATAACCCCATGAATCAACCATTCAGCTGACGGAATCTCAGCCACCGTGAAAGGCAGTTTCTCTAATTTCTCAATATTTAACATAACATATGTTGCTTCCTTTTTAGCCATCAGTTGTTGTTGACGAGTCAAATTAAAAGAGATAAAGATCTCTCTGCATGATGGACCGCGTCTGACTCTGCCCATGATATAAAGAAGACATGTCTGATTTAATAATGTCAATGACAGAGGAAACAATGCTGTCAATCGTGTAAACACGGTCAGAAAGGGTATGCATGCCATTATCAACAACAGACAAAGTCTGCATCAGATTTTCTTGATCAATCTGCCTCAACCGGGCTGCAGCCTCCTGTTGTGAAAGCTTCCAAATCTCATTATAAACCTCGTATAAGAACCTTTTCTTTTGTGGTACTTTGGGTCCTGACAAAAAATCTTGTAAATCAGTATCATTAGACAGTAACGTGAGATGTGACTTAACTGCATCCAGCGTGGATGACTTCAACCATTGCTGACAAAGCTTCCCCACACTGTATGTAGTTATAATATCAGCATGTTCTGGTGAAACGTAACGAGGGTCTGCCCTACTAGTCCTGAACCCCCCTGAAGAGGTGACAAAACGTTGATGACACATATTAGTGTCCACAGGCCATAATAACCACCCGCCAGGATGTAACGGTGAAGTGTTAAGCGTACCATTCTGGACCCAATGTGTAAAGTCACTAAAAGTAGCATTCACATAGTGCTGCCAATTTTTTAATTTAGAAGGGACAGGTATACTAGGCAAAGTCAACTCCCTAATTGTCGCTAAGCCCAAACAGCTAGTCTGTTGTACTGTGTCATTGAGGAAAATCATCTGCACAGGGATAATGCATGCTCTAAATAGCGTGTCCCTGCCTTGCATGTGCCAATTTTTCGAACCCCAAACACTTTTCAAGTCAACAGTTTTAAACCAGTATTCATATCCCTCGACCGAAAGTTTAGATACAAACGAATTGGAATACAGTAATTTAGTATCGGTCAATAACATTTGCTTATTAGAATACGGTGCAACTTTAAAATAGTAGGACTTAGCATTTCGTTGATCATGCCCAGAAAAATATGCAAATTTATCATAATAAGTTTTCGAACTCCCTTGTGGAGGAGTCGAGCAATGTTCCCATTGCACATAATTAAACATGGGCTTAAGGCTACTAGCTTTATGAATAAAGTGGTGTCCATAATAGTTATAACAAAACATGTCACCATGATTATCTCTAAACTGATAAGCATCTTCATTGTCATAGACAGTATAGTATTGCAAATCCGTTAGCATAGAATCTACTGTCTTCACATCCCAATCATCAGAAACAATGCCAGGTATAACAATATCATTCATTGATAATTTGAGGACATACGGTATTTGAATCAATTCAGTGGGACACATATATCAAACATTACTTTATCCCACACAATTCCATCCGGAACTGGTATAGCAGAAATGTTTACTGTGGACAAGTCTCTTCGAACCATATGAGACGAAAAATGCGGTTTTAACACAGTCTCCACGTGCTCAATGTCTGATCGATCAGGAAGAAAATGACCATGTATGAGCAGAAAAAAAGTAACCACAAATCCCAACCATAATAAAATAGTCATCACGGCCAAAAACAGCCAAAAATAGTTCCAAGGAAAAACAAAATATGTGCGTTTAAACCAACCCAGCAGCCGTCGTGGACCGTGGACAGAAGACATCGAGGACGAGGAGCCGGACCCATCATTATCAGCGTCGTTGAAGCAGCCAGAAGCAGTTCTAGCAAAAGGTGCAACTGTGAACGAAGAAGCAGATGGAGGCTCTCGCCGTGGCACGCTATAAACCACATGTTCAGAAACGTCAGTAGAACGTACAGCAATTTGATCACACGATTCCATCTTAATCGCCGTCGGTGGAACAATCGCAAGATCATCATCCACCCTCCCCAAGCTCGGAGAGGAAACCGTGTCGGTGAAAATCACCTGCAGCGGGACTTCTTCCCCAGAAGTGAGAGGGATTCCGGAACTACTGGGTGTCCCTCTTGGTCTGCTGTGCAGAATCGGCCACATGTTGTAA
Source organism: Pleurodeles waltl (assembly GCF_031143425.1). NCBI lineage: Eukaryota > Metazoa > Chordata > Amphibia > Caudata > Salamandridae > Pleurodeles > Pleurodeles waltl. Next base: position 186,945,257 of record NC_090442.1, read on the forward strand.
CTTGACATTATCAATGGAAACAAAGCGATTTCCTTTGGCCCCTCGCAGCGGCAGTAAAATCACAGTTTTCGTGCCGCTTACCCCCAACACAGGGACAGGTTCTCGATAAGAAGGACCAAATTATTTTTTAACTGCGACCTTTTCACGCACTAGATCCCCAATCCTGGGTATCCAACCAGTAGGTGTTACTGGCTCATCCTTAATTCCTGAGGAGGCAGCACTGGCAGAAGAGTTATCTTCACGGAATTGTTGTAAATCCTGCAAAACAGTGACACGATCATTTATGTCAAAGGGCGTATCTGTCGCCTCCACACCAGGAACATCTAGATCAGGAACATACATTCGTGTTCCAAACAGGCACTCATATGAAGTACGACCCCCCAGTGACCTTCTAGGCAAGTTATTAAGTGCTCTCTGTACTCATATAGGTGGGCTAGCCAACCACGACCCGTACCTATAACTCTGGCCGTTAAGGACTGCTTTAAATCACGATTTAAACGCTCCACGACAGAATTTCCCTCGGGATGAAATGGAGACGAGAATTGGAGTTGGACCCCCAACGAAGCCATGGTGTCCCTGAATGCCTTAGAGGCAAAAGCAGGGCCCTGGTCCGAATGAAAAGCCGCAACTGCAAATATATCGACAAAGATGCGCAAATCTTTAATAACAGTGCAAGCGTCAGCCGAGCGTTGTGGCCATACCCATACAAATCTGGAGCACGAATCTACAGCAACCAATATATATTTGTATGCACTATCTGGTGTCAGCGGACCACATTGATCCAAGTACACACACTGTAATGGTTTATTTGAAATCAGAAGGGGCGTCTGCTGCGGGCGTCTAGCCGACGACGCTTTAATTTGTTGACAAACGTCACAACAAAGGACATTTTGCTTCGTCTCTTTATAGAGACCAGGCCACCAGTAACGAGCCTGTAAAAGTGAAATCGTGGCAGCCACCCCAGCATGTGCAGAAGCCACCCCCTCATGTGCTGCAGAAATCAATCGAGGTCTCTCAATCTTATTGGGAATTTCACGTACACCAATGCCTGGAATTGTAACAGTAGCATTCAGCGCACCATTCAAGCAGTAACTATATTCAGAAGGAAATCCTTTAGGAAAGGGCGTGCCAGCAGCCGTAGCCTTTATGGCAGCCGAAATTTCTGTGTCTGGTTTGAAACTCGAACGAGTCACTGCAGCCACAGTGGCGACAGCCACTGCCGATTTCGCGGCTTCATCAGCCAAAGTATTCCCAGCAACGTGTATTCCAATGCGCCGGTGTCCAAGTGTATGCACAACATGGACGTTAGGAAGCGTTTCCTTCAGATCCGCAACCTTACCCCACAACATTTTATGTTTAATGGTGTTGCCTTTAGAATCTCTGAACCCATTCATCTTCCAATAGTGTAGATATTCGTTGAAAGACTGCACACAGTAGTAAGAGTCACAGACCAGCAAGGTTAAAAGCGCCGGATCCGTGTGCTCCAACGCTAACAATAGAGCTTTGAGCTCAGCCAGCTGTGCCGTGCAATCTCCCAAGGTTTTACTATAAGTATGTCGGGGGCAGAACACTTCCCCCTCCATAGTGCCGCTCACCACTGCACATGCAGCAGAATTCTGTTGTTTAGTCCCAACCGCTGGTTGCGCAGAGCCATCAGTATACATGACCACTTCATATTGGTCAATAGGCAACGTACCAGCAGGAACAGGGTATTCTATTTCGTATTCAAGAAATTCTTGAGTCTGCAGTTTAGGGTCAAATACATAATCTACATCTGTGGCTGTCAAAGACGTAGCCCATTGTATCCATCGCGGGTGTAAAGCTTTCGAATTAGGAACACTCGCTTTTGTAACAGCCTCTAAGGCCGGAACTGGGGAAACGACAACTATGCGTTGACCCTAGGCCAGCGGTCTTTCTTTAATAACAGCCATCTGTACTGCAGTGAGAATTTTCTCAGTTTGTGCAAAACGTTGCTCTGCAGCAGAATACAAGTGAGACTTGTATGCAATCGGGACTGTCTCCCCTTCATTAAAGGTGACATAAGTAAACCCAACAGCCCCAGGTATCACCCTGATCACTAAATGTGTCTTATTGTCCCGTGTGTGTAAGTGTTTAACTGCTAAGAGATCACTCTGTAATTCTCGCAGTATGTGTGTATGTTCAATTGTCCAAAATGTACTCGAAAAATTCGGGCGAATCAACTCGTATAAGGGTTTTATACGCGTTGCATAATCAGGAATGTAAGTTCTGCCAAAATTCAGAAACCCCAACAATGACTGGAGCTTCCGAACCGTATTAGGAGGCTGCAATAAAGCACATTTCTCCAAAAAATGTGGCGCTAGGCTCTTGCCCTCACTCAACAACTCATATCCCAGGAAAATGACGCTGAGGAAGGCAATCTTTGATTTCTTAAAATTAAACTTATAGCCAATATCAGCAAACCCCACAACAATGCGCGATACGCGCCTTAGATGTTGCAGAATCTCATCATCCGTCAGATATATGTCATCAACATATAATAATGCTTCAGGGTCGAACTCATGCAGCATTTCAGTTACACGAGCCGAAAACAGTCCTGGGCTATTCTTATACCCCTGAGGCAAACGACAAAAAAATTTCTGAGAGCCAAACGCACTGAAACAGGTATAGTCCCGACTCTCGGGCGCTATATTCTGGCAGAAAAATCCATTTGAGATATCTAATGTTGTCTTGTATTTTTTACGCACTATATTATTCATAAGCGCTGCGCTGTGTGAATTCTGTATTGCATATGTGCGTGTATGACTATTCAAATGTCGGTAATCCACCACTATCCTATATGAATGATCCGGTTTAGCAACCGGAAACAAGGGATTATTCATCGGCGAGACTCAGGGCTCAATTACACCCTGATACTCCAATTGTGTAAGAATTTTTCTAACCGATGCCCTAGCTTCAAATTTGATAGGATATTGCGGTTGTGGCTGAGGTTCGTCTTTTATTGGAATTACATGATAAGGTGATTGTCTGTCCCACCCCACATTATTTCTATACAAGGCGGGAGCCTGTGCTAGAGCCCATGATTTACTATAGGACTCCGCGAGTTCTCTCGGAACAAGTGGTGAGAAGGAAGGTTTAATAACCTCCTCCCCAACTGGACAGTTGCGAACAAAGTCAGGTGGCCAATCTTGTTCGGCCAACAGAACATCATATGATTTTACCACATGGTCCCAAAAAATGGCGTTTATAATACGGTCAATGTCCCCTTCCAATCGCAGAGTCACTTCATATACTCTATCAGGATCAGAGACTCGCATATCCGCCGTCTCGACTTGTATGAAGTCATCAGTTGCTTTCACCTCCGGATGCTCTAGAAGACTCCGGCGAACTATTGTGACCTCTGCCGCGCTGTCTAACAGTGCTAATGCCCATGTCTTGTTCGTCAAGAGAACTCTCTTCTTGAGCGGCATGTCTGACTGAGACAGCTGCCACTTTCTTCTTCTTAAATTGCTGTTTTTGTTGCAGTGGTTTCTCTTCTTGTTTAATAGAAACCTCCGCTGAGCGTTGTGAATCCTGTCTCGGTTTCACGTACTCCGTCCTCCGCTCTGACCGCCCACCTCTCTCACTTCTCTTTTCCGAGGAGTCCTGAAAGGAACGAGATTGGCGTGTATCAGTGTATTGATATCTATCAGGCGTCTTCAAAGTATCCCTATTCCTGAGATTATACTTATTCTGTGGTGTCTCCAGTTGCGGAGACTGTCCACCATCTTTCTTAGGTGTTTGCTGTTTCTTTTCCCAGCGCTTTTTCGAACCTTCAGGTTGTTGCTGTTTAGCATTATCTTTATTATTTTTACCCTGTAACTGGGGTTTTTGTGGTCTAGCCCCTAGGCTATCACGACCAATACTAGAATATGTTTCTGCTATTATTCTCGGAAGCTCCCACTCCTGATTAAGCAGCGGAACATCCCGAAGACGCATTCGCACCGCTAGTGCTACCGCCTCTCCTTTGAGATTACTCAAAATAATAGAAGAAACTGTGGCAAAATTGCCCAGCAACTGCATGCCCAAATCCAAGGCAGGGGCAGCCCCATATTCATCCTGAATCTGTTTAAGTACGTCCGGTAAATTAGCTAATGTCGGTGTACCGTGTGCCGTAGTGTAGAGCGCGGCAAACACCGTGCCCCAGGTATTACAAAGGTCCACCGGAGGAACCATCCCGTACGGCAAACACATCGTCAAAATTCTATGTTTATCCTGAGGTCCCGTATGGGGAAATACTGCTTCCAGCGTATTAATTTTTTGCGCCAGCCAAAATGGAGTCTCCTCTCGTTTAGCCGGCACCTTACCCATTACCGAGTGCACAGTGGCCGGATTAATACCCGGAACCACAGCCTGTGGGTGCGCTGGAGCAGCACGCGCTGCATTCGTATTTAGTGACTGCATGACAAACTGAACTAATCGTCTATATGTAGCCGTTAATTCTGTATATAAACGACGAACTTCAACCACTGCCAATTGAGCAACCGCAGGATGTGGTGTATATGTAGCCAATAAAGGCCAGGTAGGACCATCATTACTCAGTGGACCCAACCTAACTTGTGCTACTGTGTGTGGGAGGGTGCCATCAAGCCAATTATGGTGTTCTTGATAAGATAGAGGTATTTCTAAATAAGCGTAAGCCCTGTATTGTCCAGGGACATTCGCAACTGTGTATTCGTGAGAAGTATTGGTTCCCCCATCCACTGCTGGAAATCCGACCCAAGAATAAAAAAGTTCTGTTCTATAGGCTGCATGGGCGTCCACCACAAAAGTGACTGGACCCCCCTGCACTGTCAGTCCATGTGTCAACAGATGTCCCGTGAGCGGATGTCGCATATTAATTGCTATGTTCACTACATTAGGATTCGCCATTTTATAAAAAACGGCTTCAGGTCAGAGAAGGCACACCATTATCGGGGTTTTTCCTTTCAAAGTTCAAGCTTGAACAACCAACCACTAAGCAACAGGAAGCACCAATGCCGTGGCGGCGGAAACCCTCAGCCCCACGGACGTCTCTGTATACGGAACCGAGGAGTCCAAAAATATGAGACCAAGAGAGTCAGTCGGACCTAATCATTAGAGCCAGACCAAACGTTGGCGGCGCCATGTCGCGTGGGCTCTCATTATTCTAAATGAGACTACTGGATTTCTAGGTAGCAGGATCTATGACGGTGTGGGGGACTGAGTCTGACCCACGTGTAAAGAACTCTGTCACCCTAAATCCGGTTTTTGCTCCGGCTAACTAGCAGTGCCTCATTTCTCCCATGTGGAAGGAATGATTTGGCAGCCGAGCGCATGACATCTTTGGAACTTCTCAGGGAAGTCGTGGTTACTCAGATCCAAACCAACTCTCTTATTTCCAATATGATCTCATATACAAATGACAAAGACAGTATACGTTTTATATAATGTTTTAATAAAACAACTGTATTTTAGATATTAAGGCGTGAGCCGCAATAACCAGAACGATACAACACAGTAGGATTGTAATAGTTACCAGGAGAGTAAAACATAAAAACAAAGCTATCATATTGTCAAACAGTTTCTACTCTCCCTCTGCTTGTTCTATCTAGAGCACAGCATGTTTAGCTTCTAGCTTGCCTATTAGAATCACTGTGGAGACATCAGCCCTCATACCGGAGCAAAGACCTGTGATCTTGGTTCAGCATCTGCAACGAGGCAGTCAGCGTCAAGTTGTGGTTCCCTGGTCGGAATCTCCCTTTTGCGTGTATTGGGACAAGGAAGTGATTTTATAACTAACATGTCATCGTGATCACAAAATGTCCCTACGCAGGAATGCCAAGTCTAAACTCTTACCACGTCTATCGGCAATGTACCAGACTGTATCCTTGACTGAAGCACAGAGTAAATATGTTATGGAGAACTCCAGTGCTGAAGTAGGCAAAACAGTGTGATATGAATAAAAAAAAACAACACTGTAGAACTGGCTATTTGAAAAATAACAGTACGAAGCCTAATAAAAAGCATGTAGAGCAAAGTGCACAGAGGCTCTAAGCTGTCAGCAAATGAATAAAATATATTCAGGGCAAAGTGCACAAAGGCCTAAAGCCTGAAGCTAAAGCGCAATGAATACGTAAAACTAACCACACTACAGTACACACTACTCAAACTGTGAATTTTGTTAAAAAGGTTTGCTTTGCGAATTGTAACAGTTGATTGGGTTAATTTCTTAGAAAACAAGAAGGAATATAAGGTTGCATGGCATTCGACATAGAAGTCACAAGGAACCTAAAACAACTTCTAAAAGGAGCCAGTGTACTGGTGCAAGGGATGTTGAATGACTATAGATGCACCAAATTTAAGTCCGATTATACATCTTTTTAATGAAGGTTGGTGTCATGGAAGCGGGTTGAGCATGTACTTAAGTAGATCAGGATACGCTGGAGAAAGAGAAATGCAAAATGAAACGCTGTAATGAAATGCAACCTGTGATTCATAGATTGGTTATATGACCCACGGGTGTTGGGAAGGTAGAGGTTCAGGGAGTCCCAGATTTGAGTTGTCGAACTTTAGGTTTTTAATGCTAAAGTGGCATTGAATGAGAAGAAGAAAAGTGAAATTAGTAAGGAGGGAAATGGCAACATAGCATGTAGCCACGTTTGGCAGAGGAGTTGATTTAGGCAATGAGGTCTTCTCATGTGGCTGGTGAGATAAGCAATGTAGGTTATGAAGTGGAGGATAGTGGGGTTTGCTTTAGATGAGAAGCAAGGAAAGGAGCGACGTGGGAGCCATCCAGCCAGTGACAAGTAATGGGCAGACTCTAAGTCCGTTTTAAGATTTTTAAAATAAATTTTAACCAGAGATTTTGCCAGCCCTGTGGGGGTTCAGGGACTGAATTTAACATTTAACTCAATAGTAAAGTTGAATTATATAATACTATGAATGAAATTACACTTTCTGAAAGTTAACCCTTTTCTGTCTGAAATGAAAAGGCCTAACCGATAAAGACTTCTAGTTGCCGATTCCTTACCTTAGAATTTCTCCCATGTGTCAGTCTGGATCAGGAGATTTGTTTTACTTCCAGCAGTACCCCTGCACGCCATTAGGTGGCATTGGTCGACTCCGCGACCATCGAAGGCGTCGTGATCGCCGGGTATGACGTCATGGGTCGTATGTAGGTGCCACCCTGGTGTGCTGACGTTAGTTCTTTTCTTTCCATGCCAGCCTACATGCAGAGCCGGACTGGTCTTACTTTCTGTCAAAGGTTTTTAACTTCTGGTGCACCAAGATGTCATCGCAGAAGACCGGCTTCAAGCCCTTCGACTCCTGTCACCGTATGATGTCGGTGACTGATCCGCACCTGGTGTGTCGGTGGTGCTTGAAGCCTGACCACAACCTGAAGACGTGCTCCAACTGCCGGGCCATGAACCTGGAGGCTTTGAGGGAGAAGTCCATAAAGCTGCTCACGGCCTGGCGCCCGGCTCCGCGTAGCTCTTGGTCGAGAGGAAGGTCCCAAGAGTGCTCTCAGAGCCATCACTACTCCTGCTCACCTCATTCAAAATCATCAGGACATTCGGGCAAGCACAAGCAGAAGTCAGAGGCACAGGCGACTTTACCCTGTCAGTCGGACGACGCAACACGGGAGGAGTGTCCTTGTTCTAGGCCTCTGTCCTCAAAGCCTACTTCTGGGTCAGATTCACGCCTCCCAATGTTTCCGGGAGCCGGAGCCACCCCTGCCCAACTAAAAGAATTTTACGAGGCCATGCGCATCATCTTTGGGCAGTCTGGGCCTGTCTGGGAGCCTTTGAACCCTGTGGGGTCAGAAGTGCCCCCTTCGGGTTCTGCGCCGGCAGCACCCACGGATCTGTTTCTGGATCTGAACTGGTGACGGTCATACCATTGTAACCTTCCATGATGACTGTTCCAGTATTGATGCGCCTGGGCCTGCAGGCAATGTTGATCCTATACTCGTCGCCGACTCTGACACCGAGCCGGAGCGTCGACAGTCGTTGCCGATTCCAACTTAGACAGGGACCTTGGTCCCCAGATCGGATCAGAACCCTTGTTCTTATGAGTAAGAGTTCGATGAGATTATGGAGGGGTCGCTGGACCCTTTAGAATAGCAGCTAAAAGATCCAATGGACTGGGCTCAGGAACTGG